>NW_026294749.1:14352016-14809516 GCF_026119805.1 Tympanuchus pallidicinctus | reverse complement strand
TCCTCTCCTCTCCTCTCCTCTCCTCTCCTCTCCTCTCCTCTCCTCTCCTCTCCTCTTTTCTGTATTTCTCCTTACCACCACCACCACCAAAAACCCCTTTTTATTCAAGTCTGACACTGTTCCATGTGGAGGAATCATTGGACTGGAAGGAATCTGAGCACTGTGAGATTCACTCTCCCTGGCCAGCAGCAGCACAAATGCTGCCACTCTCACAACACATCAATATTCAAATTTCTCTTCTCTTGGAAAAGAAACAGGAAGAGGATGACAATCTGTACCTATGCAAATTTTCTGCCACAGACATGAGTTCAACTTAGCCCTCCATCTTTTATCTATTAAATTTTCAGGTACATTTATTTGCATTTGCAGTGTATGACAATTTAAGCAACAATAGGGTAATCTATTTGGAGTACAAACGATCTTACACCTTGCATTTAGATTCTGTGACTAATGAAAACTGGAGCCAAGATCTACAGGAGCAATTGTAAAGAAATAGGCCAGATAACTAAGCAACAAGTGAAATTCATTGTAAGTAAAACTGAAGTAAGGCAAAGGGAGACAGCCTGTCTTGGCATGAATTATAAAGGACCAAACGCTAAGTATGACTGCTGGGAGATGTGGTCTTGGCTTACTTTAGGTAATTCCATGAAAATATCCACTCTGTGCTCTATTATGTCAGAAACGTAGTTGAATTATTCTGAATAATTGGTAGCGTAATAAGGATAAAAACATCTTTAGGTAACTTAACGAACTCAAGATGGATCCCATCCCTTTTGAATACAATGCCTGGACTTCTGATCTCCACTCCAGAAAGACATAATAGAACTGGAAATACTACCAATTTAAAAAAAAAAAAAAAAAACACCAAAAAACTGGAACAAATAAAGGCCAAAGAATTATAATACTACGGAATGGTAGGGTTTGAAAGGGACTTCTGGAGCCCATCTGCTCCAAGCTCCCTGATAAAGCAAGTTCCCTACAGTATGTCTTCACAAGCAGTTAATAGAGGACTTTTCAGCTTGCAAAATACATGGTTTAAATGCAATATTATAGAACTCTATTTAAAATACAAATAATTTAGAAAAGATCAATAGGAAATTATGGTTCACTGTATTTTCCAACATCAGAACTGTGGTATGTCAAATAAAACAAGACAATGGTAGCTATGAAACAACTAGAAAGTGACAGCTTTGGAATAAATAAGAAGAGGTGGCTCCTCATCCTGAACGCAATTAAATTGGGGAATTTCTTGAAGGAGAAGGATGTCATAGAGGATGTTTTCTCCCAGAAATACCAGCTTCATCCCAAATAGATGATGACCCCTCCCCCACTCTCCCAAAATATGATACTGTCTCCTGGGACTACCAGTTTTCTTAGAAATACCTCAGGCCTTCTCCAAACAATACGACAATACAGCAATCCTCAAGGTGACATTTTCTCCCCAAAAGATGACATTTTCTCCCAGAAATGCCAGTTTCCCCCTCCCCCCCCCCCCCGCAGGTACGGCATTTTCTTCCAAAAATAAGACCTTCTCTCCCCAAAATAATGGCTTGCTCCAATAAAATGACATTATCTCCCAGAAACACCAGTTTTTGCCCAAACATAGAACAGTTTCGACCACAAGTATCACATTTCAATCTGAAAGAGAACACTTTCTTCCAAACATACGGTATTTCCTCCCAGAAATCCCACCCTTCACCCAAATACATGGCATTTTCTCCTACAAGTACTACTTTTCCATCAAAAATAGGACACTTTCTCCCCAAACAAGGATCTTTTCTCCCTGAAATACCAGTCTTCTCCCCAAAGAGATGATGTTTTCTACCAGAAATACAGGTTTTCTTAGGTATACTTCATGTTTCATCCACAAAATACTACATGACAGTAGCAAATGTGACATTTTCCAACAAAAACATGATATTTCCTCCCAGAAATACCAGCTTTCTCGCAAATATGTGATCTTTTCTGCCTAAAGAAGACAGTTTCTCCCGGAAACACAGTTCTCTCACAGACATAGGAACTTTCCCCCCCAAGATAAGACATTTTCTCCCAGAAATACCAGTTCTCTTAGGAACGCCTCCCATTTTCTACCAAAAATACGACTTCACACTCCTCAATAGGACACTTATTCCCAGAAATAGGGCATTTTATCACAGAAATACCAGTTTCTCCCCCCAAAGTACGACGACATTTTCTCTCAGAAACAAGACATTTTCTCCCAGGAATACCAGTATCCTTAGAAATTCCTCACATTTCATCCCAAGAGCACTACTTTACACTCCTCAATATCATGTTCACTCCCATCAAAATGACATTTGATCACAGATATTCCAGTTTTCTAACAAAGATGGGACATATTCCCCCGGAAGTACCAGCTTTCTCACAAATAGATGTCATTTTCCAACAAAGCATGCTGTCTTCTCCCAGAAATTGCAGTTTTCTGAGAAATACCTTCCATTTTCTCTCAAAAGGACTACTTTACACTCCTCAAGAGGACATTTTCTCCCATATAGACCCTATTTTCTCCCCAAAGGACCGGTTTGCACTCCAAAAAGAAGACAGTTGCTCTCAAATAGAAGACATTCCTTCCCAGAATTTCCCCCTTTGCTCCAACAAGTAGGTCATTTTCTCACAGAAATACCACATTTCAGTTGCAAAGCTGACCTTTTCTTCCAAAAATAGGATATTTTCTCCCAGAAAATATTCTCCCATTTTCTTACAACTACCACAGGTTTTCTCCCCAAAATATCAGAGGACAAGACCACATTTTGCACTTGCAACCAAGAATAGGACATTTTCTCACAGAAATACTACTCTTCTCCCACATATAGGAGATTGTCTCCCAACTGGATGGCGTTTTTGGTAAGAAATACCACTTTTCTGCCCTGAATAGAACATTCTCTCCCAGAAAAATAGAGTGCTCTTAGAAATACCTCCCATTTCCTCCCAAACAGATTGCATTACACTCCTCATCATGACACTCACTCCCAGACTTTTGGCATTTGATCACAGAAATACCATTTGTACCCTCAATATATGGCATTTTCCCTCATGAAACACCACTTTTCTCACAAATGCGTGGCACTTTCTTTCATTGGTGTCTTGCACAGTGCCTGGCCCCCCCCCCACAATTTCTTGCCCAGAGCTGTAAGTGACATCTCTGCACTGATGGAGTCACACTGTGGTTCAGAGCTCTTCAGGATTTTCTCAAATATTGTTTTGGATGATCACACACAGCACAGGAGGCTCCATGCCGTCCATGCCCTTAATGCCTGCCCTGCCCCACTCTACTGGGGTTGCACATTCACCCTAGCCTTCCTTTTACTGCATATGTATTTGCACAAGCCCCTCCTGTCTTTGATATTCTGCCTGGGCAGATTCCGCTGTGTTTGTGCTGTAGTCTTTCTTAAATGCACCTCGGCAGGTACACATAGCAGGACAATATCCAACAGCTGCAATTATAAATTAGGTCTCAGATTGTTTCAAGCCAGGTAAAGAAAAACCAAGTGCTATTGCCTTGGTGATTAGACAATTGCTGTCAACAGCTAAAGAAGCTCAAATAAGTCTCCAGGCAGGCCTAAGCAAGCTCAGAGCCATGTGTTGCTGGCATATTAGAAAGTTGTAGCCTGAGACAAGAAACTGCAACGCCTTTTTTACTGGCTTTTATAGCCACCATGAGTCCCACTCTGGTGGAATTCACTACAAAAGACAAAGATGAAATTTTGCTGAATTTCCTGGGTTGAAACTAACCAATAGCATAGCACAGGTTTTTTTTTTATCGCAGTAGAGACGAGATGAAATGGTGTGGTCATTTGCCATCACCCCTGTTCGAGGCCATGCAGAAGGCAAGTATCTTGTAACCTATGTGACACTAATGAGAGGCGTAATGGCAATTTGTAGTCCAGTGTCCTTTTAAATTTGGACAAAAATTCATAACTGATGAGCATTATGTTTTATCAAAATAATTCTGGAATACCAAAATTTTATATTTATTCATGCGTTGTACAAGAGCTGCACTGAAATTAATGCCTCCTGTTCTATTATGTTTGCTCATGGTTTCAGAAGTGGGTGTTTCTGATTCGGCAGTAGAAGTGGAACCTTTCTGTTCCTATTTCATTACGCTTTGTGGCCATCTTGACGGCAGCAGAGGTGCAAGTGGTGCGTGATGTGGTTTGGATTTGAATTCCAGAGCAGGGAAAAAATGGCATCTATTAGTATTCCTCAACACTTGCTGAACGTTTATGGAGACCAAACAGTGGATGTGAGCACACGGAGTGTATTTCAACAGTGGCAACAGCAATGTGAAAAGCAAGCCACCTTCTGGATGGCCATGCACAGCTGTCACACCGTGAAATAAAGAGTGTCTCAAGCAGCTCGTCTGCATAAATTGGCTGATGACAGTGATTATGTTGAAAAAAAAAAGGCTTTGTAGCTGAGAACTTTCTCTATCAAACTCTGTTATTGTGCCCTTTGTATCAGTTTTCGTTCCGTGGAAATAAATAAATAAATAGGAACCATTACTTTTAGATGATCCATGTATCTGATTCCAGGTTTCTAGTTTAATCACAGTGCAGTTTTATGCCATACTGATTTCTTTGCTAGCAGTTTATGATGATGCTTTTCACAGAATTCATAGAGGGGCCTGAATAATTCACAACCAAGTATACAAAGACACAAAGATAGTACATATCAGAGAGTTCAAAGATCATGCAAGAGGACTAAGGAGGTGATTGTCTGCCTGGTGAGGCCACAACATGAGCTCTGCGTCCAGTTTTGGGCCACTCACTCCAAGGAAGACCTTGAGGCCATGGAATGTGTCCGGAGAGGGGCAACGAAGGTGGAGAATGGTCTGGAATCCAATTCTTTTGGGGAGTGGCTTAGGGAGCTAGGATTGTTGAGTCTGGAGAAGATAAGGCTCCAAGGGAGACCTTATCACTCTCTGCAACTCCCTGAAACATGTTTGAGGTGTGGTGAAGGTCAGCTTCTTCTCCCAGGGAACGGTGATACAACAGCGATAGGAAAGGAGGTGATGGCTCTTGGGTGTTTCTAGTAGAAATATCTTCAGGCTGACTCTGATTTCATTTGTTTTCTTTTTCTTCTGTACATCATCTGCCCATGTGGCCTGCATTTTATTTAATCTTGCCACCTATCCGTCTGATGGAGGTCTCTTTTTCTACCACCGATAGATACACCTCTCTGCCATTTATCTTGGATGAGACGCAAACTCATACCTACCAGTTTCGATAATGTTACCTAGTCCTTGGCTGTCTTTTATGCCATTGTGAAATAGCTTATTCTTTTTGAAAACCTCAAAGCCATTGCCTTCACCAAATCTCTTTCAGAAACTAGAAAACTGTTTTTGGTTCCCTAAACCTTGGTTAAGACTCCTAGAGCATTTGGCGGTGGAACATCCATCATGATTGTGTTTCTGTTTCAACGTGGTTTATCTGTAGTTATGAGTTATGTAGTTATGCACCTGAAGTGCATAGGAAAAAAACATGGGAAAGGTAAAGGAAAGCAAGAGTAGGGAACTTGTTTTCCTTTATATCCTCCTGATCACACTCATTTCGCAGGTCTATTGTCTCTGTAACCTTGAGATCGCTACTCTTCATGGCTTTGGGGAGTTTTTTTAAAAAAATAGTTTTGAATCATCACTTCATAATGAAAATGGAGTTTTAAAGAACGCCTTTAATAGCATTACTGAAACTTCAGCCAGAAGGGGTATCCTCAAGGCTAAATTGAAGATTCTGAATACCTGATGAGTATGTTACACTTCACCTTATCACGCTATGCTCCGACATGCCAAGCAGCAGCAGATGAAATATGAATCCTTTCTTCTGTTTTTTTTTCCCTCTGAAACCAGAGTTACTGTTAGGAAGAAAGGAGTATGTTGAAATAATTGTTCTGAAATGTTTTCAATTTAAGCATAAGAATTGTCCTCAAATTTCTGGATGTTGCCAAGGAGAGGAAACTGTTTTCTTTCCTAGCGTTCTTTCCCCTTTTCCATTTTGATTTTTAAACCTGAAATACTTTTGTATACCTTCCATTCCAATTTCACTAAAATTCAGTCTACTAAATACGACTTGTGCAATATCCTGAGTATGAAAAGAAATAAAACGATGTAAAATATATGCCTTCAGAACCTTCTTTTCTCTGACAGACTACACCTTTCTTTCCCAAGTTAATTTGAAAGCTATTGTATATCAGGTACACGAAACCGCTTACTGCTTTGATTTCTTTAATAGAAAAAGGAATCTTTAAAAGACACCCATTCATCCGTGGTAAAGGCAGTAGAGGTTGGAAAAGAATGAAAAGGAAGTTATAGCAAAATAAATCTAAAACAATGAAACAAACGGAAAAGATAATAGCCATGGAAGAGAACAGGGCACTCGAAGAAATAATCATTCTCCCTGAGCAAAGTTGACGGTGGGCTATAATCTTCTACAATGAAAAGATGCGCTCAACTCTTCTAACGAAAGATAAAGAAAAATAACATGCAGCAAAAATAATAATTAGATGTCTCAGAAACATAGCCTACAAGCAAAGTCTGGAAATTACAGGCATGGGAATGCTAAAGGGTTGTAGGTGAGCAGTCATCAAATAAGTAGTAGGATGTCAAAAGCAAGAAAAAATATCTTACCATGAGCTGAACTTAGAACAGCCGTAGTGACTGACAATGCTAAAAGGTTAAAAAAGCGGAAACAGAGCACTCAGTGTTTCTTAGTGGTTGCTGAGTTTCTCTTTTTACGTATCTATTCATTGCACATAATAACCAGCACAACTGGAGTGGTTTTAAACTAGGAAATTGAAGCAAAACTGTCTGATCTCAGGTTTTAGCATACTGTGTATTCTATTTAGAAAAGTCTGATGAGCAGATTAACATCTGTTTAATACATGCAAAATGCAGTTTTACTCAACACATAGTAAAAGAAAAGCTCAACATTCCTACCTAAGATGAAGATAGGATATTATGGAACTGTGTATGGACAGTATTCTTATGGTGAAATTTCTCTAGTATAGACTTAGGTTTTACTTCTGCGTCCCATTACTCTGCTTACCATAAAGAAACACTGTTCAGATAAGGAGCAGCCATAATCTTCTGACTACTTTAGAATATTCAGAATTTTTTAATCAACAGACAGTAACTCACTTCATCTTTGACAGGATACACCGGCAGTAGGCTCACAGAAGAATGAGACTCGGTGAGCACATTAGATTTGAAGACATTTGTTTATTCTGAAAACCACATTGGCTTTTGCTCAGAAAGTGCACGCGGCACGCTGAATTCGCCATTCTCGGCATCGGAACCGCGTACAGAGTAAATTTCCTAATTAAAACTGAAAAAGACACATTCTGTATTGCAATGAAGAGAGTATTGTAATGAAGGAAAAAAAAAGAAAGTATAGTAATGAAGGAGAAAACCTGAAGTATTTCTAATGAAAGTGATAAATCTGAGCACACCGCAGCTGAGCGCTGGAAGCGGCAACCGGGGAGAAGCGCGGTTTCTCGGGCAGCGAGTGCAAACGCTCCGGAGCGATTCAGAGCGAATGCCGGTTTCCAGCCGTGAGAGCGAAGTCGTGCCGTTCCGATGCCTGGAAGCGGCGAATTCAGCGTGCCGCGGTCCGTCCGAAGGGGGGTTTTCTCTGCGCAGTGCTGGAAGGATCTCTCTAGCCTTTTTCGAATGTGCTCCCTGGGAGCACTACATCTGTCGCTCCACGAACGTCCAGCTGCCTCTTTAGGTACAGTTCTCCTTGCCACTCTTCGTCACGGAACGCAGAAGTGGAGCCACGGAGAAGCACACTGCAACGAACTGTCGCTCGAAGGAGAGGCACGGACACCGCAATCCGAGCCAGGCGCAGTGCGTCCTGCATATACGTACTCCGGGCGAAGTCAAAAGCGCTCCTTTCCGATGCGCGGAGAAGAGCCGGCGACTCGGCGCAAAGCATCGGCCGGCAGTCGCTCTTTCGCTGCGAGCGAACAAGACGAGACCGCGGCTGAGCGCTGGAAGCGGCAACCGGGGAGAAGCGCGGTTTCTCGGGCAGCGAGTGCAAACGCTCCGGAGCGATTCAGAGCGAATGCCGGTTTCCAGCCGTGAGAGCGAAGTCGTGCCGTTCCGATGCCGGGAAGCGGCGAATTCAGCGTGCCGCGGTCCGTCCGAAGGGGGGTTTTCTCTGCGCAGTGCTGGAAGGATATCTCTAGCCTTTTTCGAATGTGCTCCCTGGGAGCACTACATCTGCAACCGGGGAGAAGCGCGGTTTCTCGGGCAGCGAGTGCAAACGCTCCGGAGCGATTCAGAGCGAATGCCGGTTTCCAGCCGTGAGAGCGAAGTCGTGCCGTTCCGATGCCGGGAAGCGGCGAATTCAGCGTCCCGAGGTCCGTCCGAAGGGGGGTTTTCTCTGCGCAGAGCTGGAAGGATCTCTCTAGCCTTTTTCGAATGTGCTCCCTGGGAGCACTACATCTGTCGCTCCACGAACGTCCAGCTGCCTCTTTAGGTGCAGTTCTCCCTGCCACTCTTCGTCACGGAACGCAGAAGTGGAGCCACGGAGAAGCACACTGCAACGAACTGTCGTTTAAAGGACAGGCACGGACACCGCATTCCGAGCCAGGCGAAGGGCGTCCTGCATATGCGTACTCCGGGCGAAGTCAAAAGCGCTCCTTTCCGATGCGCGGAGAAGAGCCGGCGACTCGGCGCAAAGCATCGGCCGGCAGTCGCTCTTTCGCTGCTAGCGAACAAGACGAGACCGCGGCTGAGCGCTGGAAGCGGCAACCGGGGAGAAGCGCGGTTTCTCGGGCAGCGAGTGCAAACGCTCCGGAGCGATTCAGAGCGAATGCCGGTTTCCAGCCGTGAGAGCGAAGTCGTGCCGTTCCGATGCCGGGAAGCGGCGAATTCAGCGTGCCGCGGTCCGTCCGAAGGGGGGTTTTCTCTGCGCAGTGCTGGAAGGATCTCTCTCGCCTTTTTCGAATGTGCTCCCTGGGAGCACTACATCTGTCGCTCCACGAACGTCCAGCTGCCTCTTTAGGTACAGTTCTCCCTGCCACTCTTCGTCACGGAACGCAGAAGTGGAGCCACGGAGAAGCACACTGCAACGAACTGTCGTTTAAAGGACAGGCACGGACACCGCATTCCGAGCCAGGCGAAGGGCGTCCTGCATATACGTACTCCGGGCGAAGTCTAAAGCGCTCCTTTCCGATGCGCGGAGAAGAGCCCGCGACTCGGTGAAAAGCATGCGCCGGCAGTCGCTCTTTCGCTGCGAGCGAACAACATCGAGACCGCGGCTAAGCGCTGGAATCGGCACCCGGGGAGAAGCGCGGTTTCTCGGGCAGCGAGTGCAAACGCTCCGGAGCTATTCAGAGCGAATGCCGGTTTCCAGCCGTGAGAGCGAAGTCGTGCCGTTCCGATGCCGGGAAGCGGCGAATTCAGCGTGCCGCGGTCCGTCCGAAGGGGGGTTTTCTCTGCGCAGTGCTGGAAGGATATCTCTAGCCTTTTTCGAATGTGCTCCCTGGGAGCACTACATCTGCAACCGGGGAGAAGCGCGGTTTCTCGGGCAGCGAGTGCAAACGCTCCGGAGCGATTCAGAGCGAATGCCGGTTTCCAGCCGTGAGAGCGAAGTCGTGCCGTTCCGATGCCGGGAAGCGGCGAATTCAGCGTCCCGAGGTCCGTCCGAAGGGGGGTTTTCTCTGCGCAGAGCTGGAAGGATCTCTCTAGCCTTTTTCGAATGTGCTCCCTGGGAGCACTACATCTGTCGCTCCACGAACGTCCAGCTGCCTCTTTAGGTGCAGTTCTCCCTGCCACTCTTCGTCACGGAACGCAGAAGTGGAGCCACGGAGAAGCACACTGCAACGAACTGTCGCTCGAAGGAGAGGCACGGACACCGCATTTCGAGCCAGGCGAAGGGCGTCCTGCATATACGTACTCCGGGCGAAGTCTAAAGCGCTCCTTTCCGATGCGCGGAGAAGAGCCCGCGACTCGGTGAAAAGCATGCGCCGGCAGTCGCTCTTTCGCTGCGAGCGAACAACATCGAGACCGCGGCTAAGCGCTGGAATCGGCACCCGGGGAGAAGCGCGGTTTCTCGGGCAGCGAGTGCAAACGCTCCGGAGCGATTCAGAGCGAATGCCGGTTTCCAGCCGTGAGAGCGAAGTCGTGCCGTTCCGATGCCGGGAAGCGGCGAATTCAGCGTGCCGCGGTCCGTCCGAAGGGGGGTTTTCTCTGCGCAGTGCTGGAAGGATCTCTCTAGCCTTTTTCGAATGTGCTCCCTGGGAGCACTACATCTGCAACCGGGGAGAAGCGCGGTTTCTCGGGCAGCGAGTGCAAACGCTCCGGAGCGATTCAGAGCGAATGCCGGTTTCCAGCCGTGAGAGCGAAGTCGTGCCGTTCCGATGCCGGGAAGCGGCGAATTCAGCGTCCCGAGGTCCGTCCGAAGGGGGGTTTTCTCTGCGCAGAGCTGGAAGGATCTCTCTAGCCTTTTTCGAATGTGCTCCCTGGGAGCACTACATCTGTCGCTCCACGAACGTCCAGCTGCCTCTTTAGGTGCAGTTCTCCCTGCCACTCTTCGTCACGGATCGCAGAAGTGGAGCCACGGAGAAGCACACTGCAACGAACTGTCGCTCGAAGGAGAGGCATGGACACCGCAATCCGAGCCAGGCGCAGTGCGTCCTGCATATACGTACTCCGGGCGAAGTCAAAAGCGCTCCTTTCCGATGCGCGGAGAAGAGCCGGCGACTCGGCGCAAAGCATCGGCCGGCAGTCGCTCTTTCGCTGCGAGCGAACAAGACGAGACCGCGGCTGAGCGCTGGAAGCGGCAACCGGGGAGAAGCGCGGTTTCTCGGGCAGGGAGTGCAAACGCTCCGGAGCGATTCAGAGCGAATGCCTGTTTCCAGCCGTGAGAGCGAAGTCGTGCCGTTCCGATGCCGGGAAGCGGCGAATTCAGCGTGCCGCGGTCCGTCCGAAGGGGGGTTTTCTCTGCGCAGTGCTGGAAGGATCTCTCTCGCCTTTTTCGAATGTGCTCCCTGGGAGCACTACATCTGTCGCTCCACGAACGTCCAGCTGCCTCTTTAGGTACAGTTCTCCCTGCCACTCTTCGTCACGGAACGCAGAAGTGGAGCCACGGAGAAGCACACTGCAACGAACTGTCGCTCGAAGGAGAGGCACGGACACCGCATTCCGAGCCAGGCGAAGGGCGTCCTGCATATACGTACTCCGGGCGAAGTCTAAAGCGCTCCTTTCCGATGCGCGGAGAAGAGCCCGCGACTCGGTGAAAAGCATGCGCCGGCAGTCGCTGTTCCGCGGCGAGCGAACAACATCGAGACCGCGGCTGAGCGCTGGAATCGGCACCCGGGGAGAAGCGCGGTTTCTCGGGCAGCGAGTGCAAACGCTCCGGAGCTATTCAGAGCGAATGCCGGTTTCCAGCCGTGAGAGCGAAGTCGTGCCGTTCCGATGCCGGGAAGCGGCGAATTCAGCGTGCCGCGGTCCCTCCGAAGGGGGGTTTTCTCTGCGCAGTGCTGGAAGGATCTCTCTCGCCTTTTTCGAATGTGCTCCCTGGGAGCACTACATCTGTCGCTCCACGAACGTCCAGCTGCCTCTTTAGGGATAGTTCTCCCTGCCACTCTTCGTCACGGAGCGCAGAAGTGGAGCCACGGAGAAGCACACTGCGACGAACTGTCGCTCGAAGGAGAGGCACGGACACCGCATTCCGAGCCAGGCGAAGGGCGTCCTGCATATACGTACTCCGGGCGAAGTCTAAAGCGCTCCTTTCCGATGCGCGGAGAAGAGCCGGCGACTCGGCGAAAAGCTGCTGGCGACACTCGCTTTTTCTCGTCGACGGAGGAACACCACACCGCGGCTGGAGGCTGAAAGCGGCAGTCGACGATAAGCGCGACTTCTCGGGCATCAACGGCAACCGTTCCGGAGCAGTTCGCTGCGAGTGCCACTTCCGAGCCGTGAGAGAGAAGTCTCGCCGTTCTGAAGCCGAGAATGTCCGAATTCGGCCTGTTGCCCTTCCTCCGGAAAGTGTTATTTTCTCCTCAGTCCAGAAAGCATCTCTCCCGACTTCTTCGAATGTGCTCCCTGAGAGCACAGCATCTGTCGCTCCTCGAAGCTCCAGCTGTCTCTTTCAGAGAGGCTTTTCCCTTCTACCCTTGTAATCACAAAAGACAGAAGTGGAGCCACAGGGATCCACACTACAAAAATTGTGGCTCGAAATTGCGTAGCGCATGTGTATGCCCCTCCCGTCTCATTTAGTTATTAGATGTGGAGAGGTAGCTCTCACACCAGAAAAAAAACCAAAGCAAACAAACAGAAAACCAAACAAAACACCTCTGAGGTGTTTGTTGGCACATTGGAAGGATGTTGCAGGAGGGCCAGGGGGAATATTAAATAAGCAACTAGGAACATAAATGGAATAATGGGACAAGTTTTCTAATTGAGTACCCTAATCCGGAGAGACCAAGTGCTGGGTGTTCGTGGAAGTTGAAGAATTGTGCGGTTTGATTTGTGGATTTTGAGAGGAACGGGACAAACTGTTTTGGTGGTATAAGAAAGGTAATTGTTACTGGTATACAGAAGTAGAATGGAGGGTATGTGGAAGTGTAATTGAGGGTACGACAAAGGAAAAAGGGTTAAAGCGAAAGTGAGTTAATCTCTGCTGGTGTGGGAGCAACCCCCCACACCGTTTCCCCGCGAGCAGAACTTGGTGTGAGAGAGTGAGCTGCAGACGGAGACTTCTGCTGTAAACAGCATTACTTGCAAAGGGGGAAGTGAGACTAGCCTCTACAGAGAGAATCCCAGTGTTGGTACTGGGAGCCTCTGGAGAGGAGGTAAACTGGGAATAACAGCAGTTGTTAGTGTCACGGCACTGGAGTAGGGCCGTAAGACCCAGTGATCCACTCAGACAGACATGGGGAGTGGGGGGGGGAATCTGGAAGAGCCCATAGAGGTCTCCGCCCCATTGGAATGAAAGTAATCTTAAATTACTGAGGAAGAGGGAGCAATTTGTGGTTGCATAGTTGAAGGATGGGAATTTGGGAAGTCTACTCTAGCAGTTCCATTGGTTAAATTACAGCAAGGGGAGCAGGATAAAGAGGTTTATCTTTTGTGGATACGGGTGCCTCTTGCAGCCCGTAGATGATTTTGTATCAACAGAAGCAGCTGATCCCCAATAATGAATGGCTTACTTTTTGGGATTAATTGCATATTACCTGAGAAGAAAAGTAGGAATAAGTAAATTCTTGTACATGCCGGGTTACTCTGGCAAGAAATTAAATAAAACTGAAATTAAGGATCAAACAATATTAATTGCATGAGAATTGTAAATCTGCCTTTAACACAAACGAAGGTTATAACCCCAGAGACAGAAAGAGCAATATTTCATCAAAAACCTCTGGCAAACACCTGGAGAACTCCTTCAAACAGCTTCCCTGGAATCAGACACTGATTCATTCGTTTCACAAAAGCAAGGTCCACATTCCCACTAGTGTTATGCTTTCTCATTTTATGTTTTAGTTATACATTACAAAGAAGCTTTGTTACACTTTGTTACTTTGTTATACTAAGGACATGTTATCTTCAGCCCAAGACAATGACTCTTCAGCTATTGCCACCCAGGCAAGCCGGATGATTGGTGATGCTGAAAAGACTCAGGAATATTCTTTCTTTAAACAGACCAAAGTCCATTCAAAGTTCAAAACTTGGCAAAAATTCAAGCTTCATGTTTATTTACACAATAATATTATTGGAATATGGATCAGCGAAATAAATAAGTCCCATTCTTGCAAAACCTGTTGCTGGTTCCATTGTACTCTTCTGGAAAACTGCATATAGAGAAATGAAATTAAGGAATATTCCTGTGTTGCATGCAGGAGATGTTCTCTGCAGTGATCGTGGGAGAGAGCTGTCATTAGAAAACTGTCATGTTAATTCACAAAGCATATCAAGAACAAGACAGCACCAAAGCTGAGAAACAAGGGTGTTTTTTCCTAAGACAGACAAGATTTTTAGAGAAGATGCTGCTTTCCACAAAGCATAGAATTTATTTTTTTTTTTTTAAATTAGTAAGCAGAACTGGATATATCCACAGCCCATAACAATTCATGGAATTCCTTTGTTGTTCTTTCATACCCCTACAAGGCTTGGCAAAGATGCCCAATGCATAATCAAATTTGAAAAAGCTGCAGTTAGGTTTGTCACAGGAAGCAAGCTTCTGAAGTCCCTGCAACAGTATAGTACATAAGTGCTGTTTCCAGTTACGAAGAGAATCCCAACAAGAATTGTTAGTACCACTAAATGACAATAGATGGCAGCAGAGACCATGAAATACTCATCTTGCTGCTTCTCACTGCAGAAACGGCATTTCATTCGCACGGTAAGTCCGATACTTTTAGAGAACTACTGAAAGAGACGGTAGGCCTGTTGGATTCAGAATATGAGAATATAACCCCCGAGCCTAGCCCTGTCTGCACTGTCCATTCAAAGTTCAAAACTTGGCAAAATTCAAGCTCTACCTTAATTATCCCGTGTTCATTTTTTATAGTTCCTCATTGCAGAAAATCGATGTGGCCCAATTTAACTAGCCATGACAACACTGAGCAGACTCATCCGTGCTAATAGACACGGCCACAAAGGGGTGCAGAGTTCAGTTGACAGCTACATCCTAGCACAATAATGGTAATCAGGATACTGTTGGAACAAAGTAGTTATCTCCGAATTGTACAAGGTATCAGCACTTTTTCCTAACTTCTAAAGCCTCCTCCTACTTCTGTTTACATTGCCTGACCCCTGTGAATTTGCCAGTACACACACACAAAAGGTAATCAGATGACTGTACTAGGCTTGTGAGATTTCTAATACCCATTCTGCAGGGAAACCAAAGGCTTCCCGATGTGTTGGATCTGGTTTACATATCAGGCCCTCTTCTTGCCTTGGAAGGTTGTCACCTAGAGCAACAGCCCTTCTTTTTTTGTCTTGATTGAGGAGCTCACAATATTGGAGACAGGTTGACTATCTAAGGTGACCCTCCAGCCTCTTCTTCTTCCTTTGATATCTCAGAAAAAATATGTAATTTATATTTGCATTAAAAGACAATTTTTCATTTTTTTTCATCATCATTAGCACTGGGACTTAGCATTACCTTTTGGGCTTTTGGTGACCTAGCGTATAAAGATATCTTTCCTTCAAGTATTTCTGATGTACAGTCAAATCAAATATTTTCCTTTGAGCTGTTTTAAAAGAGTTTGGCAGCATTGAATGTTTTTTGGTACTCAATCCAGTTCTTTGATCTTCCTCCAACATTACCTGATTCTTTTATAAGTTGTTGTGTTTAAGTGGAAAGAACTGACTTGTGGATAAGACAAAGCAGTACTCCCCTAGCATCTGATTCACCAACTGCTCTTGCATACATGCAGTTTCTCCAAAGGCGATAAAGGATTACATATTTTCTATGGATATTTTCTGCGAAAATTCTTTTTGTGCCTTTGAATATACAAAATCTGAACATCCATGCTGCTTGTGATTTCACGCTCCTTCTGAAAATTCTTGCTTTTTTCCCGACAAGAAAACGTATATTTGTGTGATCCGTGTTTTCTTATTTTTAGATAAAGTGATGACCGTTAGTCTACTCAGTAAGACTGACATTCGCTACCTAATTTTTCCATAAGAGCGCAATCCTTCTTCTTGAGATGTAGTTAATATAGCGAGGCTAGAAATGATGGAAGCCACACCGAGCTTGGTCTCTACTTTAAAGGTATCATTTTAAATCATATGTATTGAAAGTGAAAATGCCTTGTCATTTTTGTAAGCTAGTTGATCTTATTTTTTGTGCAGAGTCAAGAAATGTAATGTAGGGCTCGGCAGCCCCATGCTTAATTGATGTAAATGAGGCATTAGACAAATTAGTATTAGATGTCCGATGGATACCACACAATACCAAAGTGTTCACTTGTTCAAGGCATTGCCTATCCATCTGTGCCTGGGCCTGACATGTTGCTGGAGCCCTCCCTCCCCCCGCCCTTAGTTTCTCCATGCCAATATTATTTAAGTTTTTCAAATTTTTCATAGACTGGAATGTAGCCTTTTCTCGGTATTCAGTCATAAACACAGTATATTGCATGGGAGATAGGAATGTTCATAACAAAATTTTCCAGTCATGAGGAGTCATAGCATAGCTGTCACCAGTTGCAATTAAAAGATGATATGTAAAGGCAGAGTGAATTTCATAGTCTCTCACTGGCTTCCTTAGCTCCTTTGCTTCTTCCTAAGTCAGGGATTCCCACTGGGGAGGCTGATTTGGACAATACATCACAGGAAAAGCTTGCAATATAACAGCATCACCCTGTGATATTGCTTCTTTTCTGCACTGCTCCAAAGCACTTTAGTACTGTTACAAATATCCAAATAATTTTTGTCAGGACGGTATTGTTTTATATTTTGCCAAGCAGATTGAACAACCCAATTATGTATTTTGGAAAGCAAGCAAGTAATCGGGGAGTCTCTGCTCCACCAACGGTGTGTACTTTCCCTTTCCAGCTGACAGTCTTTATACAGTTCACTATCTGGTGTTTGTGGCTTCACAATATCTCTTGCCCAGGCGTGGTCCTGTTGTTAGGTGGCCATCCTTTGTCTTGTCCGATGGGGAGGCCTGGGATCTTTGCAATACATCCTTGTTCAGCATCTTTAAAGCTGTATAAGTCCTGGGGTCCATACCTGAAAGTGTTGGGCTTGTTGGTGTTTCCAGATGTCTGTAGTAGGAAACTGGCCCCTGCTGTTGTTACAGTTTTCTAGCGATAAGCTTACAAATGATTTGGTTGACAAACAACAGATTGCTCCTATTACAATTCCACCCTTTGCTTTTTCCGATTTTGTTCATCAAATTGATTAACGTCTTCCAAAGCCAACTCAAGGATAAGGGTCTCATTGACCTCCTCCTCCTCTAATTGTTCATATTGTTTTCTGATCAACATTAAATGTGCCGCTTCAAGTCTGCTTTTTACTAGGGCGATTATTTTATTAAAAATACAGGGTCCAAAGGTTAGCACTAACACCAACAAAATCGAAGGAGCAGCTATTGTTGATAATAATGTAGTAAGCCATGGGGAACGGTTGAACCATGACTCATACCAATTCTGCTCCTGTTCTCTCTCTTTTTTTTCACTTCTCCAATCCTTCCCTTAATTTGGTCATGGAATCTCTTACTACCCCGGTGTGGTCAGCATAAAAACAGCATTCTTCTCCTATGGCTGCACACAGACCTCCATGTTGCAAAAATAATACATCTAGTCCTCTCCAATTCTGTAATACTACTTCCGATAATGATCTTAAAGATTTTTCCAGGGCTGTTTATAGATTTTTAAATTCTTGCCAAATCCTCATTCACAGCCTCTCGTAATGATTGGAACCTTTGATTTTGCTGTACCAGAGAAGTGATGCCTGTGCCTGCTCCCACAGCTCCTACAGTCATTAGAGTTGCTATAGTGAGCGTTGTAAAAGATTCTCTTTTCTATGAATGGTGTTCCCCTTTTTCCCTATGATGATATATGAAATTCTCATTGTGATATAATATCCTAGGAATAATGGTCACTTGAACACAATATTCTCTGTTTTCGTTAAACACCTCTGAAGACAAACCAGGCGTGAGTCCTGTCCTGGAACAAATCCATTTGGTCCCACCATTATCCAAAATTATCCATTCAGCTTTTGGTTCTAGGGACACTGTCACTGCACAAAGTTTCACCCTGAATTTGGGTATTTTACCTATACACTGCCCTTTTCCCATTACATGCTGCATAGTGAGCCCCCTTTTCCCATCCTTCCACTTACACTGACTGGGGTTTGATTTCTTTGTTAGCTTAGCAGGAGTGGTAGTTCCTGGTAGTAAAATGGAGGTTTAATATCAGAAGTGTCCCATCATAGGGCTCTAAATAATCTGTAGAAACTTTGACCTGAGTTAGAGGTCCCTGTGTCTCGGAAGAGATATCAGTAGCTATAACAGAACCACCAGTTATCCTTACAGAAGTCAGTCAGTATTCACAAGGTCGAGCTACGGACAGTCTCATTTGTGCTTATTAGATCTTTCTTCTCAGTTTGAGTTTCAGTCCCCTGGGGTTTTCAGATACTTCCCACTGATCCTCCGGAATGGGTCCTTTTACACAACTTACATGCGTCCATCCCCGTTCGGCTGTTCGGACAGCAGTTTCTGTGGGAAGTGGAAAAATAAAAGGCCCTTCCCATTTAGGGGTGACGGATACTTCCTTCCAAGTCTTAATCAATACTCAATCTCCTGGTTTCAACTGATGGATTGCCATATTTAGGGGTGGCCTCTGTACAATCAGGCTTCTCTTTCTCAACTCGTTCCTCCTTTTCATTAACTCCACTATATATTCCCGTAAGGAGTATTCCTCAATCCTTGGATGTTCTACCGCTAATTCTAAGTCATACGGCATCCCATATAACATTTCAAAAGGAGGAATGCCTGTATCTGTCCTAGGTTGGGTCCCTAAATTTAATAGTGCTAGTGGTAAATATTTAATCCAGTACATCTTAGTTTCTATCATTAATTTAGTAAGTTGTTTCTTGATTTCTCCATTCATCCTCTCTACTTTCCCTGAGCTTTGGGGGTGCCAGGGAGTGTGGAATTCCCACTTAAATCTGAGTGGTTCTAAGGCCTCCTTCATTGCTCTGGAAATAAAATGAGGGCCCCTGTCTGAATCTATTACCTCAATGTTCCCATATCCGGGGATGATGTTTTCAAATAATATTTTTACCACTGTTTGGGCAGTGGCTGTGGCTACTGGGAAAGCTTCTACAAAATATGTCAGATGGTCTATTATCACCAATAAATATTTATATCTCCCAGTTTTAGGCAATTCTGTAAAATCTACCTGGATTTTGGCAAATGGTCTTAAGGCTAGTTCTCTCCCACCCAGTATTCTTTCTCTTTGATGCTGCTTATTAACTTTTTTACAGGTCAAGCATCCTCCCAAAACAGCCTTTGCTATACTGTATACCCCAATGCACATATATTTTGTGCTAAATTGGTCCACTAGTGCCTGGATTCCCCGGTGTGTTTTTCCATGGAATTCTCTCATTACCCTCCAGGCGAGTCCTTTTGGTAGTACTTCCCGACCTTCAGGAAGTAACCACTTCCCATCTTTTTCTTCAGTACCCATTTGCAACAATCTTTCCTTTTCCTTAGTAGTAAAACTTTTTTTGCATTGTTTTTGTTCTTTAGGCTCCTCGGTCCCTAACTCCTTAACTATCAGCAAAGCTGCTTTCTTGGCTTCCTGATCAGCCAAGTTGTTTCCTCTTACGTGATTGGACATTCCCTTTTGGTGACCTCTTATATGTACCATTGCACTTTGCTTTGGTTTTCTCAAAGCTTGTAGTGTCTGCTTGATTCATGAACCAACCCTTTTCATTGTGAATTTATTAGCCCCCTCTCTTCCCATATCTTCCCGAAGGTTTGAACTACCCCATAGGCATATTTAGAGTCTGTATATATAGTCCCTTTCCTATCTTTAAGTAGTATTAGCACCCTCAATAGGGCGTATAATTCACAAGCCTGAGCAGACCAGCATTTATCTAATGTCCCTGATTCGGCTACTGATAATGTTTTCCCATCAACTAGTGCATATCCCGACCTACGCTTCCCATCCAGCAACCTAGAGGACCCGTCTACATATAATTTTTTTCCTTCCTGTAACTCTTCTTCCTCTAGGTCTTCCTGAATTTTGGATTGATGTTCTATACACTGTATACAATCATGAGTTAGATTTCCATTTGGTTCTCCATAAAGAAATTGAGCAGAATTCTGTAAACCCGTAGTTTCAATCTCTAGTCTGGGGGAGTGTATTAATATCTCCTTATATTTTAACAACCTGGCATCAGTTATCCACTTACCTGCCTTTTGTTGTAATACTCCCTTAATGTTGTGGGGGTATACACTTTTAATTCTCCACCAAAGGTTACTTTTCCAGCATCTTCTACTAAAAGAGCTACTGCCACTATGGTTTGTAAACAAGTTGGCCACCCTCTACTCACGGGATCAAGTTACTTAGAGAAGTACCCTGCAAGAAGAAAGAAACAACAGATTGCTCCTATTACAGTATCTCTGATAAAGCAGATTTTATTCGGGATTGCAATGGCAGGCGTCCCGCAAGAAGGAGCATACCTATGTACACATCATGACAGCCTTTATACCCTGTTTTCACCCCCTTGCCTCCCCTCACTCCCCTGTTTCCCCACTGGCTGGGTACTCCAGGTTCACAATCTTATCAGAAAGTTTACATTTGCTATTTACTTGTTAATTTATTTGTTATCTGATGTCAGTCAGCAGACATCCTGTTGTTTCCAAGATGTCTTGGTGCTTTTCTTGTCGTATTGATATGGTGATTTTCTTTAAAGTCTTCATTAAGCAAAGAGCACTGGGGGGGATGATGCCAGACCTTCTGATGTCTCTTCAGGCGCTTCCCCGGACAGGCCATGACTTGTTCTCTAGCTTGATCTCGTGCAGGATATTCTTGCACTGTGTATGACAAAATATACATCTATACACTTATATACAAAGTATATGTTCCTGGGAAGGTTCATCTAGAGGATAAGTGATGTAAACTATCAGAGATCTTCCCCAAGTTAAGCAGAAGGACTCCCAAAAAGAACTATGATAGCGGAGATCATGAAATTAAAATATATATATATATTATCCAATTCTAATGCAGAAACAAACATTTGATTCCCACAGTATGCTGCAGAAAAATTTTTCTTTCCCACACCCTTCAAATCATCATCAGGAGGGAAAATGTTCAGTTCACCTTCGGGATCTACTGGACCAGGATCAAAAAGTTCCTCTGGTTCCAGTCTGTCCTTGTCTTTAACTAAGTTACATGCAGGTTGCACAGACGCAGCAGCAGGCGACATGGGCAGGGCGGGGCGGAGGAGGCAGTGCGGGCGGGGGGGGGGCTGCGGTTTCTCTTCTCCCCGGCCGGGGGAGGGTCGGAGCTGCAGATCGAATCCGGGCTGCAGCTGCTTTCTGCACCGACAGGCAGCGGCAGGGTAGGAGGGAGGACAGTGGGGAGTAGTCCGAAGAAATTCTTCCTTGTTGAATTTTGAGCCCTTCCATTATTCAGTTCCAAACAGGTAAAAGTTTGGCAGCTGTTCTGTCTTTAGTAATAGAAGCCTCCCAGGGTTTTGTGCCAATTTTGTCCCAAAGCTCTCCAGCAAGAGAAAACCCATTTTTTGAAAATGCAGGGACACTTTTGCTTACCCGTTTAAGAAAAGTACCTGATGCTGAGGTAGATACAGGCTGATGCTGAAACTTTAAAAGAGGGCTTGCTGGCAAAAAAGGCAGGAAGAATGGGGCATCCATTGCCAAATACCCATAAGGAAGAGGGCTTGCTATTTCAAATCCAGTGGGTATGCTGGACCACCAATTAAAAGAAGGGATATTGCTGGACTGAAATGCAGAAGGAAGAGGGATTTCTGGGTGAAAACATAGAAGGAAGGGGGCTTGCTGGACAGAAAATCAGAAGGAAGGAGATTGCTGGTCAGAAACGCAAATGGAGGGGTTGTTGTTGGGCTGAACCTAAGAAAGAAAAAGGCTTACTGGGCTCAAAGCAGAAGGAATTGGCCTTCCTGTGCTCAAACCCAGAAGAAAGGAGGCTTGCTGATCCATACCCAGAAGAAATAGGTTGTCCTGGGCCAGAAACCAAGAAGAAGGGGACTGGCTGGACTAAAACACAGAAGGAAGGTGGCAGGCTGGGCAGACGGACAGAAGGAATGGGGCTTACTAGGCCACAATGGAGCAGGAAAGAGGCTCACCAGGAAGAAATCCAGACGGCAGAGGGCTTTCTCGGCTCAAAGCCAGAAGGAATTGGACTTGCTCTGCTGAAATAGTGAAGAAAAGAGGCTTGAAAGGTCAAATGTCAGAAGGAATGAGGATTGCTGGGCCCAAAGCCAGAAGGAAAGGTCCTTGCTGGGCTGAAATGAATAAGGAAGGATTTTGCGGCTCCTAAGCCCAGAAGGAAAAGGGCTTGTAAGATCATACCTAGAAGAAAGGGGGAGTGCTGGGCAACAAATCAGAAGGAAAGGGGCTTGCTGGACTGAAACCAGAAGGAAGGGTGCTTGCTGGACTGAAATCCACAAGGAGTGGGGCTTGCTGGTCCATACCCAGACGTGCTGCACCACAAAGCAAAAAGAAAGGTGCTTGCTGGGCCCTGAACTAGAATAAAGGGGTTAGCTGGGCCACAAATGAAAAAGAAAGGGTCTTGCTGGACTTGGTTAGGGTTAGGATTAGTTTTAGGTTTGGGGTAGTGAAAGCTTAGGTTAGGTTTAGTATTAGAGTTGAGTTTTAGAGTTATGCTTGGGGTTAGGGTTTGGGCTAGAGTAGGGATAGGGTTAGGTTAAGTTTGCGGGTAAGGGTTAGGGTTAGGTTTAGTGTTAGGTTTACATTTAGGATTAGGATACAGCTGGGGTTAGGATTAAGGTTATGATTAGGGTTAATGTTTGTTTTGGGTTAGGGACTGGGTCAGGGTTAGGGTTGGTGTTAGGGTTGGGTTAATATTACGGTTAGTATTTGCAAAAAGGTTTAGAGCAAGGTTTCAGGTTTGTGTTAGACTTAGGTTTAGAGCTGGCGTTAGGATTAGAGTTTGGGTTTAATGTGGGGTAGTTTTAGGGTTAGGGTTAGGGATTGTGTTTGGTTGAGGGTTGAAGTTATGGTAAGAGTTAGGGTTAAGCTTAGGTTTAGGGTTAGGGTTTGGACTTGGGTTTAGGGTTAGTCTTATGGCTAGGATTAGAGTAAGATTTAGGGTTAGGTTTAGGGTTAAGGTTATGTGTAGGTTTTGGGCTAGGGTCTGAGTTAGAGTTAGGGTGGTGGGCTAGGGTTTTGTATCCTCTCTAGAGATTCTATTGTGATACACAATTGAACCATTTGCTATTTCACATTTAATCCTTAGGGGAACCGAGTAAATGTGAGTTTCACGTGTTCTCATGTTCGATACAGAACCCAACAATGGCAGCAACAATGACGAGACTTGCTGAAGATATTTTCACAGGCATAAGAATTGAGATGTGCACAGTTCTTCTGGACGGGAATCAAAATCAGCACTCTTTTTTACTCTTTACTCTTTATGCCTATGAGGTTTCTGTCAACTATGATTGTGCTTACAATAAAGACACGAGGTAAGCTCTGGGTTTTATTGAATCTTTTTATTATGATTCTAAGATTATTTTTTGATCCCTTCATTTTCCCTTTAGTTTTCTTTCATTATTATTTTTTTCCAGGCTTATACCTGGACAAAGCCCAGCAGTTCTATGATACCATAGTGTGCATGATGCTTTCCTTGTGAAGGGAGTTTTACTTGAATGATACCTCCTTGTATAGCCAAATGTACTGAAACAAATACAAACCTTGCTATTATTCATTTCATGTTGTAATTTATGTGGCTATTGTAATACAAATTACTTTAATCAGAGAGATGGCCTGTGTGATAAAGGAGAACAGAGGTGACTGTTGGGTTTGTTATTAGGTGACTAACTGGGGATTCGGGCTGTCACGGTACAGGCAGTTGGACTGTTTCCTGATAAGCACATATGGGAGTTATTCAGCATTGTGGTAGGTGCATCCATTGGCTTTGAGGAAGAAATTAAGCGAGCAAGAAGGAGCTGAAGGAACATGAAGATGGACACCACCTGGAGATGGCCACCATGGAACAATGTAACAATGAAGGGCCAGTGTGTTGGACTGGTGTTGGGCAGCCTGGAGTGATACCCACCAATAAGGTTCTGACAAGTGGATTCTGGAGAGTATATAAGATACTGAATATAAGTATACTGATACTATTGCAGCATCCTCCATATTGGTGTCTGTGTTGCAATGGTCCTAGCGAGGAGAGATTACAGGTAGAGCAAGGAGAGATCGCTAGCCCCTGCAGTGAGGGACCCTGTAACGTGGCGTCTCTGCGGCAGGTGACAGTAATTCTTTCAAGCTATTGCTGCAGCAGTAGCCAAGATCTTTACTGTGTATAATGGTACAGCACTTTCTCTTCTGTCAAGTGAAATAAGTTACAAATTTCAACTGGTTATAGAATATCACTGTCCTCTTTAAGCTGGTTGATTTTTCACCTGTCCCTTGAAAGGCTGGTCAGCTGCAGTGCCAAGCATTTCTTTTCTGGTATAGTTAGTTATAAATGTTCTACTTCTGCCGTTACAGATCCATGAACAGATAGATCATATAGATGTACGATGTTTATGGGTACATCTGAGAAAGCATATATCCTGCTTCCCTCAAGATGTTGGTCTTCAGCAGATGGCACTGTAATTAAACTTTTGCCACCAGAGAAAATTTTTCCTTTTTACTTCAATTTTCTATACTCCAGAAAATTGGTGCACAATAGGTGATCAATGCTATTCTAAGATGCCGAGAAAGATTTCACATCAGAAAATTAAGAAGCTTGGATTTTTTCTCTTGATCTAAATCCTTTGCATCATTTAGTGCACTGCAGAACTAATGGACAGCTCCATGAAAAACATCCAGTGAAAGTTAAATTACAGCTTTGGATGAAAAGGAATAGCAGTAGCTGCTGTCCTGAAAGTCATGGCTCTTATTCAGATGAACGAGCCCTTTACTCCTTCAATAGAGGCTTCCCAGATGTTGAGGCCTACATGGTCTGAAACTATCCAATTTCCAACTTCTTTTCTTTCTTAAGGAAGATATTGGAAAGATTTTGTGTTTTCTTTGGTGTATAGTTGTAGCTGGTTTTTTTATCCACTCCCAACCATTTTTTAAGGAAGAAAATTAGGCAGAGGATGTCTTTTAATCATAATTTCAGCCATTTGACTTTTTTTTTTTTTTTAATTAGTGTGTATTTAAGTAATTCTGAGGACAAATATTCACATATTGCTTATCAGAACTGTGACTGTAAAAATTGTATTGCTTGTTTTCTACTCTCTTTCAGTGAATTACTTGGAGCATTTGGACTTGAAAACTGACAAAGAGGAGAACTTACTTCTGGGATACCAGTGTATGTCCATCTTGTTAAGTCACTTAGATACATCCAGTAATGGTCTGCTTTGTGGTGCTCTTGATAGATTATATCAGATGACCACAGAATCCGGTACACTGGGATCTATTTTTATTTTAAATAAGGATTTAAAGATTTGATGAAAACAAGTGGAGTAAACAAAAATAGCAAATAAAAAGCATCATGATTCTTCTCTATAAATACCCTAATCTGTCATTAGCATTTGTTTCATGTACATTCATTGGAGTTACGAAATGTATTATTAATTGTGCATCTCTCCTTCTCGCCATCAGCAACCCTAGCATTGAGTTATGAGATGTTTTGTAGTGACATAAGTGACAGAAACATTTACTTAAAATTTCTTTCTTCCTTTCAACTCCTTTTTCTGACCATATGATTAGCATAGTTTTACTCCTTGTAGAGTAACAGTCATAACTTTGATTGGTAAAGTAATTAGGAAATAGACAATTGTCAATCCCTAAGCGGGATTGGTGGTATCTGGCATGACTTGGAAGAAGAATTCCACCAGCAGTGCATTTGGAAGCAGCTGTTTTGAGATGCTGGATGCCTCAGTTTGGAAGGATGATGGTGTAATGTTGTGAGAGGGTCACATTTTGCTGTGGTACTTCTCATACAGGATTCTCCTTGGGGATGGAGGAGCAATGCTTAATTGAATGGACATAGGACTGGGAATTGATTTCTGAGCAGCTGGAGATAAAGCTTTCTGCAGTGCTTTTCTCTTTGGTAGAATCAATTGCCCACACACAAGTCACTGTCTGCTTCTGTTCTGTAGCACTGACTGACCAAAGCATTGGGCTGCTCTGACAAAACATACCTTTTAGTGCTAGACACAAGCTGGACTGTAAACTTGGGTATGCCTTCTATCACTTTGATTTGGCTCTTTAGTTGCTGACAGAGTGACCGCAGACTGCAGCTCAGCAGTTGTCACCTACATCAATGCTTTCAGCTACCTGGGGTCACCTGAGCTGAAAACTGACACTGTCCTGACTGTGCAGCCTCCCAAAACCCTGGATTGCAACCACTCTTCCTCTCCTAACCCCAGAGCTGTACAGTCACCACCATCTGTAACACCAAAATGCATCTTCAGACACACTGTGGATCTTGCCCCTCAGTCCCCAGCTCTCAGAATGCCTTGCATGCTGACCTCCACCTCTGTGTGCTCCAGCACCCAATAGAAGAGACTCCAGGATTATACCCTGCTCACCACTGCGCTTCTCCAGGTCTGAGAAACACTGAACCAGTAAGCTTGACTCCTGCAAGGATCTTCATGAAGCAGCATGCTTTATTTGCAATTGTAATGGTGGACTAGTACCGTCTTGTGGAAAAGAAGACGTGAGCTTTGTTAGCAAAATATGCACTGTTACGCACCTTTTTCCCAATACACGTCAGTATCTCTCCTGTTTACTCATTGATTGAGCATCCCAAGCTGACAATCAACATGATTACTAAGGAATATTTTCATACTAAGTCTGTTACAAGTCTGTTGTTTTTAAGTATATTTTGTATTTCTCTTTGGAGATAAAATGGCTTTTTTTTAAGGTTCACATTAATTCACATTCCTTCTGCCCTGTCCTAGGACTATCCTGCAGATTGCCTTATCAAATATTAGTAAGAATGTTTCTGTTTCTGCTTTTAGGACAAATATTTTTGCATTATCTTGTGCCAGTGTCTGTCTCAGCAACTTTTGGTTTGAAGCAACCTATGCAGCCATTTTGTAATATAGTTATAAGTTTTAGTAAGGGCCTACACTTTGATATTAAGGATTATGGTTTTGTAGCAGAAGCTAAATCACAAAATTTAGTGGCATAATGATATTTTCTGTTCCATTCTCACTGCAATTTTATCTGTCCTAGGGGCAACGTGGAGGTCCCAGTCATGAGATTGATCTGAGGTTAGCCCTTGTGGAGTAAATCTGATTTACCATTACACAATCACTATATATTTGATATAGTATTAATATATTATTAAACTGTTTATTTGAATAGCATGAATAGACTTTTACAGTTCCCTCCAAAAAGACTGTCTCATTTCATAATTTTTACCACAAACTTTGCATGAATTCAATCCAGCAACTTCTATCTAATGAAACACCTGAGCAGATAGGTCTGGTCTTGATTTGGGACCACAACTATAGTTGTGATACCAATTAATCCTCTGCCTCTTTTGTGATTCATTTGCAAAAAGTGAGGAGTCAAGTAAGTAGGGAGGCTGAGTAATATCCATATTTTTTTTCCCCCAAATATACAATCATCTCTTTTGAAACGTTCATGTTATTTTGATAATAAAGCCTATTGGAAGCAACACAAACATTCTATTTTCTTATTTAGTTGTACATTTTAGTAATTATTATGAAAAGTTTGTCAGTTTCTAACAAAATTCATATAGAAAATTGTATAGGAACCTGCTATTTTTAGGGGCTTTCAGTCCAGATTTTTGTGCAAAGATGAAAACTACACAAATATTTTGAGACAAAAAAAAGCTATGCATTGAGATTATTTATAGTGAAAGGACGATAATTATAAAACTGTCATCCAAAATCCAAGAAGAAAAATCTCTACCTCTAATGTGGTGTTAGGAAGTGGCATTCCTTTTTTCTTCACAATCCAAACAAGGCGACTTGAGAAACAAGCGTGCTCTTTCAGAGTTCAGTTTCTACATTTAAACAATTAAGGCAGATACAGGAGTTTGCAAGTGTCCCTACCCTTGGCTCTTCCTCTCTCTGAGCGTTCTGTTTGTGAGTTGTGTGGGGGTTGGCATAAGGGTTTCTTGTCCCAGCACCTGTCTGCCTTGGCCAGTGCAGACCACAAGAAGCCTCTAAATATACTTTATGCTGGACTATTGTCCCTCCTCAGATTACTAGGTCCAGTGACTCCCTTAAGACATGATTTTATACTGAATTCCTTCAGTGAGAGTAGTAACGAATAACCCCTATAGCAAGATGGGAGTTTCACTTGTTATTGTTCCCACAGATCCCAGCTTTCAACAAGTAATTTTAATCTCCTTCAATTTGTCAGTAATTACAATTTTCAACAAATTTCCTCTTCCACAACTGACTGCTCCGTGTCTGGAATGTCTGGACATTCTTAATTCTTCTGGAATTCTTCTGGAGTGTTTAACACAATCTGCAGATTCACTGTACACACATTACAAAGAGGCAGAAAAAATAGAAAGCTCAGTACCATTACCTCACATAGCTGTGCTCACATACAAATGCACAATGCCAGCAACCATAATGCAGCACAGTTACCAATTAATGTTTCAGTATTTTGGGGGGTGACAAAGCACTCCTTTTACTGCAATACTTTGAGGGTACATCAGCACCTCCTTTACCTTATGCCTTCACATTGCCCCTCTCCCTTACGCATTTGCATTACACCTTAATCATACTCTGGGACTTGACTCTCTCAAGTATTCCATTTCTAACCCAGGGACTTGAGTGCTGGGTTGCTATTGTACTCTGGATGTTTCCCTGATAGCATATGATAGGGCAGCTTGGGATCATGTTTCCCTTGCTGTCCATACCTGATACAGACTTCTGCCACCATTTAATGGAGGCAATAAAAAAGATATGGAATACTTTACCATAGTACAGGGATCTTGTGGCCAGACCTAACTGGGCTGGAAGTTCTCCAGAAATCACACTCCGTGTGCATGCTGAATGGAAGTTCTTCTGGTCCTTTGGTCTATGAGATCTCAGTAGTGACATCCCATCTTGGTCACCAAAAATTGTTATTAAAAATTCAGAAAGAAAACTCTCTAATTCCCATGTGTTGTTAGAAAGTAGCATTCACAATTATGCTTGATTCGTGTCATCATCTATGGCAGTATGTACATTTCTGAACAACTATTTTAAAGGATTAATTACAGTAAGAGTACAATTTCATCAAAAATCTCTGAAGAATGTCAATATGATCAATATGTTCTCAGCCAGAGACTTGCAAATATCTTGAATGAACAAGACTGATACATTATTTAAAAAAAAAAAAAAAAAAAAGCCAACAGTTGCTAGAATCTGAAATTCTACATGGGCATGGAGTAGTTTACTAATTGATTGCTTTTACATAATATGTACTTTATGGAATCAGTGTACATATCCAGCATTTCTACAACTATTCAGGGTACTACAATTCCCTTGTAGAAATACCCTTTGTATCTTTGTCTCTGATGTGAAACACAAAGACAGAATTGTTATGGGAAGAAAAGATATTGTTTCTTTATCTTCCTTAGTTGTTTTTGCATACACAGTGTTTGTTTGTTTTTTTTTTTATTACAATTTCTGCGCAGCTGTATTTCTGCATCTAAAGAAGAATTTGCAGTTTTGGTTTCGCGTGAGTCAGCATCATCTCCACTAACTCAGAAATCATAGACATAGAATTCTTAGGGTTGAAAAAGACTTCATCAAGACAAACTCTCAACCCACCACCACCACGTCCACCCTTAAACCATATAATCATCAACCACATCTACACATTTTCCCCGAGCCTCCTCCAGACTAAAGGATTCCTATTTCCCATCCACTGCTCAAAAGACCTGTCTTGCTGAAACTTGCATAACTATTCTAAACTCATTGATTCAATCTATATGTATGCAGATTCCTCTGTAGAGCTTCCTTACTCTTCTGCATGTTGATATTTTCCCCCCAACTTTCTTATCAGCAACTCTCCTGTGCTATCAAAGAATTTCCTTTTTGATTTCCTCTTATATGTACTACAGAAATTTCATCTGGTTGTAACCGGTTTTCCAAAACCTGTCTAATCAGTTCTTCATGAGCCAACTCCTTCTTCCTGCTATTTATTATCCCTTTCTTCCCGTTTTTTTTCCAAATGTAAGTACAGTTTTATATGCGTATCATGAGTCTATACAATTCCCTGTTTTTGTTCTGAAAATTTTAATTCTTGATTCAAGGCATATCAGTCATTTTCCCTCTACCTGCCCTGGTGGGATCTCAGCTGGAGTATAATGTCCAATTCTGGGCTCCCCAGTACAAAAAAGACAGGGATTTCCTGGAAAAAGTCCAGTGAACTGCCATAAAGATGACAAGGGGTCTGGAGCACCTCTCTTATGAGGAAACACTGAGCAACCTGGGTAAGATCAGCCTGGAGAAAAGAAGACTCAGAGGGGATCTAATCAATGCTTACAAATATCTAAGGTGCAGGAGGCAAAGAGATGAGGCCAGACTCTTTTCAGAAGTGCATGGCAATAGGGCAAGGGGGAATGGCCACAAACTGAAACATAGTAAGTTCCTCACACATGTGTGTAAGATCTTCTTCATGTTAAGATGATGGAGCACTGGAACAGGCTGCCCATAGAGGCTGTGGTGTCTCCTTTGGAAAAACTGAAGACCTGCCTTGACTTCTACTTGTGCAATCTGGTCTAGGGAGCCTGCTTTGTCAGGGGGAGTTGGACTAGATGATTTCTAGAGGTCCCTTCCAGCCCCTACAATTCTGTGATTCTGTGATTTACAAGTCTGAGCTGACTAGTAATTTGTGAATCTTCCCATTTCTATTACCTTCCCATCTTTTCCCCCAATAACTGTACGATCATTACATTATTTCCCATTTATGAGTCTGACTGATTCATCTATGAAAAAAAAAATAATCTTTCACATCTAAAGGTACATTCTGCAGATCTAACCTTATTTCTATTTGGTAATCTATTAGGTCAAAGAATATGTTCTGCGTCAACCTTCCATTCCCTTTATTAAAAAGGAAGCAGAATTCATGATAGCATCATAGATAATCTTAAATCTTCTTTTTCCATCAATATTGACTTGTATTTAGGTATTCTGGAATGGACAGCCATCTCCTGTCTTTTTGAGTGAAAAATGCTTTAACCTGATGAGGAGTAACAATCAATTACCCGCTGAAGGTTAATCCCCAAGATACAGGGTATACTATGACAAGTATGCATTCATGATTCTTGCCAACTATGAGAAACCAGTGTCACAGCTGTTGCTGCATTTAGGTCTAAAGCGGTGACACTGTCAATGTGGATGGCTAGCATAATCACGATCGGAGCCTGTTGTTTCAGCCACAATGCGGAGCCGTGTCTGGAGAACCGCAATTGCCCGGCAGATCTTGCTCATACACAAGATGCCATGTCAGCAGAGCTTTCGGAGCTTCGCAGTGTCCCTTGCCGAGCCCTGCCGTACCAGTGCTAGAGGTCAATCCAACGCTACTGATAGTCCTCACATGGGCTAGCAGTAGGGTTCAGAGAGTTCTGCTGCGAGGAGAAAGTGCAAGCTGTGGCACTGCATAGAGCTCGCCCACAGTGTGTGGCTCCAAGCGGTGGTAAACCTTGGCTGCTCACCGCTGTTGCTCTGAGGCTCCTTTCCGTCCCAGCATGTAGTTGCAGAGCTGGAACAGGAAGCACTTACTGCCTGATGTTGTCTACTCCTAATAGCTCACATATAAAATCATAGAATCCCCCTGTACTCAGCACTGATGAGTTGTTGCTGGGTTTACCACACTGGCTTTTGTGTCAGTCTTAAGTTGTTCAAGGATTCAGTTGAGCCTTTTTTTAGGTAAAAGATAACTTCTCTCAAAGAGACAATCACTGAGAGTTTTAAAGTTAGATTGCTGAAAGAAGGAAGAAGCTAATTATTTTTTGAGTGGGACTGTGAAAATTGTGCCAGAAGTACTTGAATCTGCACCTAAATCTTTTCTCTTATGCTCCCTTATTGGATGAGTGATGTGTGTACATAGAAAGAGGGGCAGTGACAGCCTTATGAGTAGAATTTGGTTATAGCTACCAAGAATATTTATTGCAGAGATGTTGCAAGTATGAAGCAGATACTCTTGAACATGGTGCACCCTTTTCCACCTACAACAGCATGATCACAGAAGCACAACACTCCTTGTGCTGTGCAGGGCTAGAACCTGGCTTCATAGATTGTCACCTGATGCTCATCAGCACTAGGAACTGTACTGGAACCTAGACTTGGGTTGGCTGTAGCACCAGTGTTACTCTGTTCCACCTCTCTATTATGCCACCACAGTGACCATCATAGCACATTACAGTGACAGAGATGTCATTTCTTCCACCTGTGATGCCCCACCAACAATGCTGTTACTCATCTCCTACCTGATGTGCCAACATTTCATGGAGTATCAGAATATGTAAATTTATCCAGAATTTTATGATACTGTTCTGGAGAGGAAGTCTGGATTCCCATAAAGTGGACAATACTACCAATCATGTCTATAATTGGTAAATCTCATAAGTTTGCATATATATCAAAGTGTAACCACTTTTTCCATAAAAGTAACTAGTGACATTAGAAGTACCTAAAACACATTTTTGTGATACATACTTGCTTCCATTGAAATTTAATCATGTCTAGATAGAAACACATTCTATTGAAATTTGAAAATGAGAAGAATGATCTCAGATTTACAGGATAATATAGGAGAACTTATGAATAGTCCCTTGTTCAATAGAAAATTATCTATTTTTTCTTAGACATCAATTTTGAGTGATTTCTGTGTTAGAAAATAAAAGTTGTTTAATCTTGCAGGCAGGTAAACACTACACAGTGGGATGTGGTAACTGGGAAAGAAGTAGAACTCGTGTTAAAACACAAACCATTATTTATTTATTTATTTTTTAGTATTAACTACAACAGAAAAGGAAAAAAAAGAAAAACTGATCATAACAATATGCACTCAACACAATTACTCAAACATATGCCAACCAAAACACAATCAATCCCTGAAAAGCAATACAGCCCCAACCAACTTCCTACCGTTTTACAGACTTCTGTATGATATCATTTGATATGGAATGATCTCTTATATAAATCAGGTTAGTTGTCCTGGCTCAGCCACGTGCTTGCTCTACCTCTTGCCCAGATGCTAAGCCATCATGGTGAAGTTTTTTCTCCAGTGAGAAGTTTGGCCCAACAGAATCATCACAGAATAATAACCAAAACATTGGTGTGCTATCAACACTGTCTCAGTTGAAATCAGTACAATACTTTACGAAATGTATAAATTGTATGCATTGGTGTTTTGGAGGCAGATAGGAAGAATCCAAACCACTGATCTTTAGATCAAGTTTACATAAGAAGTAATGTGACTTTCGTTCATTGTAGAACTCACGTAACTCATCAGGGGCAGAGAGTCCAGAACTTTGGGGCTGGGCTCGAGAAGCTAGAGTAGGTGGTCAGTTTAGCATCCCTTAACAAAGAACATTTCTTAAACCTTCCAGAACATAAATTTAAATTATGTAAGTTTTTCTAAGAGATGCTAAGTATCTGGGACATTGGCATCTCCAATTTTTATGTCTTAGCTTTTGTTTCCTTTTGTCCATTAATTTTATATGGCAGAGTTTTGGTAGTAGGGGGTTGCTGTCGAGGCGTCTGTGAATAGAGCTCTACTGCTTCTCTATGTCAGATCAGAATGAGTTCCATCAAGATGGCTCAAAAATGGAACAGAGTTGAGCAATGAGTGATACTGATTTTACATCTGAGAGAATAGATTTTAGAAAGGAAAATATTGCAATGAGTAAGTATATGGGAGAGATGAGAAAATGTCAGAGAAACAGAATGGCATCCAGCCAGATCAGAGTTGAAGGAGGTCAGGAGGTCCTCATGCACAGAACAGAAGTTCCCTTGCATCCTGTAAAGAGGCCCACTATAGAGCAGGCTGTCTCCATGCAGCCCTTAGGCACCACAGTGTCCAGATCTCCATGTGTTGCTTACGGAGGAGCCCATGCTGGAGCAGATGGATGTGGCCTAAAGGGAGCCCATGGAGTTGCCAACTCAGGAACGCACTTAGAGACAGAACAACAGTTTGTCTGAACAGAGGTATCTGGCAGAGGAGGTAGTCTGGCAGGAGCTGCTTTACATGGAAAACCCATTCTGGAGCAGTCTGTCACTAAAGGCTGCACCTTGTGATAAAGACCCACACTGCAGAAGTTCTCATGGAATGCCTGTCTGTGAAAGCCAAGTCTGATCATTTTTTAAAGGACCATATCATATGAGAAGAAACCCATGTTTCTGCAGGTCAAGAGAGTGACAGTGAAGGAACAACAGAGATGAAGAATTAGGGACAGATCAGAAATCCCTTTCCCTATCTCTGTGCTGCTTGAGGTATGCAGAGTACCTGGACCTTTGGTATGTCCACTTCTCTCTTTGCTTTCAATTTCTTTGGTGCTGTGCTTCGCTTGTCTGATTTGTTTCTCTTCGTTTTCCTACAGCACTTTGTTCTTTTATCCAGCTGAAACCAGCAATGTCTTGTTGGAGTGTATGGTATGGAGTGTATTGAAGCTTTTTCTTAGCATTCAAGCATTCATTTCCCCTCAGGAGGAGGGGGGGAATAAGATGAAGATGGTGGGGAATGTTGTTTTACCTTTTCTTTTACTTCTCACTTCTCTACTGTATTATCACTATGCAATTATTTATACAAATCTCATTTATGCTGACTGTATTTGAACAGAGATTATTACTGGTGCATGATCTCATCCTTATCTCAAACTACCCCTTTGTCCCTCTGAGGTGAAGAAATCAGTTACCGGTGCAGTTGCTCTGAATTAACAACTTATGTGAAATTCCTGTTTTCACTGAATGAAAATCTATACCAAGGTTCTGTGCACTCCTCTGAAGGGTGGAAGCTTGTCAGGCAGGGGGTTGCTCATAGCAGTTCTGAAGCTGGCCAAGAGCCATTTCTGACCAGTTCCAGCAGCACTGACCCTCCTACCTACCCACCTACTGGTACCCGGTGCCTCCTGCTGCTCATCCACTGGCCGTCCATGCCCAGCATGGTGCACTGTTGCACAAGAGGCAGGTTTAAGAGACTGGAATTTGCTTCCATTATAATTGTTACCATGAACATCCTTATAGTCATAACAAATTGCACTGCTCTACCTCTAAAGTAGAACACCAGGGTAATCCTCTCAACAGTGGTTATGTGCATTATTGAAATCATCACTGCCCCTTAAATCTGGCTACAGGCCTTACTGCTGTCACAGCCTGATTTTTTAATCTGATACAAACTCAACCATGTGATCCTGGAAAACAACTTCCTGAGATTTTATATTTCTGCATATCACTACCAATGTATCAATGGTTTATGGGCTGATTTGGCCTGGTTCTGTGACAAGAGGGGTGGAGGGACTCATGTGTTTGCACCTCTGAAAAGGGGAAAATGAAAGGAGAGATGGGCCCCAAAAACGGCAACGATATGAGGAGGAACAAACTAATTTACTAAAGAAGATATTGAAATGCAAGACAACACACTATAATAAAATATAATACAATATAATTAGAATTGAAGTTAATAAATCAAATGTAATGAGAGTGTCTGAAAACTGAAGGCCTTACATTAATGCTGAGGTGAGACGTGCAGTCGGGTCAAGCAGCAGGGAGGAGAGCCTGGTCTCGTGATCCTGCCAGGGGCTTTATCTCCTCTCTGAATGCAAAGTCCTCTGGGGGTATGCAGTTCTTCTTCTCTTCTGGGTCAGGTAACCAGAATTGGAGCATTAACTCTTTAACTCCCAGTGCATTACATGATGTTATGATGTGGAATACCAATAGCCCAAAATCATAAAACCATGACACAGCATCACACAATCATCTTGGGACAAACAAGAAAACAAACTAGGAAATAAAAAAATAAAAAGCCCAGCCCAATAGATCAAAACAATCAAAGTATATCTTGCATTAGAAGGATTGCAAGAATCATGGAATCCTAGCTCCATAAATGATGACCAAAACTGAATAGGGCTATGATGAGGTAGTCTGAGTTGGCCATGGTGTTGTGTACCTGAGAGGAAACATGGTGGGATGCTTTGAGGCAGCCATGGCTTTGTGTTGCTGAGAGGAAACATGGCAGGGAACTCAGTCATTCATAGCAGTGGTGCTATGATGGAGCCCCAACATGGCCATGGCTGTGAGGCACTGTGTCTTAGTTTTAGCTGGGAAGGAATAATTTTCTTCAGAATTTCTAAAATTATGCAGTTTTAATATTGGTTCTGGAAGAAAAAAACAATTTTCAAAATACATCAATGTTTTACAGCTTTTTGCTAAGCCATGGTCATTTACAGAGATGGGCCCAAGGAGCTGGGAGGGATCAGAATTAGGACAGTTTACCTGAACTAACCAAAAGGATATTCCATATCATATGACAACAAGTGGAGTTTTTAAGGCAGTGGGACTTCATCACACTCTTACACTTTAGTTAGATGGGCCATGACTGGGGGAGGTGAACAACTACTAGTCCACCATTTGTTATTTACATTTCTATACATTTATACGATTGTGTTTTCCTTTCCTTTTCTCTATCTTAGTAAATAATTTTATCTGTACCACAAGTTCTGTTGTATTTTTAATATACTTCCCTATCCCATTGGAAGATGGAGCAGAGAGTGAATAACTGTATGGTGCTTAGCCACCTTCCAGATTAAACCACAGCATATTGAGTGGGAGTACGATGAATTAGTCTGAGTTTGCCACACTAAAACTTGTATGGGGGTCATATCAACTTCGTGTGAAGTAGATGTGGCTGTGTGTCTCCTGGGTATACATAGTGTAGCACATTGAGGTAGGCACTGCAGAATGCTGCTGAGAGGGAAGACATGGCAGTGCATTCAGAGTTGGTCGTGGCTCTTTGGAATGCTCATGTCTGTGTATTGCTGAGGTGAAACATGTCAGGGTTTTTTGAGGCAGTCATGGCTGGGTATTGCTATGAGGTATCTACAGCTGCACATCACTGAAAAACAAAGCAGGTTGTTCTTACGAGACTGCATGTCTCTGAGAGGAAGTCTTGTGGTGCTGAGTCACAGCTGCATGTCACTGAGGAGGAACATGGTGGAGTGCTGACAGAGCCATAGCTTTGTATTGCTGAGGGGCATTCTCAAAAGTACAGCTAGGAAATAGCTCCAAAGTAATCTCAGCTGAATTTTGGACAGAGGGAAAGTTCTCTGATTAAAGACAATAATCTTGCTGTTTATAAGCAACAAGCTGTGATCCTTGTTTTTTTCCTGGGCTGGAATCCTTCACAGAGCAGACTTCTGAAGATGCATTGCTAGCCAAGGTAGACTGATGAGAGATTCTAATCCATTACTTCAGATCTGACAAAAGGGAAGGGGAGAATATCTCCCCAGAGCAGAGAGAGTCCTCATGCATGCTACTGAGTTTAGAAACCTTCCTTGTAATACTCTGCAGTATTCAAGTGAACTTTATCATTCTGGAATTGTTCAGTCATTTTTATCTTATTGAAGTAAATTCTGTTGAATCATTGTGTTCAATCTTCTAATGATTAAGTGTTACTAACAATCATAAGACATAATTATATGATTTATCATAAAAGTATTAAATAAATTCTAAATTGCTTGAAAGTTATGAAAAAAAATCTATTTGTGACAGGCCTGTGACATGGGTAAGGGGGCCCAGGAATCAAGCATGGATGATAGGCAGACAGAGTGACCCATGAATGTTCACGTGCTTGTAAAGTGTAGAGTGCTGTGCATGTTTCTGTGTTGTTCATCTCTTGTTTCTGGCAGCTGAGGAAGGGGAGAGGACACATAGGTGTGTCTTTCTGTTTTGCTAGTTTCATGTATCTGTCCCTGTGCCTGCATAACTGGGACAGGTGCTCAACTTTCAGATAATGAACACTGCAATGGAGAAAGTCATGCCCACAAATCCTCACCAGAGCAGGAACCCTGGATCCCCAGGCACCAGGCTGGGTGGCAGCTTCTGGGTAGGAGAAGTTCTAGGCAAGAATATCTGCAGATGATTATGCTCTTTTCATCACTTGAAAAAGCTGATTAGCAATAGATCATTTAATTCTCCATTTAGGCTTGAAATAAAAAGGCATAATTTCTCGGTGGCCGTTGCGAGATTTGTGGGCAGGAGATGTAGGAATTTCTCACCTGTTTTTGCACATAGTGAGCTGTAGATTTTTATTAATATTAGACTTTGTTGCTCTTCTTGCCAATTATTTTTCAGCATCTGTTCTATCATTGCCCTACTTCTGGTCTCCTAATCTAGTTTTTGTTTCTGGTGTACACTTTATGAGCTTGCCATATTGGTCTCCTTTTTCATTTACTGTTTTTCATGATCTTATTCATTTTGCTATTTCTCTTATAAAACTACAGTTCCATGTTTCTGGTTGGTTCCATTCATCTTGACCTAAAATGCTTTGAACTTTATATTTTTTCTGCTGATAGATTCTTCCCTGCTATCTTCTTCCTCTATTTCATCCTCTATTGTTTTTCTCCAAATACCACCTTTTCTGTTCAACATCCTTTTCCTAGTAGTATCTGAAATATGTAGGTTCCTTCTATGAATCTGTCTGGATATGAAAGAAATTGTCTAATTCTTTTGCCAAAAACAGATTTACTGGAGAAGGGCATGGACTTAACTCAGTAATATATCTGTTATCTTTTCTTATCCCCAGTACAGAATTTGTACCCTTGTCTGTCTTCCCCTAATCTTTGTCTCTCTTCTATTCTAGTCTTTTCTCTTAATACTTCAAAATTTAAATTATGATATTGTATTCTTTTGTCTTTATTTGCAGTATGTAGTATCTGCCTACATACTTAAATTATGGAGACTCCTAGGATGTGTAGAGTAAGAGCAGGAGAGCAAGAGTGTTGGATCCTGACAACAGTTCTTTCTTGAGTAGTACTCCACGTTACAGATGAACCACCAGTATCATTTTTTGTGGTAATCAACACAAGATAGAGAAACTTCAGCTTTTAATAAATATTCCAAAATAATAGGAAAAATAATATAAAGGAATAAAGTCCTTTCTAACTCATTGTCAACAACTTGCTGAATGTTTGGTTTTTTGTTTTTTTTTTTCCTGAGTGATGGTAAATGACACTGAAAATGTTCTTTTCTCTCAGAAAAGTTTTCCGGGTTAGGATAGAAAGGAATCCCAGGTGCCTCAGCAGTGTCTGAGTATATCTGAAAAATCACAGAAGAAACTCTTTTGGAAAAGAATTGGAACTGGATTAGGTTGGTTCAGAAGGATTAACATCCTAGAAAGAAATGAGATGGAATTTAAATTCTCTCTACTGAGACCATCCCCATGTCACAGAAGACATCTTTATTAACAATCCTGATGAGGACTGAGTGCGCCCTCAGTAAGTTTGCAGACGGCATCAAACTTGGAGGGAGTGTTGACCTGCCAGAGGGGAGAAATGCATTACAGAGGGACCTGGATGGACTGGATTGATGGGCCAAGGCAAATTGTATGAGTTTCAATAGGGCCAACTGTCAGGTTCTGCATTTGGTCACCCTAGGTGAGAGGAGAAGAGGCTGGAAAGATACCTGATGGAAAGGGACCTTGGTGTACTGATGGACAGGCAGCTAAATATGAGCCAGCAGTTTGCCTAGGTGGCCAAGAAGGCCAATGGCATCCTCACCTTGACTACTGTATTCAGTTTGGGGCACCTCAGTACAGAAAGGATATCGAGGTGCTGGAGCAGGTCCAAAGAATATCAACAAGGCTTGTGAAGGGCTTGAAGAATATGGCCTATGAGGAGAGACTGAAGGAACTGGGGCTGTTTAATCTGGGGAAAAGGAGACTGAGGGGAGACCTGAGTGCTCTCTTCAAATATCTGAAAGGTGATTGCAGTGAGAGTGGGGTTGGTCTCTTCTCACTTGTGACAGGTGACAGGATGAGGCCTCAAGTTGCACCAGGGTAAGTTTAGGTTGTTAGGAAGGAAAAAATTCTTTACAGAAAGGGTTGTTAACAACTGGAGTAAGCTTCCCAGGGAGGTGGTTGAGTAACCATCCCTGAATGTGTTTAAAAACTGTTTGGATGTGGTGCTCAGGGACATGATTTAGCTATGAGTTGTTAGAGTTAGGGTAGTTTGATCAGGTTGCTGTTAGACTTGATAATTTTGAAGGGCTTTTCCAACAGAGAAATTGTATGATTTTATGATTTATGTTTTTATATTTTATTTATGCAATTGTGTGTTTTACTGAAGTGAACAGCTGAATGCTATTGCTTTTAGTTTCTGACAGATGCCAAATGAGGTCAGTTACAGAATTCCGACTGATTCATATGGGATGAATGCTAGAAAAAGTCATCTCTACAGAGCACTTAGATTAAAGAGCCATATGCAACTTTAAGAGGATTTATTCCTCTTGCAGTAGATGCTGCTGTCTTCATTGCCCACAGTTCTGGCTGGCAGTGTGATTAAAATGAAAAAGTGCAGAAATGGTTTACTGGTAGCAGTGGACATATTTTTGTGATTAGTTGTCTTTTTTTGTATGTGTGTGTTTTGTTCTATTTTTTACCTACTCATGTTGAATTGCCTGAATTTGGATTTAAGAAATTACTGAAATGAAGGTTTTGACAGAAGAATCTCCCATGAGACCTTTACAGGCATTCACCCAAATGCATAAGTTGTCCAACCACAAAAATTTTAGTTCCAGAATCTGTTTTTGAGAAGGAGTGGAAAGTTTATGGTCTTTTTCCATCTGTATCTTTTTGTTATTATAATAAATATTTTCTTTGTACATTCCTTTGTTTTAGTGGACATCTCCAGCTAAATAACTCCAATAAGAAGCTGAATCCCTGGGAGCTCTTCTAACAATGACTCGAAAATATATTATTTTCTCTGAAAAACTATGGCCAGTATTCTCTTCTTTTACTGGAATGTTTTGGAAAAGAGACTCAATTGATTTCTTATTATTTCTTCTTTCCTTATTATTACAGACAGTATTTTTAGCTTTCCACATAGCAGTCTTCTTCCCTGTTGTGATGACCAAGATATATAGAGAAGGAAATAGTCAAAAGTGTCAAATTAAATGCTGTTTTCTGTAATCAAGGGCATTAACATCGCTTTTCAGTACAGTCTCAATTTCAAAGTTCATTTTTGGAAAATTTTTCCTTGAAAGATTCTAGGAGACAAGCAAATCTCAGAAGACACTTTTCTCCTCAGCAGAAAGTACATGGATCAGTTTCAGTGAATGAGTCTGCAAAAAGTATTTGTGGGTGTTTCGCTCCAATTTATAGGAGGGGGAGGATGTTCTTTGGTATATGTATATCTGATATGAGATTAAGAAACAACTTCAAATGTTGGTCCAACCCGCATATTACAAATCTTAATCAATCAGGAAGATGGGGAAGGGAGGTCGGCAACTTTGTTGAATTATAAGGAATCATTTGGTCAGGGAAGACCAAAATCATACCCAGTGTCATTGTTGATAAAATAGAAGCATTTTCAATACCAACTATAGCAAAACAGCAGCAAGAATTTTGGGGCATCCTAGGATATTGGAGAACATTTATACCCTACCCTGCACAGATCCTGAGGCCTCTGTATAGGCTAAGAAATTTCAATTATGGATTTGGAGATGGATGAAACAAGATGCTTTCCAGTGGTTCAAACTAGCTGTTAAATGAGCACAGATGTGTGAGAAACAAGCTCAAAATCAAAAATTTCTAATCAGACAGATCTTCTTGAAGAGCAGTTTATTCATTATTGTTGTAATAGGCACACACCCCTTACAGACAAGGGATAAACTGCATGCTTAATCAATGAAATCCACTCCGTTATATACCCTGGTTCTGTCCCAGGTAATGCCTCTCCTAGCATTCATTGGTTGAGCGTCTCAAGCTCACAGTCTTCCTGACACTGTTGTTATGATACATTTTCATACAATGTCTGTTACCAACCCATTGTTTTTAAATACGTTCTGTACTTTTTATGGTGATAAGAAGACAAGCTTTCCAAAATTTGGTACACTCATTCTGTCCTGTACTAGGCTCTCCCCTACCCTGCATAATTACCTTTCCTAGTGCCTGTGCCAATTCTATCCAGGTTAGGATGTCTCAGTCTCAACTTTCCTTTGTTCAGCAGCTTTCTCTGTGAAAAACAACTGATCCTATACTACATACAGAAATACTGGAAATTCCCACTGCAAAAAAACAATCTACCTTTCACAGGTGCTTAGTATATTCAATCCCACCCTACCTGCCAAAATAGAGGCACATTGGGTCACCTATCTGGGGCAGCACAGTCAGTTCTCTTCACTGTTAAAAAAAAAAAAAAAGAACTACAAAAGATACTAGGCCCAGGGATAAACCATTGTGATGTCACTGAAGAAAACACTATTGCTCCACCGGACAGGAGTCGCATATGTAATATCCTATATCCTAATAGCCTGGTACACGAATGGATCCAGCAGAAGAAATCTGGGTAGTCTACTGAGGGCTCATACTTTAAATCTCTCAGTGAGCTGCTCAGGATTGGACTATCCAAACATGATCAATCTGGGACAGAGACATGTGGTTGGATATAAGGGATGTGGCTAGCATAGAACAGCATATGCCTTCCTTATATCTGGACACTGGGGAATGATGAAGCCAACACACTAGCTTGGAAAAGGTGGCTAGAAGATTTGCCTTCAAATAACGTCGCCCAATGGCTATATAAGAAGTTGTGACATGCCAGACAGAGGACAATCAGGCAGCACTAAAACCATGAGGGCTGAGAATGTCAAATATCATCCAGGCATGTAAAAAATGAGACTTGTGATCCAGAACATGACTGAGACCCTTGCCAGAAATAGCAGTGTATCTAGCCAGAGTACACAACACCTTGCAGAGGTGGCAGGTGGACCCTGCCACCCTGCCCCTCCCTAGATCTGATGGGGCCATGTATGCCTTGACCTGTGTAGACATGGTAGGTGGATTTATGCTGGCCTGTTTGGTGCCAAAAGCAATTCAAGTCTATACTATCAATGCATTAACTAAATTGATGACAGCATATGGGATTCCTCAAGTCATCAAAAGCTCCAAAGACTGACTCTGAGTCCTCGCTGATGTGGACTAAGAGACTACATGAAACATTGAGAGATCTGAATGAAAGACCCAGAGATGGTAGACCCAGTGCCTTGTGTATGTTACAAACTTGGGCCTCCTTGCTCAGGATCCAAATTAAGAGAAGTGAGATAGGATTGAAACCCCAAGTTGGAAAGATTAACAATCTTTTGCTTCCTGCCCCTGAGAGTTTAGAATCAGGAACTTGCGAGGTAAGATGGCCTTGGGATCAAGTGGGATCAAAATGATGTGGCTTAGTTGCACCATGGGGGAAATTTTTAGAAGGGAGTGGAATGGTGACAGCACAAGTATTTGCCCATGGCCATCAGAAATTATAATACAAACCAAAATTTTGTCATGAAGGGAACCCTAATTATGTCTCTGTGACAGATCAGCACCTCCCGCTTTCCCCTTTGGTACCTGATCTTATTATTCAATTGTCGTTATCAGTCCAAACGGTATGGTATAAAAATCCAGGAAGTGCCAGTGTCCAAGTGGAAATTTTGATGCAGGACAGGAATACAACATGTATTTTCCCATAGAGTGCATTCCATCCATGCAGTATCAGAGATGTGTATAAAATCAATTTTAAAGGTTTTTAAAGTACTCTTTACTCACGAAAATCAACAATCCCCTAGTTGTCTTACTGGATATATATACATATATATTTTTTTTAGAGAAAGATCTTAAGTGATTCTGAAGTGATAGGTGATTTGATGTTCCTTTAAATAAGGATTTCCAGAGACATAAATGGGAGATAAAAATTTTCAACGTATGCAAGATGATTATATGACTTTCGTAGTGGATTTCTTGAACAAATTAATTGTACACTGTACACTGTTTGTATCTAGAACATTCTGGGAAAGTTTAAAGTATTACTGCTAGAATGGAAGAATAGTGTGCATGTTGGGTGAACAGTCCACTCATATATACATTCTTTTCTTATGTGTGTGACCCTTTATCTATATAAATAGGTAAGTTTGAAATGCTTCATGTTTGTTTTCTGCCTCTGAAACTTATGTCTCTACTCTGAGCTTCATAGGACTATTGTATCACTGTGAGTACGACTGCTTTCTTCTTACTGACTTGAAGAACACAAGCATATAAATATATGCACAGTGACAGCAATGGGCCTATCTCATAATTAAGCTTTTTCACCACAACTCTGTAAACAAACAGTACTTGCAAAACCATTTTTCTTTGTATTCTTTTAGGATAGGTGTGATCTTGAGATGTAGTTTTATATAGGTGCCTTGAAATAGGGTTGTTCTTTTTGTTTTTTAACAAATCAGATTTAATCTATATACTCAGTTGTTCAGCATCATAGGATCTATAGGTACATTTGTTTTGCACTAGAAAGAATGTTAATATATGCTTGCTGATGGGAAATATATTCTTAAAGACAAAATACTAAGAAAAAGTTTTTCAAAGATATCAAACCTGCCTAAGTATCAAAAATGCTACTGAAAAGTAAGAGTACTGCTAGATACTAACTGCATATTATTTTATCTTCACCAGAGGTATTCAGTGGTGATAATTAAGAAGTCAAAATAGGCTTTCAACTCATCAGTTGAACAAAAGCACTGACGAATGTGGTTCATAACCATTATGAGTCAGAATATGCAGACTTTATTTGTAGGAAAGGACATTTTATTCTCAAATAAAACCATACTAGATGTGGCAGATTGCCTGCAGGATGTTGCAAATTACGAAGCACCATATCTGAAAAATTCCTGTCTGATATCAGGTTAAAAATGAAGTCCAATCACATGACATAATTAGCATAAAACACAGCAAATACTACTATGTATGTTAATATCTAAGACTTGTACAACACTACACATAGGTGAGGTAAATTGGCTCTTCATTTCATCCCGTGTTTATTGTTTCCTCTTCTTTACAAATAGATGAGTCTTAACTAGGTCAAGTGGATGAGAAAGCCAGTTGAAATACTCTGTGCACTCTGATTTACTTAAATTAATCATCTTGTCAAAGAAAGCCTGCTTAGATATTCTTGCATGAAGCAGTGGAAAAAAAGAAAAAATTATCAGAATAGAGGTTATCAAGACTATCAAAGACCATACAGAGAGTAAGTACTACACATTCTCTAACTAGATCCACTGCTTTTTCTCAGAGTTGTCACAGCTGTGAAGAAATCTTTATTTGGCATTTATGTCTCTGCTGCGTTTACAGTCACAGTAGTCTGTAGCTGTGATTTCTCTTCTATTTATTTTGAATAATTCCTTGCCAACTTCCTTAAATTTACTCATGCTAAACATAACCTTTGATAATGGTATACTCTTGCTAAATAATTCTAAATCAGAGAGTCTACAAAACACAGTCTACAAAAGCATCAGTGAAGCTTTAGAAACAGTGAGCTTTCTTGTCTGATTATCTGGGAGTGATTTGAGAAGAACAGCAGAGATTTGATTATTTTCAGAGAGACATTAGTTAGTTTTTGCAGCCTGTCAGTTTCAGGTTTATCTGTAACTTACGAACTTCACAACATTCAGAGATGTATACTTGTACATTTAGAGATAGTACTAGAGGGATTGGCCTCAAGTTGTGCTGGGGGTAGGGGGCATTCAGGTTGGATATTAGGAAAAGCCCTCAAAGACTGATCGTGCACTGGACCAGGATGCCAAGGGAGATGTTTGAGTCACTATCCCTGGAGGTGTTCAAGGAACATTTAGATGTTTCACTTAGGGACATGATTTAGTGGGGAAATATTAGTAGTACTTCGACAGTTGGACTTGGTGATCGTGGAGGTCTTTTCCATCCTTGTTGACTCTGACTCTATGTCATTGTGGCAAGTTTAACTTTTCCTCAGTGAAAACTCTGTTCCAAGTTGTAAGATATTATTCTGTTAACATCAGTATCTCAAAGCTTGCTGGGGACACAGATGAACTTGTTCAAGTCCAGGCAAGTCCTGGGTAGGGGTTGAGAAATGCTTTGCCTGGAGAACTTTGATGGGCAAGTCCTGGGCAAGGGTTGCGAAATCCTTTGTCTGAAGGACACAGATGGCCAAGGCAGGGGCAAGGAGGAGAGATGAGCTGCAGCCAAATGGCTGTGAAGTGCTCTTTTGTGTGGACTTATCTCAGGATGAGTGATTAATAATTCTACTGAAGTTCTCTCTATAGACAGCTTATTCAAGTTATTCGTTGTGCTTACTTTTATAAACTATCTTGGTATCAGAACATCCTGCACTTTAAAGTCACCACTTCTTATCTACATAGGTATGGAAAATCGGTTGTTTTCTCTGTTGCTGTAAAGGAGAACGAACTCTAAAAGAAGAAATCAACTCTTAGAGATGTGTAAAAATGAATTACAGATGTTGCATGTTAGCATGAAAAATATGGTAATACTAGCATGACTAATCCAATTTAATAGTTCTTCCTTTCACTGCTTTGCCTTTTCCAATCCCTTGAGCTACTGCAAAGCCGAAATAAAATACTTAGGTCAACAAAGCATGACAAATCACTACTCTTTCAAGACTGTACTTTCTCTTTTTAACTATTATGGCCATCAAGGATATCAGTCTGAATTTGAATTCTTTGAAATCCTTTTTCATGTTCTTTAATGATCCAACTATTTCGCACATTCCTACTGTCCACTCAGAAAGAAAGCAGTACGTAGTATTTGGTGTAAAGTGAGAGAGGTGATTCTAAGAACATAGAATCATAGAATCACTTACTCATAAAATGGCTTGAAAGGATCTTAAAGATCTAGTTCAATTCCTCTGCTGTGGGCAGGATTGCCAGCCACTAGATCAATCTGCCTATGGCTTTATCCTGTCCTTGAACACCTGCAGGGATAGAGCATCCACAACCTCTCCTCACCGCAATCTGAGTAAAGAATTTCCTACTAAGATCTAAACTAGCTCTCCTCTTATTTAGTTAAAACAAATTTCTCCTTGTTCTATCACTATCAGATCATAAAAACATTGATTTCCATCAGAGCTGGGAATGTTTTGTGCAATTGGAAATACTGCATACTGACACTATAATCTATTTGCATAGAAAGACAATAATAGAAAAGGACGTGCCGTTGTTTTAGTTCATTTATAAATATTTCAAATTGCATCTCAATATTGGATGAACATGGTGAAATTGCACTTAGTTCTTCAGATACTTTCAGTGTACAGAAATCCTGTTACTGTCATAAGAAGATGTATCTTTCTTGTGGTGATTGAAATACTCCTGTAAGAACACCACCTTAGCCTTATGAATTCTTGTCTTTAGGAATTTTTCACAAAGCATTTCACATTCATGAATCAAGTGGAATAGTGCGGATGATATGGGGAAGTATTTGACTTCTGCTTCTTCACTGGTCACGTGAGGGAGATCTCCGCACCAAATTACCTTTATTTAAACCATCCAGAAGCATCCAGTTTTCTAAATGAAATCCAGCACAGGAATTGGAAGTTGACGGGTTTCCAATAAGGAAACCAAATTCCTTTTAAAATAACTTGCAAAGTATTGTGGGACACTTACAAAGCCGAAAGGGAAAAAGATCAGGTTTTGTCCCAGTTGTCACCAACGCAACAGCCTGAACAAGCTATGATGTTGGTAAGCCATCTGTGCAGCTAAAAAGGTAACAGTAAGAGGAACTGATGACAGATTTTTATTAATTGCATATCTATCAAAATTATAATTGTGGGTCTAATGTATTTGGCTTTTTGTCCACAATGTTAGACCAACTAACATTTGATTTTTATTTTTTTTAGATGCAACTGGCGCTTCTGTACCCTATTCTACCTATTCCCCCTCTTTCGTTGTCCTCCGTCTTCCTCCTCTGCAACCCCCACAAATTGGTTTGCAGAATTCTGCAGTTTCTGCATCCTCACAGATTCTTCCCAACAGTAGCTGGTTTGCAATCTTATCAGCTGTGAAGTTCATGTTCACTGCCCTGCTACTGGTGCCTTCTCTGCAGGTTTCTGATCATAGAATCATAGAAGCATATAGGTTGGAAAAATCTCTCAAAATTATCAAGCCCAATAATCCACAAAACACTACAAATTCACTGCTAAATCATGTCCCTTACTGCAACTTCCACACATCTGAACTACCTCCACCTCTCAGGCATTGTTTCCTCACATCCTATCAGTTGACACCTCAGAAAAAAAATCAAACACTCTCCTTACTACAGTTTCCCTTCAGGTAGTTATAGGGAGTTATAGGGAGTCTCCTTTCAGCTCCATTTCTCCAAATTAAATAACCACTGTTCCCTCAGCCACTCCTCACTTATTTTGTTTTTCAGTCCATTCATTAGCTTTGCTGCTCTCTCTTAATGTGCCTCTGTATTTCCTTCTTATATTGAGGGTCCTGAAACTGAATAGAGGACTCAAGATGCAGTGTATCCAGTGCTGAGTACAGTCACTTCCCCAGTCTTGATGACCACACTGGTACGAAAAATGGTTATTTCTACTCCATAAATACTTTGTGTCTTTTGTTCAGTCGTCTCAATATAAATATTTAATATTTTAAATGAAGGTAAAAAAAAAAACAAAACAAAACACCAAAGAAATAAAAACAAATGCCAACAGAGGAGATTTTCCAGACAAGAAGGTATTTAAAACAGAATCTTAACTAGTGGAACAAAATAAACAAGGACTCTGCTTTTAAAAAAAGAAACAGCTGAGAATGTAAGTTCCTAAATGGAAAAGTAAGCAGGAATGACAGTTTTCTGCATGTTACAATAATCAAAACATTTCCAGGGAAATCCCATGAAATTTGAAATTGTCAAAATCAACCTTTCTACATAAATTCTGTAATAATTTGTTTCTGGCACTCATTCATTGTAAGGACTAAAATTGTCAGTACACTACAAAGCTTGTAGAGTCCTTTGTAGAGGAGAAACATAAACCTGTTGGAGGGCATCTAGAGGACGGCCACAGATATGATCCAAGGGAAGGAACACCTTCCTTATAGTGACAAATTCAGAAGGCTGGGACTGTTTAACATGGAGAAGAGAAGACTCTGGGAAGATCTGATAGCTCCCCTTTTAAATATGGAAAGGCCACTATATGGAAGAAAGGTACAAACCTTTAGCAGGGTCTGTTGTGATAGGTACAAGCGGAAATGGTTTCAAAATAGAAAAGGGGAGACTTAGACTGGGTATAAGGAAAAAGTTTTTATGATAAGTGTAGTTGTACGGGAACTGTTATTTCATAGCCTGAACTGATGATTGAGCACTTGGTGAGGGGGTAATTGGCCCAGGAAACGGATTTGCAAATGTCTTACCTGTGCTTCACAGCGGACTGGAAGGCATCCCTGTGATCATTTAAGGGCTAGGCTCCAAAAAGAGAATGTCTCCTGGATAAAGACCACTTCTTTAGAAGTGTTCCAGAACAAGAGACTTTCATTGCCAGCTGGAAGAATCAACTTTTTCAAACATATGGTTGGCTCTTGCATTTTGGTCACAACAACCCCAGGCAACCCTACAGGCTTGGGAAAGAATGGCTGGAAAACTGCCTGATGGAAAGGGACACTAGTGTACTGATGGACAGTCAGCTGAATATGAGCCAGCAGTGTAGTGTGCCCAGGTGGCCAAGAAGGCCAATGGCATCCTGGCTTGGATCAGGAATGGTGTGGTGAGGGATTCATTTTGTGGTGAGATATTCGGTTTTGGGCACCTCAGTACAGAAAGGACATGGAGGTGCTGGAGCAGGTCCAAAGAAGGGCAGCAAGGCTGGTGAAGGGCTTGGAGAATATGCCCTATGAGGAGAGACTGAAGAAAGTGGGGCTTTTTAGTCTGGGAAAGAGTTGGAAGGGGAGACTTTATTGCTCTCTTCAGGTATTTACCTGAAAGGTGATCTCAGTGAGAGCGGTGTTGGTCTCTTCTCACTGATGACAGGTTGTGGGTGAAGATGTAAGTGTGAGCAAGTCAGCAAAGAGTTTATCAGACTCCTTGATATCCTATCACTGTGAAACCTTGGGAGTCAGGAGTGTACGACAGAGAGCAAATGGTATCTGTTTGCGTCTAAGGGTAAACAGGAGGTTCTGTTTGTATGCATTGTTAACCTCATAACACTTAAGAAACCTTTCATCCTTTATCACTGTGTTTTAGGAGAAGCTAGGCCAATTAACTGATTAGAGAGACAGGAATTGTAAGTGAATGGTATGTGATGGTGATGTATGTTAACACAATAAAGCTGAGTTCTGAGAACTATTTTGATGCTACAAGAAACTGTGAGAGCTCTCTAACTCGACTGAGCGCTGACAACAGGTGACAGGACAAAGTTGCACCAGGGTAAGTTTAGGTAGGATATTAGGAAACACTTCTTTACGGAAAGGGTTGTTAACACTGAAATAGGCTCCACAGCGAGGTGGGTGAGTCACCATCCCTGGATGTGTTTACAAACCATTTGAATGTGGTGCTCAGGGACATGGGTTAGCTGTGGGTTTTTAGAGTTAGGAGAGTTTGGTCAGGTTGTTGTTGGACTTGATTGTCTTGAAGGTCTTTTCCAACCTTAGTGATTCTATGATTCTATGATTCTATAATTGATATTCCCAGGGATACTTTGGCTGGTACTGACAGCCAAATCTGTCAATCCAAAAATCCAAGGAACTTGTGTCAGAAGCAGTTTTGCTGCCTCCTAAGACAAAAAGTAGTGAAGAACTGGAAAAGGTTGCACAGCGGATGGCACCCTGAGAAATCTGATCTAGCTGTAGAGATTTCTGTTCACTGTAGCTTGACAAGATGACAATTAAATGTCCCCTCCAACTGTAATAATTCTATGATTTTTTTTCCTTATGCTATTGATAGAGCTTATCTGGGAGCTAAGACCTGGTAATTAATTCCTCTCATGAACTGCATTACCAGTCACCTCATTATATTTTTCTCCAAGAGCAAAGCTCTTATTTTGTATCTTGTATCATGAATGTACGTATAGAATAGCAAGTTTTGCATTCATTCAGTTCTTTGCATACTGGAGAGAAGCAATAATAAATATTCAGAAGTTCTGATATAAATATTATTTTTATCATTCATCAGTATGTTCAATCAATGTGAGGAGGAGGAGGAGGAGAATGCAACAGTCTAAAAATAAAAGACTATGTTGCCAGAGACCAGACTCTGGTCATCTCTGCTTTTATTAGAAAGGGAGAATAGCTGCACCACTTTTTATTCAAAAGCTTAATATGGCTTCTATTATTATTTTTGCTGCTACAGAAATATTGACAGTAAAAAACTGGTTCCTGCTGGGATTACTATTGCAACTTCTTGGTCACTGATGCCTTATTTCTCTGTAACTCAGCTTACCTGAAACCACATGAACCCTCCAGCAGGCTTGGGAGTGTGAGGTTTGCTTCTGCTCCTGAGAGATTAAGGGAGTGAGTACATGAGAGTGGCTTAGCTAGTATTATCTGTTGCTGTCAGCTGTTGTGTTGTGCTTGATATTTCTGCTGGGGATGAAAGGAAAGTCTGAAGTATTGAAGGAGATGAGAGATTTGAGTGTTGGGAAAGACGACTGTGAGAAGCTGCACAGAAAACATCTTTTGTCTCAAAGACTTCTGTGGAATGTGAGGACAACTGGCGTTGTAGGAGTCTCTGCCTACAGGAACAGGAGGTGTCAGGAACATGGAAGATAAGGGGAAAGTCTCTTCTGGGCTAACACCAAGATGTTGTGGCTCAGCCTCGTGTGGAGGCTCTGGCTTCTCTGATGTTGATATTCCTGCACTGGACTGTTGGACATGCCATCACTACAGGCAACCCAACAACAACAGGACAGTGTATATATATACAAGAACTCTGTAAAAATGGGAGCACGTGCTTTTCCCTTGTATTTTCCTTCTGCCAGCGACTGAGCAAGAAATAGAGAGAATCTGCACTTCTCACTTCCACTGCCAGCTGGACTCATTAAACATTGTGATACTGCAGTGGTAACTATCTCTGCGTTCCTACAACAAACTCTTGCTCTTATTTTTTATCTTTTTTATCGTCGCTTTCTTTGTCCCATACCCCATCCCCAAGCCTAGCTAACCAAAACTCTTAAAATAAACTGGTTGGGTAAATATTTGACAGCTTTCTGAGTCTTACGTCAGGTATACATATATCACAAACCATCTCACTTCTAATAACTGAGTTAGACAGTGGATGAGAAAGCTATGGGATTTGCCTGCAGGCAAGAATTCCAAGTACTGCTCCTGTACCTGAGAAATGCTGATTTATGTCACATTTCCCTGAGTAAGTTTCAAGTTTTCTCTAAGTTGTGCATCTGAAACTACTGTGCAGAATCCTGTGCAGGCTTATAATATGAACAACTAGGTTGAAATAAATGTATTTGGATGTGTGTGAAGAATGTATCTGCTATTTAAAATTATATAATTCCCAGTATATCTAACTTCTCAACCTGAAAACTAAATGTGTATTATTCTTATTTGAACTATTTTTTTTTTTACCCTTTAGTATCATAGAGAATTAGAACATAATTCAGCAGCTGCCCCAATGCACAGAGAACCAAAATACGGCACAGGGTAGCCTTTAGTGGTAGTTAAAAATATCTCCATGATATAACATTAAGAAACATTTTTATCATGTAATGGGAAGAAAAAAAAAGAAGACGTTTCAGAGTGGGAAAGTTTAGATTTGAGTATGTTCCTAATTTGTTATGGGATCAGTACATCTCAGTCTGGAATCAGGCTTTCTCAAATACAGCTATTTATAAAACCGATTGTTCACTGTTATGAGGTAGGAACTTGAAAACTCCTAAAGTAGTATGGTTAGGCTGCGGTTTGACTTGGTGATCTTTAAGGTCTTTTCCATTCTGAGCAATTCTATGATTCTATGATTCATGGCAATTAACTGCTCACTATAATATTGATGGTTGATTCTGGAGATTCTTGATGTGATTGCCAAGCCACTCTCCATCATATTTGAAAAGTTATGGCTGTCAGGTGAAGCCCCCAAAAGCTGGAAAAAGTGAAATATCACTCCAATTTCCAAGAAAAGGAGGAAGGAGGACCCAAGGAATTATAGGCCAGTAACATGCCTTGGAAGATCTGGGAACAAATTCTCCTGGAAGACATTAAGGCACATGAGCAATGTGTAGGTGACTTGAGGCAGCCAGCATAGCTTCATCAACGGAAAGATATGTCTTACCAATATGGTGGCCTTTAATGGTGGAGTCATGGCATCAGAGGGCAATGGGAATGTCATCTACTTGGACCTTTGACCTGGTTGCACACCACATCCTTATCTCTGAATTGGAAAGATTTGGATTTGAAAAGAGGACTGGGTGGCTAAAATGTTTAATGTGTTTTCTTTGATAAATTTATCAAATTGGCAGCTTTGATTACTCAATAAAAGGTTTCACAATCCGTACTATAATCAGCAGAACATTTGCATAAATTGGCAATTAAAAATTCCTTTGTTTTTAATTAAGACAAAATTAAAAATATGGCTTGAAGCAGGGATTAACAGAAAGATTTTAATAGTGAAGATTGAATTTAGCTTCTCATCAGTGACCTAAAATAGTCTCTCATAATTAAAATAAATTCTCCAAAACAAAGGAGGAGCAGAAGAGATCACATTGACTTTAATTTCCTTAAGTCTCTAAGGACCCAGATCTAGTTTAGGTTTCCAGAGAAATTAAGTAGGGTATCCTAGGATATTCCCCAGTGGATGGAAACACTTAGAAAATGCATAGTTCAAAGGAAGGCAGGTATAAATGCCTTTGGAATTTGAATCATTTACCAAATTTCCCAAAAGATTTAACCTCAGAACTGGCCTGATTGGTGATTCTGGAAAAGTAAATGTCTTTTCATCCTTTCACAACCTAAAAATTTTGACTAATAGCATTTAAAAATCACACTGTGTCATGTTCTCTTTGTGCTACAATCTGATTAAAATTGCATTTCTGTCTTCTGAGAGGACAAGACATTACATAATAAAACTCAGCAGGTCCTTTTCAGATTTCTCAAAGGAGAGTTTGCATATTGCCCCAGAATACTATACAATAACTGTGTAGGGTCAAAATTATTTAAGGTGCATGAATCGGCATGCACTGTGGAAAGTTAACAAAGATTCATGAGACATTTAAACCCAGAACACGCTCTAAATCTCATGAAGAAAATCCATTATCAACCTGACTTGTGTATCAGAGAAATCTGAATTCTCATCATTGTATCTTTAAAAAGTTTCTAACCTCTTTGACGCGCTTCTGTAGTAAATTGTCATATAACATTACAGTACAATTGTAGCTCTGTAGGGGGAACGTGTATCAGACTGGGAGATGAAACATATAAGGATGCCATCTGATTTTAGAAACTACTATATATTGACTGCATTCTGAAAGAAAGAAGTAACTTAATTAAAAGTCTATCACAATTTTCAAGGTATCTTAAAATTTCATACAATACATAAAATAGTGATAGCTTTCTACTTACTTTTTTGCAGAAGCATAGAATGGCTTGAGTTGGAAAGGCCCCATCCAACTTGGCCTTGAACTCCTCCAAGGATGCAACATCCCAAGTTCTCTTGGTAAATTTTACGCTGAAATCATAATTAGTTGCAGAATTTCTATGCACATTTTATAGTTGTTTGTCTAGATCCTGGAATTCACTACAGTTAACACCTGGCACGCTTTGACAGTTTCTCAACAGATGTTATCCTGGCAGTGCATGTCGGAAAGGGAACCATGGAGGAGAGTCAGCAGAGCTGCCACTTTGAACTTCCAGAGGGCAGACTTTGGTCTCCTTCGGACCATGGTCAAAAGAGTCCCTTGGGAGGTAGTTCTGGAAGGTATGGGAGCCCAGAAAGGCTGGGAATATTTTAAGGAAGTTATTTTAAAGATGCAGGAGCTGACCATAACCAAGTCATGGAAGACGAGCTGATAGGGAAGGAGACTGGTCTGGATGAACAGAGACCTCTGTCTGGAACTCAGGAACAAAAGGAAAGTTTATGGTCTTTGGAAGAGTGGGCAAGAAATGTATGAGGATTACAAGTATGTAGTAAGGCTGTGAAAGGAGAACATTACAAAAGCCAAAGCCCAGCTAGAATGGAATTTGGTCACTAAGGTGAAGGACAACAATAAATATTTCTATAAATATATTAACAGTAAGAGGAGGGTTAGGGAGAATCTCCATCCCTTGTTGGACACAGAGGGCAACATAGTGACCAAGGATCAGGATAAGACTGAGGTACTGAATGCCTTTTTTGCCTCGGTCTTTAATAGTAAGACTAGTTTCTCCCTGGACATGCAGCCTCTTGCACTGGTGGATAGGGATGGGGAACACAATAGGCCCTGCATAATCCATGATGACATGGTTTTGGACCTGCTGTGAAAGCTGGATGCTCACAAGTCCATGGGACCTGATGGATTGTACCCTAGAGTGCTGATGGACTTGGTGAAAGTGGCTGCCAATCTACTCTTCATTATCTTTTGACAGTCCTGGCTAACTGGGGATGTCCTGGGGACTGGAGACTGGCAAATGTGATGCCCATCTTCAAAAAGGTCTGGAAAGATTATCCTAGTAGCTACAGACCTATCAGTCTCATCTCTGTGCCAGGGAAGGTGATGGAACAGATAATTTCAGGAGCCATTATGGATCAATTAAAGGGGATCGGGTCCAATCAGCATGGGTTTATAAATGGTAGGTCCTGTTTGACAAACGTGATTCCATTCTATGACAAGGTGATCCGCTTGGTGGATGAGGGTAAGGCTGTCAATGTGATCTACCTGAACTTCAGTAAAGCCTTTGACACTGTCCCCCATAGCATCCTCATGGAGAAGCTGGCTGCCCACATTTTGGATGGGTATACGCTCTACCGGGTGAAACACTGGCTGGATGGCTAGGCCCAAGGAGTGGTGGTCAGTGGAGTTAAATGCAATAGGCAGTTAGTCATGAGCAGTGTCCCCCAGGGCTCAGTATGGGGCCACTTCTATTTAACAACTTTATTAACGATCTTGATGAAGTGATTTAGTGCACCCTCCATAAGTTTGCAAACAACACCATGCTGGGAGGGAGTGTTGATTTGCCAGAGGGGAAAAAAGCACTACAGTGGGACCTGTATGGCCTGGATTGATGGGCAATCATATGAACCGTATGAGTTTCAATAGGGCCAAGTGTCAGGTCACATTTTGGTCACAGCAACACCAGGCAACCCTACAGGCTTGGGAAAGAATGGCTGGAAAACTGCCTGATGGAAAGGGACACTAGTGTACTGATGGACAGTCAGCTGAATATGAGCCAGCAGTGTAGTGTGCCCAGGTGGCCAAGAAGGCCAATGGCATCCTGGCTTGGATCAGGAATGGTGTGGTGAGGGAAGTCATCCTGCCCCTGGACTCAGCACTGGTGAGGCCTCACCTCAATTACTGTATTCAGTTTTGTGCACCTCAGTACAGAAAGGACATGGAGGTGCTGTAGCAGGTCCAAAGAAGGGCAGCAAGGCTGGTGAAGGGCTTGGAGAATATAGCCTATGAGGGGCAACTGAAGGAAGTGGGGCTTTTTAGTCTGGGGTAGAGCAGGCTGAGAGGAGACCTTATTGCTCTCTTCCAATGACTGAAAGGTGATTACAGCAAGAGAGGGGTTGGTCTCTTCTCACTGATGACAGTAACAGAATGAGGGGAAATGGCCTCAAGTTGCACCAGGGTAAGTCTAGGTAGGATATTAGGAAACACTTCTTTACAGAAAGGGCTGTTAAGCACTGGAATAGGCTCCCCAGAGAGGTGGTTGAGTGACCATGCCTGGATATGTTTAAAAATTGTTTGGATATAGTGCTCAGGGACATGATTTAGTAGAGGGTTGTTAGAATTAGGATAGTTTGGTTAGGTTGCTGTTTGACTTGATGACATTTAAGATCTTTTCCAACTGAGCAATTCTGCGATTCTATGATTCTGTGATTCTATGATTCTATGAAAGCTGGACACAGACTATATTCTAAATATGGGCCTAGCAAAAAACAGACTTAGATCTTTTACTTTAGGAAAGCAAAATTCTGCTTTTTAAAGTATTACTGGAAGAGATTCCCTGGATATCTGCCTTTAGGGTTAAAGGAATTGAACAGAGCTGGCAGCTCTATAAGGACAGCTTTCTAAGAGCACAAGTGCTCAAAATTGTAGAATCATAGAATCGTAGAATCATAGAATCATAGAATCACCAAGGTTGGAAAAGACCTAAAAGATCATCCAGTCCAATCGTTTACCTATTACCAATAGCTCCCACTAAACCACATCCCTTAACACAACATCCAGTCTTTCCTTGAACACCCCCAGGGTCGGTGATTCCACCACCTCCCTGGGCATCCATTCCAGTGCCTGACCACCCTTTCTGAAAAGTAATACTTCCTAATGTCCAGCCTGAATCTCCCCTGCCGTAGCTTGAAGCCATTCCCCCTGGTCCTATCACTGATGACACGAGAGAAGAGGCCGACCCCCAGCTCATACAACCTCCCTTCAGGAAGTTATAGAGAGCAATGAGCCTCCTCTTCTCCAGGCTGAACATTCCCAGCTCCTTCAGCCTCTCCTCATATGGCCTGTGCTCCAGACCCCTCACCAGCTTTGTTGCCCTCCTTTGAACACGTTCCAGGGCCTCAATATCTTTCTTGCAGTGAGGGGCCCAAAACTGGACACAGTACTTGAGGTGCGGCCTCACCAGTGCCCAGTACAGGGGAACAATCACCTCTCTGCTCCTGCTTGCAACACTGTTTCTGATGCAAGCCAGGATGCCATTGGCCTCCTTGGCCACCTGGGCACACTGTCGGCTCATGTTCAGTGGGGACGTAGGAGAGCCTAAGTCCTCATCTTCTGTTCCTTAATGTAGCACTGAACTCACTTGAACTTTCAGAGACAGCTCATGTATGTGCTGGGAAAACCATTGGGTCTTTGTTTTCCAAAAAACAACAAACAAACAAACAAAAAAAAACCAACAAAACACCACTGGATTAATACTTCTCACAGACTGAAATGCTGTGGCCTGATCATCTCATGATCCAGCACATTAGACATTTATTCCAGCAGTGGTATGCAAACCTGTGATTATGAGTTACTAATGTGTTAGATGTTCCTCTGTTATTACAGAAGATACTGTGAAAGAAGTATTCATCATGTTTGAATTTACTTGACTTTCTCATACAGTGAAGGCAATGTCTTTATAAATTTGTGGAGATGTATATACATCAGTGTTTAAAGTTGTTTGAAACTTTAACTTTTTTTTAAATTTGGCAACATATTCTACCTGTTCTTCACTGTCAGTGAATTTTGTGTGCAGTCAGGGTATTATATTTAATGTACCTTACATGGATATGCATTCAGGCAGAGGTTTTCTGCACTGGTGCTACTGTGTCTTGAAGTGCTAATGGACTGAACTTCATTTTATTGAAGTCTTCTATGGTAGTATATGGAGCAGTAGATACACTGACAGGGAAAAGAAAAAACAGTGAAAATGGCAATATACTACAAACTTTGCCCTGATTTAGGCAACTCTAACTCTGACTTGTATGTGATATTCACAAAACAAGGTGCTCGTTCTTTGGATTGGGCTTAAATTTTTTTGTATTTGAATATTTCTAACAATGTCCAGTTTCTGTGGTTTAACCTGGCAGATAGCTAAGCATGACACGGTCATTTATTCACTCTTGCCTCTTAGTGGAATTCAGGGGTAGAAGAGCTAAGTACCAAGACAGAAAAGTCAGAGAAAACAAAGTAATGATAAGGTTACATATATATGTGTGTGTGTATGTGTATATTTGTACATATATGCATGTATACAATGGCTGCTCCAAAAGCAGTGCCTTCTCTTTTGTTATGTTAGGCCACAGCACCACAGGTGGTATGGCAATAGCAGTTGAATATTTCTGCCAATATTCCATTACAATTTGTTGCCATGTGACACAGGTGGCAGTCTGATAAAATGGTGTCTGACATGAAAGTGCATATTAATGCATATTAAGAAAAATTGTATTGTTGATTTCCTCTATGTAGAGAAAAATTACATCCACTGACATTCATTAATACTTGTTGAATGTTTTTTGAGGCAGTGGGTGTTAAAAGTATGAGGTGGTGGGTGGTGCATTTCAACAATGGCAATAAGAGACAAAAGAGTCAGTGGATCACCTCCACTGGTGCAGATTTTGCAGTGTGGTATGCAGGCTCTTGCTCATAGCTGGTGAAGATACATAGCTGATGGTGGTGACTATGTTGAAAAATAGCGATTTGTAGCTGAGAATGTGCTCTATCAAATAGGGTTATTGTGCTCCTTGTATCTGTTATATTTTCCATGAAAATAAATAACAGGCATTATTTTTGGAACAACCTGTGTGTGTGTATGTGTGTCCTCTTGCTGTTAATATTTTTGTAAGAGCAGTTTTAATTATCTTTAACAACCGTAGTAAGATATATTTTTTTGCTGTGCTTTTGACCTTCCTTCTGAAAAGCCTAGCAACATTGTTGTACTCTCCCTGAGTTGCCTGATTCTTCTTCCACATATGGTAAACAGTCTTCTTTTTCCCAGGGTTTTGATAAAAGCCCAGTACTTTTACCTGCTTGCTCATCTTAAGGAGCAGAGTCTGTTCCTGTGCCTTTAAGATTTCCTTCGTGAGGAATTGCCCTTCAGGACTGACACCCAAAGGATACTCTCAGCCAATGTTCTAAACAGATCAAAGTCAGCTCTCTGGAAATCCAAGGTAGCAGATTTGCTGCACTCCCTCCTGACTTTACAGGTAGAGAACTCAATCATTTTGTGATTGCTTTGCCCGAGACAGCTTCTAACCTTTTACAATAAGTAAAAGTAGAAGTTTCATATGCTCACCGGCTGTATTTCCTTCTCCCTAGTAAAAGATACAAACCACCAACATATTCTAATGTAAGATACTCTCTATTTTCAAAACCAATACATGTCCCTTCTACGGTGGTTTGAAATTTTCCACCTGTATTTGAGGAAACATTCAACATATGCTTACTATTCCTTTCTCTTTCAAACTATAACTTCTCACAAAGTACTCTTGGGGAGGTTTGTCTTAATTTCACAACCTTTAGAATCGTGTGTATTACAAATTCCATTTTTCCATTTAGCTTTAAGACATTGCAGTATACTATGAAGTCTTACATTTAAATCTTGGGAATGATCTATTTATAAATCTTTTTTGAGTGAAATAACATGAAAATTCAAATGTATCTTATTAAAAATAAACACACATTTCTCAGAATCTGAAACTCCTTTCTGGAAAATGGTCATTTATTATGCATGGTGCAGTTGGTGGATATGGCCAGAAGATGGCCACAGCCCATGGAGGGGAACCCATGGTGGAACAGGAGGCCAGGGACCCACACTGGTGCAGTGTGTTCCTGAAGGGTGGGCCCCATGGTACGGAGCCAATCTGAAGCAGCTCTTAAACTGCTGCAGCCTATTCAAAACCCATGTGGAATCAGTTCTGGAAGGATGGCATTAAATGGGAAGGACCTCACACTGGAGCAGGGGACAGCAGTGAACATGAAGGAGTGACAGGGATGAAGTATTTGTAATAGTGTTCCTTTTCATAAATATTACCAGTGTTTCCTTCTGTCAGATTTCAACAGTAATGGCATATAATGCAAGTGATAGTAGAATAATAAATATGGGTAGCCAGAATATAGTTATGGTTAAATATATTAAGTATCGTTAAAAATCTGACCACCGTTATCCATATTTCAAAATTACTTCTTTCCTATTCATTTTGTTCTTATTTTTATGTACAGTATGCTGTTTGTAGTATACGCTATATACAAATACACACATAAAAGTACTACATATGTTGCATGTGCTATAAATGTATGTAGCAAGTGCAATATCCAATAATATTTTATAGTTCTGACTGTAACTAATAGATGCAGTTGGGTCTGCTCAGTAGCTAGAAAACAAACAACTTCACATATGCTGCATTAAAGGGCCACTTCTGTGCTGCAAGTACAATAGCTTTCAAATGGACTTGTGTGACCAACCTTAGGGAATCTCTTTGTCCACTGACAACGTGCAGAGCACCTTCCTCTAGGCACATTCAGATGGCATCATGCATCCACCCTTAAGGAGCTTGGACATGCCCAGTGATGTGACTGGCTTTATAGTACTCTTTACTGCAGCAACTGATTACATATTCCTGTGAATTCTAGTGATAAATACACAGTTTGCAAAGGATGTGCAAATACAAGAAATGTGAACAATGCAGCTGACGGCCAGTACATCAAACTGTGGAATAACTCTGCTAAGATTTCTAAGTTTCCTCAATGAAATACTTATTAAAACTGAATGTGTAAATTTTACCCAATTGCAGTATTTTACCTTGGGGGTTTCTTCAAAGCATTTCTTCTTTTAAGAGGGGAATATCCCAATAAGTTATTTCCCATGATTACTCCATATAATCCACCCTGTGACTACACTCAAGATTTTTAATATTTAGAAGGATCTGGGGTCACCATGTACAGTCTTGTTATGAGAATTAGAGCTCGAGTGTCTTTCGGGCTGCTTACTATTTATGGGGTAAGATGACTGGCTCATGGTCATAGTATTATCAGAACAGTGTTATTAGTATCAGTCCTGAGGAAGGCCGTGGGCATTATGACCGGGCCAAAGGAAGATGCTGGGTGTAAAGAGGAGTACTGTTACACTACATTACATGCATCTGTGTGAAAACTGCATGAAAATTGTAATTTTGAAGCAGGAATATAGAATGACTTAGGACAAACTTTTTTTGTGATCCTCTTGCAGACTAGCTAAACTAGTCAGTAATGCTTGACATAAGCAATCTGAAATAAGTTGACAAGTTTCTAGAAAAGTATAGAAATAATCCCAACCAGATACAAGCAGGGATCAGATTTAAGAAGGCAATGAATTAATGCCAGACATAAATGAAAACAATATTTAAATTAGGGATTTAATATGAGTTTCAGTCTGTATCTCCATATCCTTTCACACTGGCATGACAGCACTGTCTTACATGGGAAATAATGTTTCTCGTAGTTCTGCTCTTGAAAAATAATGGATTTTTCCTAACAGCTTTTCGTTGTTCTTTTGTTAGAGTGTCTGTTCAGACACATTCTGTCAGAATGAACTAAGGTAAAACACAACAGATTTCTGAAAGTTGGTAAATTGTTATTAAGAGTCTCCAAAACTATTCTCAGGGAAAGATTTGGGGATACCATGAGATCTGTAAGCAAAAGGCTGTGTCTGTTTGGTGGGCTTCCTCTGGCCGGGTATCTAGCATTATTCCATTAAACATTTTACCTGCATCTACATCTGCATGGTTGAAATCTTATCTCAGATATTTTGAGGACTGATGGGAAAGATTTTTAATAAAATATTTGTAAATGATTGATGTCATAAATAGTTGCATGCTGTGTAGCATGCTTATTTTATTATATTCTACTAACTCCAGAGAAAAGATGGCTTCTGAGAATGGTTAAAAGCTGTCTGGTTCCAATATAAATAGTGGAAGCAAGAGTAAAAAGGAGCAACTGAATTTGGGGTTGTTCAGTATCTGTAGGAGGTGTGCAACAGTTGCTCCATGGAGCCTGAAGAACTTAGGCAGGGATATGAGGATGCAATAACTCTGTATGCAATAGGTATGTGATGTAGACATGGACTAGAAGTGGAAAGAGTGTGGTACATATGTGTTAGAATAGCAATTAATAGAAAGATGACTATGAGCTGAGCCAGGGCCTTGCCCACCACCTTATGCTTAGTATATGGCCGCTCAGTCTTGAAGGAAAATAAATTCAAGCTCACAAGCATAGGCTGTGTCATGCCCTGTGGCTTCAGGTTAATGAGTGTTCCTAAACCCATTTCTGCTACTCATAGAGGCATGGCCAAATCTAAGCTGCTTCAGAAATAAAAATCAAGAATAATGATTCTTGATTCTGGTGAAGCAGGAAAGCACATGGTGGTCCATAAGAAGAACTTAACAATGCAAGAACGATTCATGAAAATATGGGATATACATGAAATATATGAGAAAGGAAAATGAAGAAAGAGAAAGAACAAAAGAGTGAAGGGAGAGAGCTGGAAGAGAAACCAAAAGAAAAAAAGAAAAGAGAATGCCAGAATGCCAGTGCATACTTTCATACTTTCATGCTAATTAAATTAATCTTATTTATTCCTGTGCATTCATAATATTTTATTTCCTTGGTATGTGGCCCAAATTATTTTCTAGGGAGAAGGGAATGACAGGATATTGTGCAGCAGGGATTTGCACATTATTTCTTTATGCATTACTAGGCTTATACATTTTTTAAAACAGCACACTCTAGCAGCAGGAAATTTAGTGTTTAAATTTTAAAAGAAAGTCTGAATGAACTTAAGCCTGCAGTCTTGACATTTTCTTATTATTCTCTGTGTATTTGTTTAGTCTGTAGTTAGATTAGTAGCTAGACAGGAAATTTTTGGAAAATCATCTAGGGACAGTCAAGACATTAAAAGATATTGTTATGCTGAATTGTAGAATCATAGAATGGTTAAGGTTGGAAGGAATATTTAACATTACCTAGTTCTAACTCCCTGCTATAGGCAGGAACACCTCCCACTAGACCAGGTTGCCCAAAGCCCCATCCAGCCTGGCCTTGAATACTTCCAGGGAAGGGGCATCCACAACCTCTCTGGGTAACCTGTTGCAGTGTCTTACTATCCTGACAGTAAAGAATTTCTTCCTGATATCTAGTCTAAATCTGCCCTTTTCCAATTTAAAGCCTTTTTCTCTCATTGTGTCTCTACACACCCTTATGAAAAGTCTCTTTCCAGCTTTTCTGTAGGCCCTCTTCTGGAAGATCTCTACAAGGTCTTCCTGGAGCCTTCTCTTCCCCAGGCTGAAGAGCAACAACTTGCTAAGCCTGTCCTCACAGGGGAGGTGCTCAAGCCCTCTGATCACTTTCATGGCCTGCTTTAGATATGATCCAACAGCTTGACATTCTTCTGCACTGAGGGGACCAGAACTGGATGCAGTACTCGAAGTGGGGGCTCATAAGAGCAGAGGGGCAGAATCACCTCCCTTGACCTGCTGGTCATGCTTCTCTTGATGCAGTCCTGGATATAATTGGCCTTCTGGGCTGCAAACGTGTACTGCCAGCTCATGTTGAGTCATTCATCAACTGAGAACCCCCAGTCCTTCCCCTCAGGGCTGCTCTCAAGTCATTCTCTGATACTGGCATCCTTTTATATCCTGCTTAGCATAGGTTCTGAGTTCTTTATGCTGACTCACAAAGAAAGCCCAAAAATAGGACTGGGGGAGAATGGAAAAAGAAGCCATTCAGCAATCAAAACTAGCTGTTAAATAGGCCCAGGTGCTGTATATATTTGATCCCAGCCTCTCAGCCAAACTAGATGTCCATGTAACTCAGAATGCATTCAGCTGGGGTCTGTGGCAGCACCAAAATTCCATTCAAGCCCTAGCTGGGTTCTGGACTCAGTTTTGGCACAGAGCAGAAGGAAGGTACAGTCTGAGTGCAAAAGTTACTGGCTGCCTACTTGATGTTACAGGCAGTAGAGCCAATAACCCAAACAGCTTAATTTGTAGTTAAAGCAACCTTGCCAATTCAGGGGTGAATGAAAGATCTGACCCACACTCTGAAGATAGGGGTTACCTAAGCACAGACAGTAGAACAATGGATCACCTGTATCAGCCAGAGGAGTAGTCTGTTACCATTAACAGAAGATCCTAGGCCCAGTGGTGTATCACAGTGATGCACCAGAAGAGACAGTGGTTGCTCTACTGGAGAAGAGTCCCTTTAGGAAGGGAAATACCCCATTCCTGACAATGCCTGGTATATGGATGGGTCCATCAAGTGTAATCTGAATAAATGGAGAGTGGTATCGTACTATCTCTATCGTACTATCTCTTGACTGAAACTATCTGATTTGAAGAAAGGTATGGTCAGAATAGCCAATGGGCAGAACTGTGAGCCTTGTGGATGGTATAACCAAGGAACCCGGTGATGGTATCCTGAATATCTGTACAGATAGTTGGGCTGCGTACCAGGGTTCACTCTTTGGATTGCACAGTGGGCCACCCAGGACTGGACTATCCATGCCCAATCCATCTGGGGTGGAGTTATGTAGTTAGACATATGGAATGTGGTTAAACACAGAGTCACACACTGCTACCACGTTTCTGGCCACCAGCTTCTTCACTGGGAAACAATGAAGCTGACACACTGGCCCAAGTCCAATGGATTAGAGGATTCACTGTCTGAGAACATCACCTGCTGGTTACATTGTAAGCGGTGGCATGGACACAGGACAATGTGGGCAGCTGTTAAAGCATGGGGGCTGCCAATGCAAGTGTCTGACGTCATTCAGGCATGCTGAAACTGCAATGCTTGCTTCAAGATGAGACCGAGACCACTGTGTGAAACAACAACCAATCTTGCTAGAGGACACGGTCGTCTTCAGCAATGGCAGGTTGATTACAGTGGGCCCTTCCCTAGTCTGAGGGGGAGAGATATGCCTGTACCTGCATCAACAGAAGCAAATGGGCTAATGCAGGCCTATCTAGTGCCAAGAGCAAACCAAGCATATACCAGCAATGGACTCACTAAGTTGATGGCCACCTGTCATCAAGAGTGACCAAAAGTCTCATTTTATTGTCACAGTGGTACAACAGTGGGCAGAAGAAAAGAACATTCAGTGGCTATTCCACCTGCCATATAATTCGATTGGGGCTGGCCTTACTGAACGCTGTAACAGTATTCTTAAGGCTGGCCTGAAAACAGACTCTCAGTCCCTTCAGGTGTTGACAAAGAGAATCTACAAAACCCTGCAGGACCTGAATGAAACACCTAGAGATGACAGATCCAGTGCCCTGAACATGCTGCAGACAACATGAGCCTCCCCACTTAGGATCCAAATTATGGGCACTGATAATCATGTAAGACCCCAGATTGGCAATGACAATAATCTTCTGCTACTTGCCCCTGAGAACCTAGAACCAGGTACTCATCAAAGAGAATGGCAGTCAAAGATGTCAGTAGGTCCAAAGTACTGTTGTCTACTTGCACCTTGGGGAAGGTTGGCAGATTGGTAGTCCCCCAGTAATAGGTACATGGACTTCAGACATCATGGTAAACGCTACAGTTTTCATCACTTTAATCATATCCTTTTGGCAAATTAGGACCCTCCCCCATTTGTTAGCTGTATGGGAATTGCTAAGTTATGGCCTGAACCAGTGATTGAGCACCTCACGAAGGGACACAGCCAGCTCTAGGTGCACAGGTGAATACAATTCACTCGTGCAACTGGAGGGGGTGGAGCCAGGTTCCACCCTTCCCTAAGTCTCATTTAAGGGCTGACTGCCATAAAGGAGGGATCTTTATCTTTATATTCCTCCTTTTGGTCCTCAGAATTTTTGTTAGGAGTAATGTGGAATCAGTATACTCCAGTGTCACTTGTAATATCAGTATGACACTCAGTGGTTGATTGTGGGAATGATGGGACACGAGCCGATCCTTCATTTTTTGAAGAAACTATGTGCTTTGAAGAACTAAGGACATCAACCGGGAACCAGTAATCAACTATTTCATATTTTATTTATATGCATTGCAGTGGGTAACTGTACAAGTGTTGTGGTATACTGGTTCACCATAATGGCTTACCTTTAACCTATTTAATCATAAACTGTATTAGCAGCTTTGATCTCCATTGTTTTGTTTTGTTGTTTGTTTGTTTGTTTGTTTTTGCAATAGATTTTCCTCATTCTCCAGTTCATCAGGCATTACTCTGGTGAGACAAACTGAGTTTAGAAATTTATTTATTTATTTATTTAGATCAGGATACATTATATGCTATGCTTACCATACATTGCTTAATGAACTCACCGTCAGGAAACGGTTTTGATTTTTTTGCAGGCAGATTTGTTATAATGCAACCAGCTGTTGCAATAGAGTCCATTTGAGTTCTAAGTTATTAAAAATATTTTGTTGAGGTGACAGGATTTTTCTTCACTACCTTGTCTTTACGAAGGATTCTTTCATGTAACACCTTTTCCATTTGTAATCTTCGAAAATTTTCTTGCAAGTTAAGCAAAGTACTATATTGTTTGTCAGCATGGCACTGTGCTGCCCATATCCCTGCCGCTTGGTGGGTCAGAGTTACTGCCAGAATGATGTGGTGCCAGGAGATGCAAGGCAGATAGTGAGCTGAGCAGCCTGCAAGCTGGATGCCCCTGCCTTACAAGATCATGTGGAAGTAAAGTTTGAAAAAGAGGGGAGTTCATCTACTGCTGTTTGAAGAATAGGTGGGCATTTGTTGTTGAGTGGTGAACAATTGTTTGTGTGTCACTTGTACATATACAAACATCTATAATTGTCATAACTGTCACTCTTTTTCCCCCTCTTCCTTTTCTCTGTATTACTAAGTAGTTATATCAACTTCTTCTGCAAGTTCTACTTTGTTCCTTTTTTTCCTATTCTCTCCTTTATCCCACTAGGAAGGAGGTGGAGCAAGAGAATGACCAGCTGCTGGTTTAAAGCACAACAACATTATATCAATAATAATTCTCTTTCTTATAAAGAATAAAAGCCATCATGGTTTTGAAATTTCAATTATTGATTGATTACAGAGATGCCTGTAATTAATTACTTTTTCCCAGTTTCAAGAATCCATAAATAAATAAGTCTCTTAATATATAGCCTTTAAGTTGTTGTCAGAATTATGCTCCAATGTCAACTGGGGAGACTAAGATCAGGGGACATGTATTGGACAAACCAAGTGTCTGAGTCCAGCTACTGGAAGTATCCAGTTTTTAAATATACATGTGTTCAAGAATGGACTTCCATCCAGTTCAACCAGAGAGTTGATCAGGACGAGGCAATTTCTGCTGTGTTTTTTTGAGTGTTCTGCTTACGATCAGTGTGGCTAACCATGTAAATATGTATGTTTATAAAGTATATGGGTACTCTATGTGCTTGCCTATTGGGAATACATGCTCAGCCTTGCAAGTGGCTGAACCTGGGGGCATGCAGCTGCAGAATGTTGCCTCTCTCAGGCTGCCAGATCTGATTTTTCTTCCAGATTTGTGATTTAGAAATTACACCAAATTTTACTGCACTTGTTCTTACAAATACAATCATAAACTTCAGCACATGGACTGTACAGTAGCAAATATATAGCAAGAAGTTGTGCAAGATATTATGGCAGCTATTACACAATCTTTATGTGCAGATTTTCAGATTCATATTCTTAAATTGAATAAATTAAGAAATACTAGTAATGTATTTGATGTAAACTGTAGTTAAATAGTGTTTTATCATCATTGTTATAGTACTGATTGATGTCCAGAGCACTGAATCATATTGAAAATGAGTTAGATGCTAAACCAGCAGGGTTAGGACATGGTATATTACTTAATTTCGCCTCAAAGAGGAGCATCCCATGCCTGTGGTCTGACAAGCACATTTTTTATAGTGTTATTTTTTTCCTCCATTTGAAGCACAGTGTGCTTTTATTTGGATGGAATTACATGTTTGGAAATTTTTCATTTGTAAGAATCCTGTAGAAATATTAAGTAGCATTTTTCCATGATTCATTTAGCAGGAAACAATCAGTATATAAAATATGACATTAAATTTAGCTTCATTTCTAACATAATACTTTTCATATACATTTCTCAAGGCTAGAATGCCAGAAGACACCTACTAGGAAGAAACCCGAGGAGAAAACAACAAAATTTTATATGTACAATAGTCTTTAAGCAAAAGTTAAAAACACCAGCTTTGTGAAACGAGGAGTTAAAAGAAGGTTATTATATTACAGCTTAAATCAGCAAATAGCTGAACACCTTCAGCCATCACTGCTCTACACTTTGCAGGACTGAAACCTGAATGAATAGGAAGGTGTGAATTTGTCTAGTGTGGCACTTTCATGACCATCAACACACTGAGCATGAGAAGCCACCTAGCTAAAGCAAACACAAGACTATCCACGTTATCATCCTCTTATGTGTGTGCCCACTTAATGTTTTTGTCTCTTCTATTCTAAGGTAGATTTTTTTTTTTTATTATTTTATTTTTTTTTTACAGTAAGAACATTTATTCCGTTAGGTCTTAAGCCAAGAGATTTTCCTTGACTGTGTGACCTTAAAAATCTTCTCGTTACACTTTCCCTTGAAATTAGTAAACTTTCTAGAAGTAATTTATAACTGAAGAATTGAAAAGCTGATCACTTAGATTTTTGTAATGAAATGAAAAGTAGTCTTATGTCTAATGTTTACCAACAGAAACAAAGGCAGAAGAATGTCTGTAGTCTCTTGAAGACCACTGGATTCACTACATAACAAGCTTACCAGCATGAATGTATCAGCAGTGTATCAGAAAAGTCATGGAAAAAAGCTGCTAATTTTATTGAATTCTACACTTGTGCTTGTGTTTTTAGTAGTATTCATTTCCCCGACATGGAAAATCACAGGTTGTACTTCTTCCTTCCTCCTCCATTCTTACCTGGAATAATAAAACTCATTTTAAAATTTTGGCATTAAAAACACAGTATATATTTAATATTTATGTATTTTTACTGTTCAGAATAGTTCATAAGCTTTCACATTTTCAAACAGTCTCTTAAAACTATGAAGTCTAAGTGTTAACTCGTCTCACGTTTTTCATTTAGTGATAGCCAAGATTGCTAGGAAATCTTCAGGAGCTGAGACTTTAAGAAGAACTGCATATCTCATGGAAAAAAAAAAAAAATCATGTAATGAAGCTGGCAACATGACATTTTAGGATATCTGCAGCATTTGAGGTACAGACTCAGATGTGAACGATCCAAATTGTTTATGAGAGGTGTTAGAACCTGCAATATATATTCATGCGTTTTCTCTTGCAACTTTCCCACCTCCCTTTACATGTCAAAAAAACATTCCATATAGACACTCCTTTACTGCATATGCTTATCCGATCAGTCATAAGTCACTCCTAGCCATGCGCTCATCCTCCAGCCAAAGTCAGTATCATGTGAGGATCACCCAGCTGAGTTGGCTTTGTTTTTTCCTTCTGGAGATGTCCTTAGTTCTCACTTTGCTTTCTCATGCCATTTATCCTGCTCTGCAGCTTCTGCTCTGAATATTCTATCAATATAAACACATGAAAAATAGATTGATTTGATTTACAGTGATTGAAAAGATTTACAGAAATACTGTAAGATTAGAACAATAGAAAAAAAAATCATTTTTTTTAGAAAAAAAATACTTTTGAATTTCCTAATCAGATGCATTTCACTTTTCAGTTATTATGTATGAATCGATCTGTGAGCAATTAAACTTGTATGCTGTATTATCAAAGGCAAAGGGATTTTGATCAAATTGCCAGATCTCGTTCAATTTGTGTCTACCCAGAATCTGTGACTTTTTGAAGGCGTTGATCGAGAAGGCATCTAGAAGCATAGAATGGTTTGGATTGGAAAGGACCTGTAAGATCATCTAGTTCCATTCCCTTCTATAGTCAGGGATATGTCCCTTTAGATCGGATTGCTCAAAGACCATGGCCTTGAATGCTTTCAAGGAAGGGGGCTTCCACAGAAGAGAATGTTATCTAGCCTTTGAGTTCTCATTCAACAATTCTTTGTTATTAAAAATATTCTTTTGAAAGCAAAAATACTTCCTGACATTTAACACATTTTCATTCAATGTGTTTGTGTTTTGAACCAACTAATATAAATCTTCTTTGGATAGCTTACTAATTCTGCAAACAATTAATTAAAAATCAAAATCAGACATCATGAAGTTCTTTACTAAAATAAATTGTATCAATGAGCACTGGAATAAATAATCCAATAAGCAATTTTCAACAAGATACTGTATCAGTGTCTGAGAAAGGCTTTTGCCTCCAATAGGTCTTGAGGGTATTGCAGAGCTAAGACAGGTAAGGAGTGTCTCAATTCAACATGAGGCAATCAACATCACTCTGTGGACAATCTGACATTTAAAAGATCCAACTCTTGCCTTGGAAGGGAAGGTCTCAGTGGCTAAAGACTTACCTTGGAGCAAATGAAATCGGCTTGATACAGGAGACTGGAAGTTGATATCATATCCTGTGAAGGCAAAATGCAAGCTGGTGTCCCCCTGCTTCCTCTTACCTGCTGTCTTAAGTTTGCAAGGCCTGAAAGGCAGGAACAAATGAGTTCCTGCAGAAATCCTGAAACCAGAAGATCCAAAAGACCTAGCTAAGCCACTTTGGACTATAAGTAAGAGCTTGTACTGTTGCTGTTAGTCATTGTCAGGTGGACAACACAACATCCGACTACCCATCGCTGCTAAAGATCAGCACCTGACATGAAGGAATCACTGGATCAAGAAGCGGTAACTGCCTTGCTTTGCTGCTTGAATATCTGTCTCTTTCCCCATTTTCAATCTTTTATTTCATTCTTTTATGCCTTACAGTAGCTGGTGCCTAATATTGTCTTACCTGTAATGCTTATTAATTGTAATTAGCCAACCTTACTTTCAAGTAGTTCTTGTTAGTCGTTGTTAAGAAAGCTCTCAATAAATAGATGTTTATTTTTCCACTGGGTCTTTGATGACTCCATCATAGTAGTGACCCCTGGTGACTACAGAAGGTGCGACTCGGTATAGAAAAATATTCACCTCCCTCTAATCCCATTGAGTGGGATGAGACAGGTGCTGATACAGTTACTGTCTTTGTTCTAGTAGCCAAATATTCCAAGGAGGAAAAACACTCTTCATATCAACTTCCTAATGTTAAGCAATAGCAGCAAAACATTACTGCTGAAAAACATTGGTTTGTGGCAGTACATTTTTAAACAAGCTAATATCTTAAGCATGACATGTGAAAAACAGCTTTTATTTTTTGCCTTAGTGTAAATGCAGTCTGCAAACTGTCAAAGCCCCTTAGCTCTTAATAACTTCAGATTTAAATCATATGCATTTTTCCACTTGAATTAAAATATAAGGAACTAATAAATAAAAGAAACAAACAAAAATATCACACCCAATCCCGAAATGTCTAAACTTAAGCAGCTCACCAAACCTGCAATGTAGGACAGAAAATACGGGGAGAGATTGTTCTCTCAGATTTTAATGCAACCTCTGCATTTTATTGTTGAGCTTACATTTAAGCAAATCTCCTCTCCTTCAGCTTTCATCCACTCAAGTTATGCAGAAGGCTGTTCTCACAATATGGGAAAGGCTATTCTCACAATTCATAGTCATGCAATAATTGTTTAAATCTTTGAACCAAAATATTATTTTAAAATACTGAAGTGATTTGGTTAAATCAAATGCTATCTGATGATGAAGAAGTTTGCCCTATCAGAAATGTAATTTTATCTTCTACTTGCCTGACATGGGATTTTAAAAGGTTGTTTTTGTCTTTCAGTCCTTCCTCAGAGCAATAATGTGCATTAATGGTTAGTAGTAGCTAATACTACTGCAGATGCCGCAACTACTCTTTCCTCAATTATTAGGAAAGTTTGCTCTAGTCTGTTCAGAAGTTCTGCCACCTTTGTGGAGTATTTAGTAATGGGACCATTGTCCCTTATGGTTCCCCATTCTTCAGTAATCTGTGCAGCATTCAGTCATAGGGAACCCAGAAATCCTGAGGCTTCCCCTAGGAGTTCTTCTTCTGGAGTTTTGGGGGTTCCAATTACCACCCAATGCTTTTAAGGTACCCAATCCTTTTAAGATAATCCATCCTAAGTACACTGCTCTCATGCCTGCCTGGCTTGCCAACTGTAATACAATGCAGAGCACAACAATGACAGCAGTGCAGCAGGATCCCAGGCTGCATTGAGTGAGGATTCGCTCAAATATGGCAGCAGAGGGAGCAGCAATTAAGAAAAGCAGATACTTACGTTCAGAAAAGCTCAGGTAAGCAGGGATCTCCAGATGAGATACCCTCATCTCCACTGCCAACTCTTAAATGAGGTCTGGGAATCCACGAAGTCCTGGAGTCAGGATCCACCTTTTCCAGTCACTCCGGCGCACTGCATACATCTCAGCTCCCCTGGATTGGCCCTGCTTTCCTACCAGGTGCTCAATCACTGTTCCAAGCCATGAACTTGGAAGTGTAGCATTTCCACTACACTTCCTATGAAGGATTCTCTGAGAGAGGACAGGGTCTTTGTTGCAGCCCTTTTTTTCAAGGGACAGCCAGTCTAACTTTTCTGTACATGCCTCAGATTTCCTTACTAAGAGTAGTCCTCAAGCATTAAGGGTAGCCAAGTAAGCACAAAGCTGTGCCATACTAGAGGAACAATTTCCTGACATGCAGTTAGAATTGCTAGGCGCTAGGCGCAATTATATCACACAAGGCTACAATTCATCTGAGCATAATTTACAGGGTTAAAAACCATTACATCCGAAGGAGATGCTTTTAGCTTGTATTTATAAAGGAAGGCTTACTTAAGACATACAGAAAAAAGTATCTTCGCTGTTAATACTTAAGGTTTTACTATCCAGACCCTAGGTCTCACATCACTGTGAGAGGAAAACACCTGAAAGCTACAAGAATAACCTGTTTATATCATAGATAACAGGTTTATAACATAGGTAATGATAGACTATTGGGAAAATGCACTAAATAATAAAGAGAAGTGGGAACTAGCAGTAGAGTGGGAAAGAATGGTGAAGAGGCCTTAAAAATGGCTGGAGTAAGCCAGAAAAGTACCTTTTTAGGACTACACCGGAGGAAGGCAAATATATCAAGTGATTTTATTTTTATGAAATACTTTCTTACTACTCTTAGTTCAAATGACCAGCCTGAAGAAGAAATTGAAAGCAAAAATCTTTTTCTGTTTTTCCCTATTTTAGCAAATTTATGATGGTTTTCATACACTCAGAAGTGACAGTTACCATGGTAAAGCAGAACAATATATTGCTGTTAATTTAAATTTTAGTAAGACGTTTGTTTGAAAAGAATGAGAGAAACTCAAACTATTCCTGTGGTTCTGAACTATGTTTGCAGTATCATTTACATATATTTTATATATAAATGTAAATAATAGGTAATAAGTAGGTAATAAATGTAGGTAGTAATGACTCCTACTTATTTACATGAAAACTATGACATATGAGGAAAATAACACTATTCAGTAGAGCAAGTTCTTAGTTATGAAACACTATTTTTTCAACAGTCACCCCTATTAACCAATTTACGTGGATGAACTGATTGAGACTCTTCATTTTGTGTTGTGACAGCTACCTTGTTTTTCACATCACTGTTGCCACTGCAGAAATGCACCACCCACTACCTAACTGCTCACATCCACTGTTTAGTGTTCATAAACATTCAGTGAGTAACCATTAATGCCAATGGGTGCAATTTTTTTCTGCATGGAGAAATTCATACACCTTTTATTCATATACAATTCCATGTCAGATGTTATTTTGACAGACTGCCCTTTTGCTGTATCTGTCATAGAGCAAAAAAATGTAATGGAATATTGGTGGATGGCTCAGTCTCTATTGCTATGCCACTGATATAAGCCTCTGATATTTTTATATATATGAAATACTTTTTCTGGTCTCATTGGTATATTCAGTAATACTATTTTAATGTGGATTTCAAATTTCAACTTCATGATTTGTCTTTTATTATATAATATATAATATATATATATATATAATATAATATATATATATAATATATAATATATAATATATATATATATTTATTAAAAACTAGGAAATGAATATTGTGGTCTCATTAGCATAAAATAACCTTTTATTTTCTGAAGCAAACAACTCCTCCACAGCTATAGATTAAAAAAAAAGTCTTACTTTCCAAATGTTACAAATAATCATCAACAAATGTATCTTTTCTGGATGTTTCAGTGGTATCGTGATTTCATTGTAAACTGCACTTACAAGTCTGTCATTTGAACTGTAAAGAACTTAGTCTGTAAGCAGTAGTGCATGCAACACTTTCCATCTGCTGCTTTTTCAGACAAGAAAGGAAAAAGCAACACATTTGATTTATGAGTTTAAGAAAACACACCAAGCATATGCCTTCAAGCACGTTAGTAGATTGCAATATTATTCCATCTTGTGAGAGTACAGATACAAAACAGATATGCATTTAAGAAATCTCAGTAGTAGCACTTCAATTTTCTCAGTGTTATATATTTATAAAATATAAGATACGAACTCCAGCATTCTCTCACTACTTAGTGGATTTTTCTGACTTCCTCTACTAGCCCCAGACTGACTGATTTTCATCCATCAAAAATAAAAAGCAGCACTTAAAGCTCCATGGAAGCCAATACTGGCTGTTCAACATTCAGCCCATGAGGACTATGAAGATTTGTTCAATCTCAGAATACATAATCTCCAGGTAGACTTTATAGAAGATAGATTTTATCATCTGTAGAATGAGTATCTGGCTTTCTTCAATCTAATGTTTACTTTCTGTGGAGAAAAAAAAAAAAAAAAAAAAAAAGGCAAAATGAAATAGCTTCTGATGATTATTAATGCTAGATCTTAAATTAAGAACTACGTAGAGTGGGACTTGGGTCTTCAGTGACCTGACTCAGTTGCCCTTGAGGCTGGAAAATCATTACTGCATTTTTGTTAAAATTTAGATAACGAAGAATGTATGGAGGAGATAAATAACCATGATAGAATCAATGCTTTCTTTGCAGCAACACTGACAGTATTATCATTCTAGACTGTTAGCAATCTCCTGTACTAAGGATTATGAGTTACTGGCAGATGCAAGTTATTTAGATGAGGCTTTTCAATCCCTTCTCATCTTATAGGTTTATCACTGTTTGCCTGCAGGCTCAAACTGTGAGAAATTCATGCTGTTTTTTCAAATATTTTCCACTTTGTGAGGCCTCATCTGCAATATTAAGAGCTGTAGGAGCTATATTACTGTAAGAAGCCAACTTTTAAAGTGAAATAAACAGGTCAGATCAATATTTTCCTACAAAAGCAAAACGAACGAACAAACAAAACCCTGACCTTGCAACGCAGGCATGGAAAGAACTTGTGGTTTATTTTACTTGAAAAAAAAATTAAATATTTTTGTTTTTCTTCTATGTATCATGGGGAACCTCCCATCCATTTCCCACCAACCCTACTCTTCCTAAGGAAGAAATTGTCAAATAATCCCCATCAAATACTCTGAGTATTTTTTTTGCCAATTGCAGATTTAAAAAGAAAAAATGACACTAAACACACAGTCCAAGAAAAAAAATCGTTGTTTTAACAGTAAACTAACTCAGCAAAATTCTCCTTAGAGCAACTTATTTGCTTACTTCACTTGGCATTTCCTCTCCATGAGCAGCCTTTTTTCCCCTTTTCTCAATAGAACACAAATGAGCAAGATATTAAAAGCAAACTAAGTTACACTTTATCAAAAGCAATAGAAGGTACTTGGGAATTGCACCTATTGATTTTACACTGCCACTAATCTGAAATACTGACAAAGAACTCAGAATAAATATGCTGAATATTTATCTGTTAAAGACAAAACATCTGTGAAGATTCTTCACTGATCTGGGGCTGGAAAAAAACTCCTGTCAAATGGGTGAGTGAAAAAAAAATCTTATTTAACTACTAACATACCTCCCTTTGTTCTACAAATTTAAGGACAAAAAAATCCCACTCTATTATCCATAAGGCCGTTCACTGTGGCAGTGCCACTCATCACCGGGATTGTCTGTGTTGAGACTACTGCTCATCAGTATCTTCATCAGTGACCTGGGCAGTGGGATTGTGCATACTCAGCAACTTTCCCAAGTGGTGCAGTTGACACAACATAAAGAATTGGATGCCATCCAAAGGAACCTGGATAAACTTGAGAAGTGGCCCCACATTAACCTAATGAGATTCAACGTGGCTAACAGCAAGATGTTGCACTTGGTTCAGGGTAATATGTATACAGAATAATGTATTGAGACTAGTCCTATGGATAAGGACTTTGTCCTCATGGATGAAAAGCTAGACCTACACCAGCAGCGTAAGCTTGCAGTCCAAAAGGGCTCTATCAAAAGAGGGATGTTCAGCAGGATGGGTGTCCAGACTGCTCTGCCCTCATGAGGCCCCACCTGGAGTACTACACCCAGGCCTGGGGCCCTTAGCACAAGAAAGATGTAGAAATGTTGTGTGGGCCCAGAGGAGGGCCATGAAGATGATCAAAGGACAGGAGCACCTGTCCTGAAGAAAGTCTGAGGGAGCTGAGGTTGTTCAGCCTGGAGAAGAGAAGGTTCCAGGGAGAACTCACTGGCATCTTCCAGTACTTAAAGGGAGAGAAACTGACTTAAAACAAAAATAAACAAAAAAAAACCACGTAGGCAGATAGGACAAAGGCAAATGGTTTAAAAATACAAAGTGGAGATTAGATCAGATACTAGAAGGAAGTTTTTTGGTTGGTTGGTTTTTGGTTTTTTTTTTTGCTGTTGTTGTTTTTTAATCAGAGGGTGATGAGGTACTGAAACAGGTTGTTCAGAGAAGCTGTGGAGGCATTCAAGGTTATGTTGGATGGATCCTCAGCAGTCTGGTCTAGTAGCTAGCAACCCTCCTTACAGCAACGGGATTGGAACTAGATGATCTTTGACATTCCTTCTAACCGAAGCCATTCTATGATTCAATTTGCCGTTTAGACCTGGTGAAAGGATATTTGGAGGGGAACTGTAAGTCTATCCATGTATCCATAACCAACTTTCCTGTGTTTATACTAAATCAGTTCCTTCTATTTTCCTCTGTGTGAAAGCCATATCCAGAATGAATACTGCACACTTTCTTCCTTTATTCTGTAGAAAGTTTCTGGCTCTCTCATGTAATATAGTATGTTACAGATTGAATAGTACTTTTAAAAAGTCTGGAAAGCAAGATTGCTATGCAGTATTGCTAGGCTTAGTGTGAATATCACCACAGTTGGTGTAAACAAGGTGCTCCATTCATGGTAGAATTCATTCAGAGTTTTCATTCATTCATTTATTCAGAGTTCTTCTGGCAGCAAGTGCTTAGGGTTGCCTAAACGTTGGTCCTGATTACTTGCTAAAGATAAGGGAGAGAATGATCAAGATGACTTAGGAAAAATCCTCTAGTGTGTTCATAAATTTGCTGAGAAACTCACAGATTTTATTATTATATATTTTAAAATTATCCCTGTAAATATACCTGTTGTTGTGTTTTCACAATGTTAACTTGGGCAACATCTTTAGTTAGGGAGAAAACACTGTGAGAAACAGTGAAAGCAAGAAATACAGTAGTTGGATGTTCATTGCATTTGCAAGTTATTCTTTGCTTCTTTCCGATGATTTTCTTTCTAAACAGTCTTCGTGTGAAATTCTTCATCTTACTTCATCTTTTGTCTTCATAAGCATCCTTCATATACGAAAAGATGTCCTTAAGGCATGAGCACGTTTGTGAGACAAAGACACTTACTTGACGTAATGAGAAGTTAAATACTTTTAAAAACAAAACAAATAATCAATACACTTACTGCACAGTTCAAATTATCAGTGTGGAATTGCTGTTTTAGTACAGATTATTCTTGCTGTTTTTTGCGCATTTAAAGTGGATTTCTTCACTAAGTGAGGTAACACTTTTCAGTATTAGTCTTCATTATCTTCTTTACTAAAGAGTTTATAAGTTGGTGCATCCAGAACTTTTTCTTTACCTATCTTTTTTAATTTATAATGTCATTTTAAATCTTACCATACGTTCTGCTTTTGAATTTTAGTTTAAAATTCTTATTTTTTCTTGCTCTGATACAGATTGACCAGTCAAGAGCTCCGTTTTCTAATTCTACATATTGCAATAGTGACAGTCTGAGGAATTTTAGTCTTAATATGTCTGATGTTTAACAGCTAGTTGCACAAATGCATGAGATAGTATTTTATATCACTGTAAACTACATAATCTGTTCTTCGTTTGAGTTTAGGCAGAAAAAGAACAATTTTAAGATGTGTTACTTTTTTTTTTTTTTTTTTTTTTTTTGAGGGAAGTTTTTTCTATTAGGTTTTTTTTTTTTTTTTTTTTTTTTTTTTTTTTTTTTTTTTTTTAACCTCCAAGTGGAGAATTGCATGTAGAACAAGTCATATTGCCTAAGAGTTGGTCCTAGATTACTTGCTATGGATCAGGGAAAGAAGGATTAAGCTGAATTCCATCAGTATTATACATTAGCTTTACTTTTGCTACCAAACAGATTGATATACCAAATAGTTCTTTGTGGTGCAAAAAGTCCATGAGAATTAATTCTAACCTAGTAATTGCATAGGTTTCAGTAATCATGGTCCCTTCAGAAATAATTAAAAAAAAAAAAAATCATGTTGGGAGTGACTTACTTATTTTGATTGTATATAAAGCCTTCACTCCTGAACCATTCTCTTAGATTAGAATAAAAATAACATAAAATTACTTAATTCAGTTATAGGCAAGCAAAATGAATGGGGAAGACATTCTTGGCAAGAATCACACTTTGCTTGTGTAGCATTTCCTCATTACTTTGTCTTGCAGTCAAGGTATAGCCTGACTATCATCTCACTAAACAAAAAGAAGGTCTATCAGGGAGTATACAGATGTATAATCAACAAGTAGACAGAGAAGTTAGGCTGGCCTTTAGAGAGTGCAGAGATGGAAAGATTATCATGTTGGAAAGAGATATTGGAAATGAATGGAAAAGTTTACCTATGTTCTGGGCCCAAAGAAAAAACTCCAAGAGGAAAAATCTCTAGAGAGAGATTCTTCCCCATCGGCAGTCCGGCCTTAAATGGCGTTTGAGAGGTGCAGTCAGGCTCTACCCCCTTCCTGTCACGCAGGTGAATTGCCTTCACCTGTACTCCCACAGCTGATTCATTGCTTGCCTCAGGTGATCAAACAGAAGTTCAGTTCATGATTCAATAGTTCCCATTCAGAAGGTAAAAGTGCATTCCTCTTTTTCCTTTTTTTTTTTTTTTTTTTCCTTTTTTTCTTTTTTTCTCTTTTTCCTCTTTTTTTTTTCTCTTTTTTCTCTTTTTTTTTTTTTTCTTTTTTTTCCTCTTTTTTCCCCCTTTTCTCCTTTTTTCCTTTTTTTTCCCCCTGCTTTCTTTTTTCCTCACACGCTGATCACTCTTTCACTCTTGCAGGTTTTTAGGCTGTGAAATACTAAGAGAGATTAAAGCATTCTCAGTCATTCTTGATGCTGTTTCACTTTGCTCCGTGCAGATACATAGTTACTGAAACAGAGTATGAAAACCTGGTATCTCTTCACTTGGGCTATCAATATGATTGCTGTGCATAACAGTTTTTTACCGTGGTCATGTGAGCTTTTTAGTTTTGCTGTAGTTAACAGTGCACTATTTGAAGCACAGATGAAAAAGTCTGCAGTAATTTCCACTAGTATGTTAGCATTTACCTTCTCACTAGACAGTAACATCCTTATAGTTATTTACTCACAGATATACAAAAACTACTCTGCTGTTACAGCTAAGAGATACAATTAATGTAAGGAAAGAAAAACATCTGTTTAAAAAGTATAAAACCTGGACAAAATATGTACAATATCTATACATGTAAACTCTTGAGTGGAATCTTGTTTTAGAAAAATGAGGGTACTGTCTACAGTTTTTAATCGCTTAATGAGTGATTGAAGAAAGAAGGGCTGTTCAGTGGCTATTCATTGAAAATTATTTTTTAGAACACTGAGGAATACTGGTAAAATTAAATAGCTCATCTGTGCCAGAGAGTTTATTTCAAAAAATACAGCTAGATTTTAACCTCCTTCTAAATGAGGTTACACCAGCACTCAAATCACTGAGTTCACAAACATTGAAACCATGATTGCTGAGGCCTGACTGTATGGTTTTAGGTAATACAGTTAGTATCATGTTAGAAATTCCGTATGAAATTCTTTTGTTTGGTTAATGGCTTTTTGTTTGTTTCATGGCTTGAGATATTTGAACTTGTCTGGTCAATGTCTGATTCAATGGAAGTGGTTAGAATTCTTAGTGAGTTCTCAAGATGTTCATAAGAGATTTTGGAAATATTACTATTTCTGAGATTCCTCCTTGGAAACAGTTGTTCACAAATCTAGATACTCCCAAGAAAATGATATGAATAAGGTGTGATGAGATATTTTTATCTGTTAAAACAAGTCTTATAAAAGTCTAATGAAGAGACAAGATCAATTCTTTTCTTTGAGTTGCATGTCTGATTGCAACTCTATACGTTCCATTTGAAAATTTGCAAGTAATATGTTTATGTTCATTGAAAATGGTGTCTTGAATATACAGAAAAAAATTATTGACGTTTTTCAGAAATCTTGAAACTTATTTTCTCAAATTCCTTTGTCAAAACTAAAAGCCAGGCTGCATATTTTTCACTTTTCCTTTGCAGGTGTTTTGCTCACAATCGTGAAATCTCTCTCTAGAGAAAATTTGGTAAGCAAAACTGTAAGACAATAATATATTTATTAAATATGTATCATGAGGAAGCAGTTAATCTCTTTTGGTAGGATAACCCAGCTGTCATAACAGGAGGTTGCCAACCCCATGATTGTCACTGCAATTAGATTGCTAATTGGTACAATTCAGAAAAAGGTAGATGGTCTGGAATAACTGGAAGAACAATCACTCTTCAGGAGTGACAGGAGGTGAACAGCTAACGTGAAGACCTTGAAGTTCTCTCAGAGGGAAAATGTTATTGAACTGCTGCACATTTGAGTAGCTGTGCCTTGAGTCCTGAAACACTTGGTGCTCCTGTGGTGTTCAGGGGAGCATGCAGAGCTCCTTAGTCAGCACTGGTTAAACCAACCAGGTAAATAGCACCTTTGTATAAATGTATGTCTTCAGCAAAGGTTATATGAGATTTCCAGTAGAATTTGGATGCAAAGAGTATGTGTACACAAGGAAAGGTTTAGCAAGTCACAATAGTGCTAAACTTTGTTTTGGCATAATGTGCTAAGCTTCGTAGTAATGTAGCCTTGAATTTCCTTATGTAGTGTTGAAAGCTCTGTAACTTGCTTTAAAATGTGCAAGGAAAAACACTGTTTCCTTAGTTCACTGAACAAGCAGATATTTTTAAATACACATTTATGAAATATCTATGTATTGTGTAAGTGGTTAAAATTGTAGCCATTGTGCTATAGTGAAAATCAGAGATACTGCAGTTTGAACTGGTAGTATAAAATTCTCAAATTTGTGATCTCAGAACTCCATGTTACCCCTGTTTTAAAAACTCAATTAAATATCAAACAGTCACTGATATCTTAGACATTGAGTGAAGTTTACTCCTTAACACTACCACTACCTATGGCTATTGTGTTACTTTGAAATCTCTTTCAAATTCAACGTGGCTTGAGATGAAAGTTTACCTAAGTACATACATCAAAGGGAATTATAGTGACAAAGAATAATCTGTCAAGCAAAGCTAAAATTTAAATGATGAGGCATTTGTGTATTTTGTATAATGAATTGGCAATGCTCTGGTCTTATATTCTCTACTTCAAAGGTAAAATTTCGAAGATAGTTGTCTAAACATTTAGTCTCACTGGCAAAAAGTCTATTCATGACCTTAAATCTCAGGAAGGCAAGGTTTCAGCAATTTAAGGGACTAGCGGATAGAATCTCTTGGGAAGAAAAGACCCTCAGGGAAAAACAAGCAGAAGAGAACTAGCAGGTGTTTAAATAAATTTTTCTTAGGACACAAGAACTCTCACTTCTAACATGTGAAAAATCAGGTAAGGGGGAGAGGAAATAATCATGGCTGAGTCACAGGCTCCCAGTCAAACTGAAATGTCAGAAGAGAATGCATAGACAGTGAATGCAGAGATATACATCCTAGTAAGATAATAGTTATGAAACCCCCAGGAGTACAGTCATAGGAACAAGAAAGTTAAGGCATATCTGGGCTCATCTTGGGAAAGGATGTGAAGAAGAATTTTCACAGTTGCAGAAGACAGCACTGTATTTTACTGTCCATCCCACCCCCACTTGGTGAAGGAGTCCTGGGTACAACAGTGGACAACATGGACATGGCTGCATTACTCAATGATGTTATTGCCTTGGGTTTCACATGCAACTGCTTTTCCCATATCTCGGAAGACCCTGAATTGTAATGCAAGAACTTGAGGAATGATGTTTATCCTGGTTTTAGATGAGATAGTGTTAATAGCACACTGATGTTTTGGTTGTGGCTGAGTCACGGATGCAATGCCTAGGGCCAGGCCAGGTCACTTGGCAAAAGAGCCATTATGGTGTTGTGATAGAAGGCACAGCAGAGCCAGATCAGGTAGCCTGAATTAGGCAAGGAGTGAGATTCCATACCACGTGTCAAGATGTGGAAGGCTATAAAGCTGCAGGGAGTTGGCCATGGAGACTGGGCCACTGGTCAGGGATTGGCTGGGCATCAATCAGTGGTGGTGTGTAGTTACATTGTGGATGTATATAAAAATGTATGTTACTCAGAAAGTAATGCCTCCTATTTATTTCCATGGGACTACAACAGATACCAAAAGCACATTATTTTATAGAGCCAATTTTCAGATACAAAACACTGCCGTTCAACACAGTCACCACTATTAGCTATGCATCCTTGCTAGTGATGAGCAAGGGTCCGAATGTTATAAAATTGCAGACATTACTTTTGGAGCAGTCCTAGTGTACTGCTTTCACTTTTTTTTTTTTTTTTTTAAACCTGCTTTCTGTCTTAGTAAATAGTTTTAATCTCAACTTACTAGTTTTATTTTGTTTCTAATTCTCTCCCCTGTCCCACCTTAGAAGGTAGTGAGTGAATGGCTGTGTGGTGCTTAGCTCTCTTTGTGACCATTTGAGGAACCTGAATGCACATAAATCCATTGGACTTCATGAGATATATCTGATTGTCCTGGGTAATTAGCAGATCAAGTTGGTAAGTCACTCTCCATCATACCACGGAAGGAAGGGATGCCATCCAAAAGGACCTGAACAAGCTCAAAATGTGAACCCATGTGAATATAGAGAGGTTCAACAAAGCCAAGTGCAAAGTGTTGCACTTGGATCAGGGCAATGCCAATTACATGTATAATATGAGAGAAGAACTCATCGAAAGTAGCCCTACAGAAAAGGACTTGCATGATCTGGTAGATGAAAAATGTAACACAAATCTGCAGTAGTGTGTGCTTGATGACCAGAGGGCCAGTTGTATTCTGAGCTGCATCAGGAGAGTTGGCTAGCAGGCTGTGGGAAGTGATTTTCCCTCTCTTCTCCACCTTTGCAAGGTACCATCTGAAGTACTGTGTTCAGGCCTGGGACCACAAGAACAAGAAGCATGTGGAGCTGTTGGAGATCCAGAGGACAGCCATCAGGTTAAACAGAGGGGTGGATCACTTATTCTACAAAGACAGGCTGAGGGATCTTGGCTTGCTAAACTCAAAGAAGAGTGTTTGGACAGACACCCTCTAAGAAAGCCCCTTTGCATTTAAGGGAGGGGAAGAACACATGTGAAATATGACAGATTGATTATATTGTCCCTTCTCTTGAATCTGAAGGCAAACAGTTAGTAGAGATAGAAGAATTCTCTAGCCTACTACAGGCTGAATCTTTCCCTCAAGCAACATGGGAAAACCCTGTCAAGGCTCTGAAGAAATTCAGCATTTTTCCAAAACTTAATCTAATCAGACAATGGCTCCCATTTCACTTCAGAAGTAGTACAAGAATGAGCCAGAGAAGAAAGTGTTGTGTGGGTTTTCTGCACTCCCTAATATCCTCCAGCTAATGGCATCATGGAATGATCAAAAGGCCTCCTTGAGAAATTTCTGAAACTGGCAGAATCCAATTGGGCTACTTACCTTCCTGATGCTGTCAAAAGAGTCAGTGGTTACTGAGGAATTAAAGGTTGCCCCCAGTTTAATGCATTCTGTCCTGAGGCACCATCACTCATACCCATTGGTCTTGATCCAGATATAGATAAGGTTTCTCTGGCTTATCTCCCTAGATAATCAGTGTTGATCAACTTGCCTAATGTGGGGACCTCTCACAATAACTCTAATGGAATCCCTTAATGAGTATGCCTAGAAGGCTAAGAACAACTGGCATAAAAGGTACAAGATCAACATTTGGTGAATTTTCCCCTCTTATTAACTGGTTCTTTTAGGACAGGAATTTTTCCTTTTCTGTCTTTCAGGTACTTGAGAGGAAAAATGCTGACTTTAGTACTTTGCATGATGGTCTCCCTTGTCTTGGCTGTTTTTGTAGGCTGTCTATGGTATGATCAACACCACAGCTTCAGACAACTGTCCTCAGTATGACCTCAATAGCCAGTGAGAAATTAACTTCACTTTATGATTAGGAAAACAAATTTGTAGCTCCAAGGTATCAGACAGCTCATGCATTCAACCTCAGCAAACCCCAGTTGGGTTTGTGGCAGTCTGGCTGGCTTTGAAAGTTGGCCGTGGACTGCATCTCTTATTTCTCTTAAGTGGATAATGGAAATTAAGAATGACTCCTATTGGAGAGAGGATACAAAGCCCTGGGACATTCAATACACAGCCTGAGGCAATTATTGCTTAAACTGAACACGAAATAATAGGGTTTTTCTTGGAGTTAGCAAACGTAACCAAACCTACATTTATGAAAACCATTGCCTCACTGATGAGCGTAGTCCTTGCTGGCTTGAATGAGTCTGGGTGAGTCAAACAGGGCATAGGGTTTTCTAGCTATTGACCTGTCCTGCTACTATGTTACCAGTTCTACTCTAATGTACTCCCTACCTTACAGCACTAGTGTGAATTGATCTTGGAGTTATGACAGTAATGGCACTAGAACATAATCCTGTTCTGCTTTCCAACAACCTGGCTGTTCAACCTTGCCACCACAACACCCTTATGGCAGAGGAACACCATTTACTTTGAATCATTTCCCCCCTGGAATAAGGTGAAAGACACATTTAAGAATAGCACTTGGGCACTGAAGGGCCGTTATTGGATTTGCAGGTGTTATGCATTTGAGTGACTACATGTGAACTGAATTGGGGTTTGTTAGATAGGGACAATCTACCCAATGTTTTTTTGTTGTTGTTGTTGGTTTTTTTTGTGTGTGTGGTCCTGAGGAACAATGGTAACTAAGTGTCAAGGCATACGATGATCTCAAATGACAACACCAATCTACTCACATTTCTACTGACAAGTGGAAATAGCCAAACTCAGGGTAAAGACATAAAGTCAATTAGCTGAATTGACACAGTTCTTCATCCACTGAATAGTCCGCCCTTAGAGTCCACATTTCTTCAACTTACAAATAAGGATAAGGTTTTGGAACATGTCAAAGGCCTTGCACAAGTTCACATAGATAACACAAGATGTCCTTCCTTAGTCCACTAGTGCTATCACAGCATGCTACCAGATTGATCAGGCATAACTTACCCTTAGTGTAGCCATAGTGGCTGTCAAGGATTATCTCCTCATTTTGCATGTGCATATCTCTTCCAGTATCTATATTGTACAATCAACAAATATATAATTATGAGAGTGACATAATTAGATTAGTATTTTACAGGTCATATAACTAGAAGGATTATCATGATGGAAAAAGTTAATCAAATCCAAATGAAAATACTCACCTATGTCCTAGACTCACAGGAAAAAACCCTCCCAAGGGAGCTATCTCCAGAAAGAAACCCTTTCCCTGCAGCAGTCAGCCCTTAAATGGGGTCTAGGAGAGGTGCAGCCAGGCTCCATCCCTTACAGTCACACAGCTGAATTGCCTTCACCTGTGCTCCCACAACTGACTCAGTGCTTGCCTCAGGTGATAATCAGAGGTTCAGGGCTTGATTCAACACTTCCCATACACATATAAATGAACACAATAATTGCTAGAAAACAAATAATGTAATAAATGAGGACAAGGAAAACTACAAAGTTCAACTTTATTTATTTTGTGACAATATATGTTTTTCTTTAATAATAATGTTGTTAATTGATAATAGTGGTAACAATCAATAATGTTCAATCGTGTGCCTCAGTCAATCCCTCTGCAGGGCCTTTCTACCCTCAGGCAGATTGACATTTTCTCCCGACTTGGTGTCACCCGTAAATTTACTGGAAGTACGCTCAGTCTCCTCATCCAGATTATTGATAAATGGGTATGGGTATTGATAAATTGGAATATCAGAATTAGCATTTGTGAAGTCCTAGAGTTGACTACTCTGAGGCACATTGCTGCACATTGGAATACGTGAAACTCACAATTTCGAAGGGTAAATCAGCTATGGAAAGAAGTTACATAAGAGATACACTATTAGTTTCCTGTCCCAAAACGTTCTGAGAGAATTTTTTTTCCTAATAGCCAACCTGAACTTCTCCTGCTGCAACTTATGGCCATTGCCTCTCATCCTATTTCTAGTTACCTGGGAAAAGAGGCTGTCTTCCACCTCACTAAAACCTCCCTAAAGGTAGCTGTGGAGAGCAATGAAGTCTCCCTCCCCTGAGCCTCCTGTTCCCCAGATTAAACAATCGCAGTTCCCTCAGCTGCTCCTCATAAGGCCTGTGCTCCAGACCCTTCACCAGCTTTGGTGCCCTTCCTTGAACATGCTCCAGGGCCTCAAGGTCTTTCTTACAAATACTGAGCACAGTATTTGAGATGCAGCCTCACCGGTGCTGAGTTCAGAGAGACAATTACCTCCAAAGCCCTGCTACACTATTTCTGATATAAGTCTGAATGCTATTGTCCTCCTTAGCCTCCTGGGCACATTGCTGCCTCATGTTCAGCCAGCAGTCAACTAACTATCCCGAATATTTTTTCTTTGTGCAACTTGCCATTCACTCTATCCCAAGTCTGTAGAAATGAAACTGATCTTTGTGATCAAATTGCAGGATCTGGCACTTGGTCTTGTAAAAGCACATACAATTGGCCTCAGACCATGAATCCAGCCTATCCGGATCCCTCTGCAGGCCTTCCTACCCTTAAGCAGATTGAGAATTCCTCTAGCATGGTGTGACCAATAAACTTACTGAGAGTATGCGAGATTATGAATAAAGAAATTAAACAAGGCTGACTCCATTACCGACTCCTGAGAAACACCACCAGTGACCAGTTGCCAGCTGGATTTAACTCCAGTTACCACCTCTCTTTGAGCCTGGCCATCCAGCCAGATTTTTACCCAGAAAAAGCACACCTGTCCAAGCCATGGACTGCTGGCTACTCCAAGAGAATGCTATGGGAGACAAGCCAAAGGCTTGTCTAAGTACATTGCATCCACAGCCTTTCCCTCATCACCTGAGTGGGTCGCCTTACCATTCACAAACACATATAACTTCTTATGTGAATGAATAATTAATGTACATTGTTGCATTCCTTGCTAGCAAAGCTATTGGTATTTACTTTCACGTTCTGGTATTTTATAAATTTCACTTTTCCATATTAGTTATTGCTATTTAATTCGATTTCTAAGGGATAAGATGAGAATGGATCTTGTTCATAATGGCAATTCCTAGAATAATAAAATCATAGAATGATAGAATGATTTGGATTGAAAATGAACTTTTTTTTCTAATCTAGTTCTAACCCCCCTGCTATAGGCAGGGACACCTCCCACTTGACCAGGCTGCACAAAGCCCCATCCAGCCTGACCTTAAATGCTTCCAATGAGGGGGCATCCACACTCTCACTGAGCAACTTGTTGCAGTTTTCCACCACCCTTACAGTGAAGAATTTCTTCCTAATATCTAGTCTAATTCTACCCTCTCCCAATTTAAAACTGTTACCCATCATCCTATTGCTACATGTCCTTGTAAAATTTCCCTCCCTAGCTTTCCTATAGTAGGCCTCTTCTAGTACTGGGAAGCTGGTATAAGGTTCCCCTGGAGCCCTCTCTTCTCCAGGCTGAAGAACCCCAGCCGTCTCCACCTGTCCTGTTAGAGGAGATGCTCCAGCCCTCTGATCATCTTCGTAGCCCTCCTCTGGACCCACTTCAACTACTTCATGTCCTTCTTGTTTTAGTGGCTCTAGACTTGGATGTAGAACTCCAGATGGTGTCTCGAGAGGAGAGTAGAGGGGCAGAATCACCTGCCTCAACCTGCTGGTCACACTTCTCATTATGCAACCCAAGATGCAGTTGGCCGTCTGGGCTATAAGTGCACATTGCTGGCTCATGTTTAATCTTTTATCAATTGATACTCCCAAATCCTTCCCCTTAAAGATGCTCTCAAACCATTCTCCACCCAACCTGCATCTGTGCTTGGAATTGCCCAGACTCAGGTACAGGACCTTGCACTTGGCCTTGCTGAACTTCATGAAGCTGTCATGACCACCTCTCAAGCCTGTCCAGATCCCTCTGGATAACATCCCTTCCCTCTAACATGCCAACTACACTACTCAGCTTGTTGTCAAGTCATACTTGCTGAGGGTGTACTGAATCCCATTGTCCATGACACCTACAAAGATACTAAACACCACTGGTTCCAACATCAGTCCCTGAGAAATGCCACTCATCACCGATCTCCACTTGGACATTCAGCCATTGACTGCAACTCCCTGAGTGTGATCATCCAGCCAATTCCTTATCCAGAGGGCAGTCCATTCATCAAATTCATTTTTCTTCAATTTGGTGATCAGGATGTCATGTGGGACAGTGTCAAATGCTTTACACAAGTTCAGGTAGATGATGTCAGCTGGTCTTCCTTTATCCACTACTGCTGTAACTCCATTATAAAAGTTTGTCAGGCATGACAAACCATGTTGGTTACCACCAGTCACCTCGTCTTTATTTTCCGTGTTTCTTAGTAGGGCCTTCAAGCGGATTGTCTCATTGAGGTGAGACTGACAGGCCTGTAGTTCCCTGGATCTTCTTTCCCTTCTTGAAAATGGGATTATGGTTCTCCTTTTCCAGTCAGTGGGAACTTCACAAGACTGCCATAACTTTTCAAATGTGATGGATAGTGGCTTGGCAACTTCATTCACCAGTTCTCTCAGAACCTTTGGATGGATCTTGTTGTGTCCCACAGATTTGTGTACTTTCAGGTTCTTTAGATGGTCTTCACTTACAGCATGCAAACCTACCTTCTCCAAGTTCTTACCACTGCTTTCTGCAGCTTGGGTGGTGTGGCTAGATCCCTTGCCTGTGAAGAGAGAGGCAAAGAAGTAATTGGGCACCTCAGCCTTCTTCATATCCCTCAGGATGAGGTCTCCAGTTTCCTTCCAGAGAGGGTACACATCCTCCCTGACTTTCTTTTTACTACTGATATACCTGTATAATTTCTTGCTCCACTTGATATCCCTGGCTGGATTTAATTCTGTTTGTATTTTAGCTGTCCTAGCCTGATTCTTGGCTGCTCAGACAACTTCTTTGTAGTCCCCCCAGGTAACCTGTTGCTGCTTCCACTCCCTATAGACTTTCCTTTTGAGCCTGAGTAAGTCCAGGAGCTCTCGTTGATGCACAGAGGCCTCCTGGCATTCTTGCCTGCCTTCCTTTTTCTCAGGATGCACTGATTCTGTGCTTGGGGGAGACGGTCCTTAAATACCAACCAGCTATCTTGGGCTCATTTTCCCTCCACGGCTTTTTGCCACATCAGCCTGCCAAATAGTTCCCTGAGAAGTTCAAAGTCTGCTCTCTTGAAGTCTAGAACAGCAAGCCTGATGTGCACCCTCTTTAGCACCTTCAGGATTTTGAACTCTATCATGTGGTCACTAGAGCCAAGGCTTCCCTTGAGCTTCATATTACTCACCAGCATAGCACCTTTTCTCATGGGTTTCTTGGAAGAGGAAGTTATCATCAGCACATTCCAGGAAACTCTTTGATTGCTGGTGCATTGTTGTGTTCTTTCAGACAGAAATCAGAGTGGTTGAAGTCCCCCATGAGGACCATGTTTTGTGAACATGAAGCTGCTCCTATCTGTTTATAGAAGGTCTCATACACTTGGTCTTCCTAACCTAGAGGCCTGTAGCAGATTCCCACTACAATGACTCCTTCCCCTACTTTCCCTTTAACCCTTATCCATAAGCTCTCTGTCAGCTCCTTGTCTGTCCCCAGGTGAAGCTCCAAGGACTCCTGCTGGTCGTTGATGTACTTTTTTCCCTGCCTGTCTTTCCTAAAGAGTTTATACACATCTATTCCCACATATCAGTCATGAGAATCGTCCCACAATGTCTCAGTGATGACCATAACATCATAGCTGTGTAGGTACACACATGCCTGCCACTCCTCCTTCTTGTTCCCTATACTTTGTGCATTGGTGTACCAGCATTTAAGTTGTGTTCCCCAGTGAGGCTGATCTACCAATGAGAGTTCCCTTATCCTGTACCTGAGGTGCTGTCTTACTGGCCTGTGATCCAGCTCCAGGCCCAGGGCCACTATCAGCTCAAAGTGGGATTGTCTGAGGATTCCCTCCCTCAGCAATTCTAGTTTAAAGCCCTTCTGATTAACCTTGAAAGCCTGTTGCCAAAGATGGTCTTCCCCTTGTCTGACAGATGAACCCCATCCTTCTCCAGAAGACCAGATTTTTCTTAATTAGTTCCATTACATAGGTAGCCAAAGTCCTATTCACAACACCACTCCCTTAGCCATTTATTCATTTTCTTAATTCTGTCAGTCATTTCCCTCCCAGTTCTCCTAACCTGGAGAATTGATTAAAAGACTACCCATGCTCCCAAGTTCTTCACTGCTGCTCCCAGCTCCTTGTAGTCCCTCTTCACATCCTTCAGGTTGCTGACAGATGTGTTGATAGAAGTTAACAGAAGAAACTATGTTTCTTTTAATATTATTAAATGTATTTATTTATTACAATATATAATGATTTATTATAATATATTATTTATTTAATAATATATAATACAACATATAAAATGTTATAAATAAATATATAAATATATATAAATACAAGATATAAATAAAATATAGAATATAACGTAATTTATTTATGATGAAATTTAATTTACAGTTGTAGATGAATTCCTCCATAACATACTACATACAAAATAGTTGCAATTTCTGGCAAGTCAGCAATTCAATTTCTTCCAGTAAGACTGGATTTGAAGTAGTGTAGGTATACTTTATTTTAAATATATAGATTTATAAATATGTGTCTATCTTAAAACTTCAATATTGAAACTACTATAACCAGAATTTGATTTTAAAATATAAGTGGGCTATGTTCAGAAACACTGGGAATGCCGTGAAACATACATGACTTCAGGAGCACAGGCAAAGGAGTTTTCATTGTGATATTGTATTCCATTCTACAGTCTTAAACATCTGTATTTCTGACATCTGCAACATTATTCATAAAATAAAATCCATGGTATTAGTTGTGCATACTACAAAAATTGCATTCTTATTTAACTTCATTTGATACTGAGGTCATGAATTTCTTCTGTTAAGAGAGGGTATGAAGAGCTTTCTCTGGTCACTTTCTCAGTGGCCATTCATTATACTATGTGTCTTTTTATTTTTACTTTTTGTTCCCTATAAGTTTTGGATATTGATCCTAGTTATTAATTGCCTTCATCTTTTTAACATGGTCATGTTCGACTTCACCAGTTTACATCCTATGAGCAGTTAAAGAAGTCAGTATTTTTTATCACTTCTGCCAGAGAGTTAACTCTCACCTTATTGCATTTTCTATGGAGCATGAACTTGTATTTTGTAATAAACAGCTTCACTATTTTTCTACTCCTCCAGTCATCAAGGTCAGCTATTTTTTCCCCAAGACTCTTTTGTAATGACTGCTCCCCTATTTCATCATCAAATTTCATGAGTGCATACTGACTTGTGTGTCAGTGTCAATGCAGTTATCAATATCATTTTAGTTTTATTTTAGTTTAAGTCATTTTGGATTTATCTTCAGCTCATCTATCTCATAGTTGTTCTGACAATTGTATTCACTGGATTTTACAGTAAGTTTCCATTTAGAATAATAAGAAACATATGTAGATGCCCAGAGAGTTATTTTTTCTTGTTTACGGAATTAAAGTAGATGTCATGTCAAAGAAAGTAAGTAGATCATGTCAGAATTATCTTTCTCTGGTAGTCATATTGCGTTATCTACCATTTATCTCCCCATTTTCTGAAGCCTTATCTAGTCTTTAGATTAAACAAATAGATCTGTTGTTGAGAAGATAACTTTTAGACCTTTACTATTCTTCAGTCATAAAGTTTTTCAGCCAGCTTGGATTCATTTTAAAATGTTGCTTCTGAACCCAAAATTTGAAATGCTGATGTTTATCAATAATCTTGGACAGAAATAATTTCATTCCAACATGTATTCATTAAACTTTACAGTCACCATCTACTGTAAGCATTATAATTTATGTATGTTATTAATACAAATAAGTGAAAATAAAAATGATAATAATAATAACAAGCATTTACTTTCTCTTTATCCTGTCTTTGCCCCAAAGTTCATCAGCATATGCTTGGATCAAGTATTTATGCTTATTTAACAAGGTACTTTTGTTAGTCCAACATGAAATGATTTGTAAAACAGCTCTTCAGAACTTGCTTCTTGTGCAGATGTAGAATTGGTATGACACTGCTTTTAAAATAGATCTTCTATATGGAACACTAGAAAAACTGCTTACTGGGAGAAAAAGTATTTTCTCATGTGTTACTTCCTTTCATGAAGATTTTGTCAAAGTTTTTCTGTAGCTTTTGTTCAAAGCACAAAGGAAAGGAGATGGCAGTAAAGTATCTCAGTGAGATGTCTACTTATCACAGACTGGTTTTTGTGTAGTTTTTTTTAGATTGGTTTCATTTCCTACAGATGACAGCTTTTGTGAAATATTTGAAGCTTTGCTAAAACTTCTAGTGCCTTTTAAGTATTCTTTCAAATTTTGCTTAGTTCTTACTAGATATTTTGCCTACCTGCTAACTAGTAACAATGTGGTAACAATGCCTTCAGCGATGGCTAGAATTTTTTTATAATTCTGTAGCATATCACCACAGTTTTCAATATAGTGGTGAAAGCCATATGAAATCTATGTATGGCATCAGATTATATGGAATAACTGAATACTTCAATTGTTAACTGCCCAGAATGTTAAAATAGTAAAAAAGAGCTGGAAAAAAAGTACAATGAATTCAGTCACTACAAGAGCTCATTTTGTATTTTTTCCCCCCACTTTAAGACTGGGCTTCTCACTCTATAATGCAAGACATAAAAGCTACATTCTAGCTCAGAAATTTTCATTTTATAAAAATATAGTATTTAATATTTGCATTTAAATGTAACTCATAATCATCAATCCAAACCGTAGTAAAAAGTCTTGTCAAAACAAAAGTCATGCTGTAGGATCAACTAGGCTAAGAAAAGATAGGATAGTCTACTTTTCCACGAAAGGTCAAAAATTTGTTTTCTGAAAATGAGAAGATTTATGATACAGAAGCTGCATATCATAATTCAAGATCTTATTTCACTGGAACACAACTGTACGAAGACCACTGCCTCAGAAATAGCATCTGGTCAATTATGTCATGGAAATCATCATATAAGATGAAGATCTAATAAATTCATAGTGCCATAGCATTAGTCCTGCCTAGTTACTTAGCTAATATCTATTTTTACATGCATAACATGTTCATGTTTCAGGCTTCATACAGCTCCAAGTGTGTATGATTTGTTGGATAACTATTTCTTTTCTCATAGTAAACAAAGTGAATCAGATTGTTCCTCCCTGTGCTGAAACCAGAGCAATTGCAATTACAGGAATGTGTAGCTCAGAAAGGACCACTGGAAACATAGTCAAGCCTCCTGCTCAACACAGATCTAGACTGGACTAGTTGCTCAGGAGCTGTTCCAGTCAATTCCTGAGTATCTTTACTTCAGTTTGGAGATTCACATCCTCATTGTAAAAGTAATTTCTTTCTTGAGTCTACCAAACATTTCCACATGTTCAATCTTGTGTCTGTCCTATTGATTGACAAAAGGAAATACAATATCTGTTGCATCCTAGGGTAGCAAAATATATTAAAACAACATATCTCACTAATATAGTAGTGACAGAATCATAAATAAGATGTCTTTGATGCCTGTAGTTGTTAATCAGCTAAAGACTCAACCCTGTTTCTTCAGAAATGGTTAGTGGTGTTCTTTGTAAAAACAAAAATTTCTGTCTCAGACTTAAGTAAGGTAATTTTCATGTCTGCTGTAAGGAAGATTGCAGCATCTCTGATGCATGGATTCAGATGTGAATGATCCAAATCGTTTATTGCATGTTCTCACATCATTTATATACCTTCACAAGTTTTCTTTTCCTAGCTTTCCCATCCACCCCTATAACTTTCCCATCCTCCTTTACATGTCAACAAAGCATTCTGCAAAACACTCTTCAACTGTTCACACAGGCGCTTATCCAATCAGAGCCACGAGACGTTCTTTCTTCTTCTAGAGGTGTTCTTGGTTTTCATGCTTTTTATCTTGCTCCACAGCTTCTGCTCTGAACAGTTTTTCTTTTCCACAGAAGATGTTTGTGAATGAGAGAAAGGCATCACTTTGCAACCTTATGCTCTGAAGTTATGATTTCTTTTCATGCTCCACTTGACATGGATATCTGTTCTCAGCTGCCTAAAACATCTACCACATAGATAAGAAGATGGAATAGGAGGATCAGTGGTCACATTGACAATCTCATGATTATTTGATTATTCACAGTAGTGTCCCACTCATGAAGGGAGAAAGAGGTGACCAGATTCACACATCCCAGAGTTAGTTTAAGAGAAAATGATACTCAAGTTCTAAACGCAGTCATCAAGTTTAATGAGAATCTCTGTACTAGGCTTATCTTAAAAGTATCACAGAATCATAGAATTGCTCAGGTTGGAAAAGACCTTAGAGATCATCAAGTCCAACCATAACCTAACCAAACTTCCCGAACTCTAACAACCCACTGCTAAATCATGTACCTGAGAATCACATCCAAACAATTTTTAAACACATTCAAAGATGGTGACTGTTCCAGTGCTTACCAATCCCTTCCGTAAAGAAGTTTTTCCTGATATACAACCTAGACTTACCCTGGTGCAACTTGAGGCCATTTCTCCTCATCAATTTCCCTTGGCCCATCAATCCAGTCTATCCAGGTCCCTCTATAGTGCCTTTCTCCCCTATGGCAAATAAACACCCCTCCTAACTAGGAGTTTCCTGTAATCTTACTGAGGGTGCACTCTATCCCCTCATCAAGGTTGTTAATAAAGATGTTAAATAGAAGCAGCCCTAGTGCAGAACCCTAGGGAACACCACTTGTGACTGACTGCCAATTGGATTTAACTCCACTGACCACAACTCTTTGGCCAAGCCATCCAGTCAGTGTTTCACCCAGCAGAGTGTACACCCATTCAATGTGTGGGCAGCCAGCTTCTCTATGAGAATGTTGTGGGGAACAGTGTCTAAAGCTTTACTGAAGTCCATTTAGACCCCATTGATAGCCTTACCTTCGTCCACTAAATGGGTCAGCTTGTAACAGAACACATTTGTCAAACAGCATCTACCATTCGTAAAGCCATGCTGACTGGGCCCGATCCCCTGGTTGACCTTTAATTGATCTGTGATGGCTCCTAAAATTATCCATTCCACCACCTTCCCTGGCTCCGAGATGAGACTGATAGGTCTGTAGCTACCAGATCATCTTTCCAGCCCTTTTTGAAGATGAGTATCATGTTTGCCAGTCTCCAGTCCACTGGGACATCCCTGGTTAGCCAGGACTGCAGGATAATGATGGAGATTGTCTTGATAATCATATCTGCCAACTCCCTCAAAGGGAGGGAGCACTGTTAAAATTATATCTGTGTAAGCTGTGTGGCTAAACTATGCAACTTTATACAAATTTGAAATAAGCCTTGCATTACTTTTCAAATTTATGAGAAAAAGAACAGAGAGGGATGGATGGGGGAAGTGGGGGTGAGGAAGATTTGTGAGAGAAAGAGATAATAAGGACAGAGAAAGAGAAAGGTCCTGGTTCCATTGTTGGTTCAGTCAATGGGGGGAATCTTCAGTCTGTGAGTGTGTTCATCCAGAAATGTCAATGTATCAAATTCCCAATAAGTTTCTCTCAGGCATCCTTTTAGGCCTGCTAGATTTATGGGATTTGCCATCACAAGTTTGTAACTAAGTTTGTCAATAAAGTTTGTAACAAATGAGTTTGCAATAAATTTGGAATAAACAAGTTTGTAGTCAAAACTTCTTCAGCAAACAGTTCAGCAAACTTCTTCTGCTCTTTTGGGCTGTCTCCTGTGAACTACTTTTTCAATCTTCAGTCTTCTGCCATGAATATAGTCTTACCTTGCAAGTGTTTGAGACTATTCCAGGCATACCACAGATGGTCCCCTAGGGCCAGTTCATTAATGTGAGACTTCTTTGAAAAGTTATTTTATTAAAATAGAGGGTAGAAATGGGGAAGTATGAACATACCAGCATATCCACAGCATCATTCTGATTTTGTGTGCAATGAACTATTTCTGCATTACCTCTTCTGTGCTTTCACCTGCAAGAGCAAAGCAGATATTCACTGCTAGCTAGAGTCAACCAGTCATTATTGACAAGAACTAATTAATAACTTGTATCTTCTGGAAGAATGTAAGATATTAGGCAGCTAGGGAGAAGGAATCCATTTTTATGAGTACATGTACTGTTGATTTATTGACAAATTCATAATAGAGATTTTATTGTACACAATCCAGTTTGGGTCAAGACTAAGGAAAAATACTTTTTTTGTGTGTGTTATGACATCCTTTTAAGCTATGTCAGGATTTCTAGAATTCCAGAAATTGTATTTAACTCCCATTGTTTATAGGGAACTAAATAATGAAAATATGAATAATTTATACTGTGCTGCAAAATAAAGCTCAGAGAGGATTCATATTTGTTTGCAAATAGAAAATATAATTTGAATTTTCTTGTTTTCAGCAATTTCTTTTGCAGACATCAAATTAATTAAGAGAACTGTTTATTTCCATCCATAGCCTGTCTGTACATTTATTTAGTCCATAAATGGAGTAGGACCACAGATTCCTAAGGAAAAGAATGTCTGGAGGGACTTCCAAAGATGATAGTCTGCACAGGTATCCTGGAAAATGATCAGTGTTCTTCATTGTTCTGTCAGTTTTTTTGTCTAACCTCTTCTTGGAGAGAGAAAGAGAAACAAAACCCAAACTCTCATGATACAATTCTGTAGACTTCCTTGGGAAGCTACCCAGTGCTTTCCATTAAACTAGAATCAGAAAAACTTTGTCTCCTTTACCACAACTAGTTTGATTTATCCCCAAAAGGCATGGATAATGGACCTTCATTAATCTTTCAAGTGCATGAATGCTGTTATAACTTCTTTCTGTCTGAAAACTCTCCTCCTTCAGTTCTTTCTTGAAAGAAGGACTTTCATTAAACTACAATCCTGACTCTTTATTTGAGCCACCTCTTCCTTGAATTATGGCTGTGATACCCCAGAAAATATTGAAAACTGTTCAGAGGAACAGAAAGTGTAATTATATTACCTTTCTTATAGGCATGACTATTGAAAAAAATCCTCACTCAACCATTTGTTTTACTAGGCTGATGTTTTTAACTCCTGTAAAATTTGTCATTTACTCTCAGACAAATACGCAACGATAGCAAGAATTATGTTTCTGCACTTTTCTCTTTACACACATTAGAGTTGCATAATAATATATGGCAAAAATCAGACCAAGATCTCTTTGAGGGCCTCAGCCTTTTCAAGTCCTAAGTAGTCTCAATGCTGTACTAATATTAAAGAAAATGCTTCTATACACTTTATGTTTAAATCATACAGTTATTCAAAATAGCTTCAAGAAAAATAAGAACTTCATCATACCCACACATAGCTTGTATTCAATTCTTAATAATTAAACATTTTCAGTTTTCTAAGACTCTTGACTCATGATTAAGTGTTCAGTAAATAAAACTCTCTTATGGACACTGGAGCAATGTTTTCCAGGAGGACTACTGCCCTATGTAGCAGAAATGTTAATTACCAATCATAATAAATGAGTATCTTTTACAATAGCATTTGCTGTATCAACAGGAGTTGACAAAAGAGAGTGCCCCACTGATCTTAACAAGTTGAGAGGAGATAAGCCAAAATTTTTCTTCTGATCATAATACACACTTTTTCCTAGGATAAAATTCTAGTTGTCTTTAAGTGAAAAATGTTTGCTCTTATTAAAAAAAAAAAAAAGAAAAAAAAAGACAAACAAGACTTGTAAAAAAAAAAAAAAAACAGTTATTTTTATTTCAATTTAATGTTGAAAAAGCATTCAAAGAAAATAGAACAACAAACAACACTTGAAAAATCACAAATGGTATCCAAGTAGCCCCCAAAATGTTATCCTAGATTCAAAAAAAAATTGATTGAAGGATATTTTTGATGCATTTTTTAGTTATCATTAACATCCTAAATTAGGGAAATTGTTTTTGGGTTCCTTCTGAAAACTCTTGGTTTTATTTTCTTACCATTTGTTTTTTCTTAACACAAATTCCTGATTTTATTTCATTTTTTGCCCTGCAGTAGTAAATAATTGTGATTCTATGGTTTATAGTCTGAAGATAATAAACTTATGAAAACAACCTAGAATAGCATTGTCTTTACTTTGTTGGAAGATGCTGAATACTTACTTTTCCAAGGAAGTTTTTTCTGCATTTGAAAGAGTCACTGTTATAAAGGCAATAGATTCCATAAAAAAAGAAGTTGTTCAATGGAGAAATTCTATTTTCTTTTCAGTATTATCACCACTAATTGACTGCAGATAGTAAAATGTCCAGTTCAGTGTTTGTTCCTCCTACCTGACTACAGTTAATATTGTTTTGTTACCACCTTTCAATCTAGAAACCACATCTACCTTCATTAGCAGCATAAATTTGCAGGTTAGTCTAATAGCTTAACGTAATAAACTCTAATTACAGAAGTTTTATTGAAAATATTGCCAATTTTGAATCTTAGAGTAACTTCTGCTGTCTTGTATAAGGTAATGTATAATCAATGGATAGCAAGATGTTACAATTGTATAATCAATGGATATCAAGATGTTACAATATAATCAAGAGAGTTAGGCAAAGTGGACAATGATAACAAAAGAGAACAAAATGGGAGGCTTACCCTTATGCTGGGCTCACCACAAAACACCAGAAGAGGCAATCTCCAGATGAGATCCTTCCCCACTGGTAGCCAGCTCTTAAATAGGTCTAGGAGGGGTGCAGCCTGGCTCCACCCCTTCCGGCAGCACAGCTGAATTGCCTTCACCTGTGCTCCTCTGGCTGGCTCATGGCTCACCTCAGGTGATCAATCAGAGGTTCAGGCCGTGACTCAGCAGTTCCCATACAGGCAACTTTTCAGTAATGATAACACTGACAATATGTACCATTAGTTCTAATTGAAATCTACTCTGTATTCAGTTGGATGAAAAAAAAAAATCAATTTCCACTGGTGTCCCTGCAGTACCTTAAAGAAGATGATTTTTTTGGAGAGAATGTTTGATCCCCCCATATATGCTTCCTCTGCTTTTTTTTCAGCCATTTATTTTTACTCTCTCACTTGTGCTGGTTTAGTTTTTGTAGAAATTCATGGTCAACTACATAAGTAAGGCTATTCTGATGTTAGAATGTTATATGACTCTCTACTGGGCTACAGGCCCTATTATATTTTTTAAGTAAAAGCCCGAAGAAATCCAATAAGTATTTGTCAGAAGAATTTTATACAAAATAGATGTTCTAAACTTCTAAATCTTCGTTTGAAACTTTAGAAGTTTTCTTAGATCTGTTCAGCTTTTTTTTTTTTAAACGTTTTGTCTTTTGCTGCTTTATGCACAGGAAAAGCATGAATATGTGCAGAATTATATGTTCTGGATTCAGCTGGAAGAGAGGCATTTTCTTCCTAGTGGATGATATTGTGCTGTGGTTTGGATTTAGGGTAAAAATAATGTTTATAACAAATGGCTGTTCTCCTGTTGCTTTCACTAAGTCAAGGATTCTTCAACTTGTTATACTGTCCTGCCTGAGAGGAGGCTGGATGCCCGCAAGAGTTGGGGAGAGGAAAGCACGAAGGCAGCAAACTTAAACTTGCAAAGGAAAAAAATCCTATGCTATATGGTGTCATACTAAATGACAAAAGTAATTGGAGTTGGCTGGAAGGCTGCTGCTGCTTGAGGACTGCATGGGCATCAGTTGAATGGCACTGTATTCTATGTCCCTTGCTTCTTGTATTATTTCATTGTCATTGGCGTGTTTATTTTCCTGTTTTCCCATCTTCTCCTTTTCTATTTTCTTTTCCTTTCCCCTTTCCTTTTGTTTTTGTTGTTTTTTCCGTCCTTTTTCTCCACCCATCTTTTCCCTATTAAACTGTTTTTATCTCTACCCATGAGTTCTTGCAAATTTCAATTTTCTTCCTCATACTCCAGCAAATGTATGGAGTGAGCAAAGACCTGTGCTGTGTTAACTTGTCTTCCAGGTTAAAACAAATATTATAGAAACTCTGGTTTTTAATGGAGTAAAGTCTACACTCAAATGTGACAGTTATATGCCAAGTAAGATCTTAATAAATGAAGAATGAGAGATGTTGCCCTGGAAATTCCTTTGTAAAGGACTTAGCAATTAGCAATGTAGTTTAATTTGTGATGAAATTCTGTGGCAAAAATGAATGATATGAAAACTTGATGTATAAGAAAAGAAGATAAGATTAAAGAGGGCTCTGTGAACTTTGTACCCATGATGGGACATATAAACAAAAGTACAAGAGCTGAGTCCTAGTTTATGCATTTTTCTAAAGATGTAGGTAACTTCTGAGATTACATGGGGCATCAGAAGTCAGTAGAAGATGAGGAGAAAAAAACTTTGGGTTAAATTTTTCCACTACTGTTAGTGATCTATGTCTGACAGTAATGGAAAAAAACACATCACTTAGAAAAAAACAAAATAGATAATTTGGGTCACTGCCGTGAAATAAGTGCAACATAATGGAAACTATGAACAAATGAGTTGGACTTCTGACTTCTTTACAAAGGCCATATGTGTTAATAAACATTATATAAAGGTGTTGTTCTTTTCCTGAACAATCCTTGTTGAAAATTATTCACAAGTATGTTGTATTAAGAAATCTTGAGTCACAATTCCTTCTGATTGTACTTGTACTGTTGCTTCTAGTAAAAGTCCTCCATTCAAATATCACTGTTGTGGCAGAACAAATGTAGGAGCTAGGGTAAGGTAATACTTTGTTTCAGTAAGCTTGCTGATTAAGAATGATTTATAATTTAGTAATAGGTAGAATGAAAAAGAGTGACATGAAGTTAATACTTATAATGGCATTAAGCTATAAAATCACGAGTATGTGTAGATGATTGGTAATGGATCAAATAGATTGTATCAGCCTGAGTGGCAGAGGTAATGAGTTTTAGAAAACAACATGAACATTTATTATGTGTTTTTTCCTGTATATGAAGTAAGCCACTAAATGAAGTGATAAGTTGTAAGGTTACAGCTCAAGTGATTCTTCTCTACGAGGAATGCAATTGTGTTTACTAGCATAATAGCTGTTATTCTTTGTGCTGGTCCTTCAAGTGAAGAAAAGTTGATTGTATATTCAGCACTGGAAAAGAAGACTGCCTTGATCTGAATCAGGCTGATTTCTTGTGTTGCAGCATGTCTTTGTGATCTACAAATTGAAAGAGCATCTGGAGGCTTGAACCTTTAAAAAAGCTAGGCAAGAGACACAGGATGTGTGCATGGAACTATGTGTTCATAATGTATTTTCACAGCTTGTGGGGGATGACTGTCTAGCTACTTTCCTGCAGTGAGTAGAAGGAGGGAATCAGAAGTGCAAATAAAAGGAAAAATTATGGGTTTAGTGAATAAATCAAAACTGCAGCTAAGGAAAGTGAAATAAGGACTTCACTCATTGTTCAAATTGGTTGGCAGATGTTCCTGGGAAACAGGGTCTAAGCATGTATAGAGGCTTCTTAGGAGGACAAATATCATAACCCTGAATGTTGCCCTTTCCTACTTCTTTCTTTGCGCTTTCATTGTTGAACACAATGGTATAGAGTATCCCTTTGTTCAGTTTAAGTCAGTTGTCCTACTTCTATTAAATTCCAACTTCTTGCCCACATCCAGCCTAGTTCATGGAGAGGCAAATATGGTGTTCAAACACTGTACAGCATTAGCTAAAACAGCATTGTTAACAAAACTAAAATATTTCACAATACATGTTACTGTGAAGAGAACTAACTCCAACCCAAGCAGATCCAGTACATGGCTGCACAGCTTTACAACTTCAGCTATAGGAGTGTAAAACGAAGGGGAGAGAGTGTTATGGTTCTGTGCAGCAAATGGGAGATTATCAGTTCCCTATATCATAGAAGGCAAACATAATTGTCACAGTTTTATCTCTAGATCAGTGTCTGTGACAGGGGTGCCCACAATGTCCACTGGCCCAGAAGGAGGGAAAGAGGAAAAAATGGAAAAGAATAAAAGGGGGGAAGCACAACAGGAGCAAGGAGCAATTACTTTACTCATTATACTAGGGGAATACAAGTTAACTGGGATTGTAACTGGGAATCTGATAGGTACTGAAGATTCTAATAAAGAATTTCATCAGAAACTAGGTATATTTTAAATTGTTTTTCAGCAATTCCTTCTTTGCATTCTGAAAACTATGGCATTGGATGTTATGTTTGTCAAATTAACAGAAAATAGACCTTGTGCTGTTCCAAGCCACTACAGCAAGAGTAAAGTCAGTAGTATTATGCTGACTGTGATTAGCCACACACTCAAGAAAACGTCTCATGCTACGTCTTACCATATATCTGACCTACATGAATTAAGCAGTTAAAGCTGTTGTGTGTATGTGCGGATAAGCAAACACAGAATCAGAATCACAGAATCACAAGATTGGAAACAACCTGCAAGATCATCTAGTCCAACCACCCTCCCATTCCTATTAGTACCACAAGCTACTAAACCATATCTTGTAGCTCCTCATCCAGGCACCCCTTGAACACTGCCAGGGATGGCAACTCCACCACCTCCCTGGGCAGGCCATTCCAGTGCCTGACCAGCCTTTGAGAGAAAAAGTTTCTCTTAATGTCCAACCTAAACCTCCTCTGGTATCACTTCTGGCCGTTTCCTCGGGTCCTACTATTAGCCTGAGAGAAGAGGCCAGACCCTTTTGCACCACAACCTCCCTTCAGGAAGTTGTAGAGTGCAATGAGATCTCCCCTGAGCCTCCTCTTCTCCAGACTAAACAATCCCAGCTCCCTCAGCCCCTCCTCATAAGACTTGTGTTCCAGACCCCTCACCAGTTTTGTTGCCCTTCTCTGCACACGTTCCAGGACCTCAACATCTTTCCTGTAGTGAGGAGCCCAAAACTGAACACAATACTCGAGGTGTGGCCTCACCAGTGCTGAGTACAGGGGATGATCACCTCCCTGCTCTGCTGGCCATTTCTAATGCAGGCCAGGATGCCGTTGGCCTTCTTGGCCACCTGGGCACACTGTCAGCTCATGTTCAGCCGAGCATCAACCAACACCCCCAGGTCCCTTTCCTCTTCACAGTCATCCAACAACTCATCCCCAAGTCTGTAGCGCTGCATGGGGTTATTGTGGCCAAAGTGCAGGACCTGACACTTGGCCTTGTTGAACCTCATCCCATTCACCTCGGCCCAGCGATCCAGCTTATCTAGATCCCTCTGCAGGGCCTCCCTGCCCTCAGGCAGATCGACACCACCTCCCAACTTGGTGTCATCTGCAAACTTACTCAGGATACACTCAATCCCTTCATCTACGTCATCAGTGAAGAGGATTGAACAGGATGGGCCCCAGCACCAACCCCTGGGGGACACCACTTGAAACAGGTCTCCAGCTAGACTTCACTCCATTGACCACCACCCATTAAGCACGGCCCTCAGCCAGTTCCTTATCCAATGAAGGGTAAAACTGTCCAAGCCACGGGCAGCCAGTTTCTGCAGAAGGATACTGTGAGAGACCATGTCAAAGGCTTTGCTGAAATCTAGGTAGACTACATCAATAGCCTTTCCCTCACCTACCAGCCTGGTCACCCAGTCGTAGAAAGAGATGAGGTTGGTCAAACACGACCTGCCTTTCATGAACCCATGCTGACTGGTCCTGATCCCGTGGATGTCACGCACAAGCCGTGTGATCTCTCCCAGGAGGATTTGTTCCATGACCTTCCCTGGCACTGATGTCAGGCTGACAGGCCTGTAGTTTCCTGGATCCTCCTTATGGCCCTACTTGTAGATTGGAGTCAATCAGCAAGCCTCCAATCCTCTGGAACCTCTCCAGTCAACCAGGAGCGCTGGTAGATAGCCGAGAGCGGCTTAGCAATCACCCCTGCCAACTCCCTCAGCACCCTAGGATGAAGCCCATCCGGTCCCATGGACTTGTGACTGTCCAGATGGAGGAGGAGCTCCCTAACGGCCTCCACCTCCATCTCCGAGGAGACATTCTGCGTGTCAGCCCAGATATCCAGATCAGGGCACAAAGTACCCTGAAGATAACTGGTCTGACTATTAAAGGCAGATGTAAAGAAGGCGTTGAGGACCTCAGCCTTCTCCTTGTCATCTGTGGTCACATTCCCCGCCGCATCAATTAAAGGATAGAGTTTATCCTTGGTTTTTCTCTTGCCATTGATATATTTGTATAAGGATTTCTTATTCTCCTTCACTGCAGTGGCCAATCTAAGTTCAAGATGGGCTTTCGCCTTCCGGACTTCCTCCCTGCATACCTTAGCAAATTCCTTGTAATCTCCCCTAGTAGCCTGTCCCTTCTTCCAGAGGACATACACTTTCTTTTTCTTCCTGAGTCTTGACAGTAATTCCCGGCTCATCCACACCGGTTTTCTCCCCTTACGGTATTCAGGGACAGCCTGTTTTTGCACCTTTAAGATTTCCACCTTGAGGAGTATTCAGGCTTCCTGGACCCCTTTACCCTTAAGGAGCGACTCCCAAGGGACCCGTGCTACAAGTGTCCTGAGCAGGTCAAAGTCCGCCCTCTTGAAGTTCAAGACAGTAGTTTTGGTAGTCACCCTTCTGACATCTCCAAGAATAGAGAACTCTACAATTTCATGGTCACGAGTATAAGCCAAGAAATATGAGCTAGTATGTGAAAAGTGTTTCTGTTTCCTTGCAATGACAACTTGAAAGATTAACCTTAGCTACAATTTCCATAGAACTTCAGAAGATGTCTAGAGAGCTTTTTTGGTAAAGAGCTGGGAACAAAATCTTCTGATGTGTAAGAGTCTTAACATAAACATGAATCATGTCCAAGTCTGCAGTTCACACTGCAATGCAGCTCTTTCCAGGAATGGCTTTTAAAGAATAATGGAAAATAAAAATGGAAGATTCCACAAAAAGATTTAGCTAAATTTCATGATTGACGCAATTGTTTAAAAGCACAAGAAAGAAGTGAATGTAGTGTAAGACCAATGCCTAAAGGTACACTGAAATTACAGGACACAACTAATATTCAATGAAAAGAGAAAAAACAATTTTAAATGTCAGAATGGAACTTTTTCTTAAATTTGATTCTAAGTAAATAAATTCAATTAATGTTAATTATAATTTGAAGTATATGTCACTTGTGCAGAAATATTACATCTGTATTACCCTGAGTCATCTCTTTGTGTGTGACTGTTTCTACAATAGGAGTACTTTCATCTTTGCTTTTCTCTTTTTTCCTTTATTTTTGTGATGGGTCTATGGTGGGTAAAACCTTGCAAGTAGTTAAGCACCCATACAGCCACTGCTCTCTCCTGCCCTCATCTAGTAGGACAGGGAGAGAATAGAAAGACTGAGAAGAAAACTTGTGAATCCAGATAAAGAAAACTTGTTAGATTAAGGAGATAAGGAAAAGAGGGGAAAAAAACTACACACACACAAAAAGACAAATAGACCAATGGACAGGCATAAAAAACGACATACAAATGGTGCAAAAAATATTACTCCCTGTCTCCCTCTAGCAGATTGATCTCCATTCAACAGCCACCTTAGAAGACACAAACTCTACTCATTTCTTCTTCTATTCCATTTTATTGCTGACAATGATATTACAATATTACGATAGTGATATAAAATATCCTTCTAGCAAATTTGTGCCAGATCCTCCCAACCTTTTCCTCATGCCCAGCTTACTAGCTGCAGGAAAGAGGGGAGCTGGATGGGGAAAGGAGAAATCATAGACGTGGCAAGAGCTGTTTAAAAATAGATAAAATACTGGTGTATTATGAATACTGTTTTAGTCACAAATTGAAATACATACATGTTATTATGAAGAAAGTTACATTAATGCCAACCAGATCTAGTAAAGTTTTAGATTAGTGTGTGAATTTCCTGGGCAATAGAGTAAGTACCTATTACCTATATCATCTTCTCTGTTTCCAGCAAACACAACATATGCTGTTGCTTCTATTATATCAGGGAAGATTTCTGGCTTTGCTTCAGAAGTGAGGTGTTGTTATGTGTTTAGCCTAAGATAATTGTGATCTTTCAAGATGAGACCAAAGATGAGTCACCTTTAAGGACCTACTTGGAGGGGTACGCCAGGGGCAAGAACATTAGAAAGTAAGGAGGCCCCAGACTATGTCAATATTTGTACATTACTTCTTAGGTATGTTCAAATCTTGAACTTGGAAAACCAAGAAATACTGCAAAAATGGTAAGAGACCTGCATGGATGAGCAAGGAGTTCATGGATGAATTCAAAGGGAAGAAGAAAGTCTATGAAATGTGGAAAAATAGCCTGGCCATTTGGCAAGAGTAGAGGAATACTGTCAGTGTGCTGGAAAGAAATAAGGAAGGCTAATGACCACTTAAATTTGGTGAAGGAGGTCAAGAATAACAAAAAAGGATTCTTGATGTCTGTCAACAGCAAAAGGAAGATTATGGAAAATGCCACTCTGCTGCTTAATGAGGTGGTTACCCCGGCTCAACCCCTGCTGGTCACACAAGTGAATTGCCTTCACCTGTGTTCCCAGAGCTGGTAGGGTCCTTTTACCAGATACTCCATCAGTTGTTCAGGCCATGACTCAACACCTTCACAATGTGAACCAATGATTGAGCTGGTTGAAGGATGAGCCTTCCCTAATATAAAGATCCAGTGCACCATGACACTTGCACAATTGACTGTTCTGATGCGGGTTGACATAATACAAGATGATTGGTTGATTTGTGGTTGAAGGTTGTGTTCTTTCATGGGCCAGTCCTCGATGGTGCTACTGGAGGCATGCTGTTGTTTGGTGCAGGTTTATCTTATGTTCCATCAGGTACCACATAGGCCATCACTGAGTGTTGTGCTTGATCTCACAGTGACACTACAATGTTTCAATGAAATATTATTCCTTCCAGTGATCCTAGAGACTCAAAAACTCATGGAGAGTAGTACAAATATTTCAGGGGTACTAGAAGGGAAAAGTCTGCCCTCCAGGGCAAGATAAAGGCTGTATTCCTATCCTGGTACCACAACCTTTGTTTGGAAATGGTCATGCAACTGTAGATATCAGACTCCGAAGGGGAAGTCCTGATCTGCCATAGGGGCATGATGAGGGTCCCCTTAGCAATGAAGACCAGAGTGCTGGCCACAATGTCAGTAGGCCATGCACCAATTACCAGAGGGACCATTGAGCCTCCCACCTCCAATAATCTTCCCTAAGGTGCAAGTAGGCCATATCACTTTGGTCCTACTTGTGCCTTCCAAGGCCATTTTATTCTATGGGTATCTAGTTCTAGATTGTCAGGGGCAGGGAGCAGATGGTTACTTTCATTGCCAATTCGGGGTCTTACCTGATAATCAGTACCTGTAATTTGGCTCCTAAGCATGGAGGCCCATGTTGTCTGTAGCATTTTCAGGCCATTGGGTCTGCCATCTCCGAGTCTGGGATCTCAAATGTCTCTTCATACATTGCTTCTCTCATGCCTAATTCAAAAATATAGTTTTGAAGGTCTTCCATGGAGGACCATAAACCTATGTGCAATGGTATGTCAGTCTTATTAGGCCAAGACATGTGGCATGTTGCCATCAACCAGTCTATTAATACTGCTTTTCATCCTGGTCTTGATGGCAGAGTGTAATCTTAAGGGCAGGGTGCAAGGTAATGCACCAGAAATTTCTAAGCTGATGTCCATTAACCATGACACTTTCTGCCCTTGAGTCCTATAACCTTAAAATCCAGGCTGGTATGCTTTCTCTAGGCTTGTGTCAAAACTGTTGAACTAAATCCATGAATTCAGTTGCTGTAGAGATAAGCTGTTACCTGCAAATGAGTTTGGGCAGGGTGCCATTGATCAGGGAGCATCCCTGCTGGTCTATCTTGTCTTTTTTTGTTTTCTGAGTTGTTACAGGGCAGATCTCAAAGGGATCCATCTTAAATGGAGCTTCGAGATTCAACCTGGGAGCTTTGTTTTCTGAATCATCCCAGTCCATTGATTTAGGAGTCTGGGTATATTCTAATGTAGATAATGTTCTGTTTCATCAGGAAAGTTAGACTTGATTTCTTTCCTGTTAATGTGCCAAATTCAATATGATCTCACAGTAGTTAATATTCATTTTCTGAAGTATTGTTTTATATTTCTGTTTGATTTAAAGCATTTAATAATGGCCATGCCATGGTAGATGCAGCTAACTGGAATTCTTTTGTAATTAAGATCTTTATCTAATCCATGAAAATAATGTGCCATGCAGGACGAGAAGGAAATAATTCCAACAACCCCCTAGGGGACCTCATTTCTCAACTGTAACCACAAGTTTATAGTAAGCTGACCCCAGAAATCCTGGGATACGTCTAGTGACCCTCTTATCTAGAGGGGTAGTGTTCTCCTCCTTGATCCATTTAAAGATATACCAAAAAAAGGGCTTTTTTAGTTTAGTTGGCTCACCAAATGTCACAATTAGAAAGAATAATGTGGTGGAAGGGCAATACAAGAATACAACAGCAAAGGGACCAGAACAGATTGAACGATATTTCACATGAATAGTAATGGTGTTTACCCATCTCCAAAGATCTAGACTTGCAGGAAAGACTCCACAGGGGAGAGATCTACAACCAGAGATCCTTTCCTAGTGATGGTTAGCCCTTAAATAGGGTCTAAGAGAGGTGGAGCCAGGCTCCACCCCTTCTATTCACACAGGTAAATTGCCTTCACCTGTGTTCCAAGTCTGACTGGGTTTTTTCCCCAGGTAATCAATGGTTCAGGTCATGACTCAGCAGTTACCATACAATGATTTTGTTTATGTTTCTTGGAACATACTGGTTTCTTACTAGGTTCATTTTCAGTTTTGAAGTTGCATCTACATATAAGAAATTAAGGATACTGATAGAAATACCTGCCTGGTACCTATGTGTCCCAGGATAAGTAGCTAATTTAACAGACAACATGATGCTTAGACTGGTTTCCAGGTTATCTTCTCAGCACTTTATGCACGGCCAACCCAGGGACAATGTTATCAACCTCACTGAATGTGTTCCTCCTAATAATGTACTTTATGTGGAGGAAGCTTTCCCTGAGACCAGAATATACTGAATGGTAGAGAATATGGAGAGCTTTAGGAAAATCTCAGGAGTGTGGGGACCCCTGATGTCATAGGATTTCATTCATGAATACTTGTGGGATCCCAAGAAGCTAAGCGAACATTTGAGTGAGCGATGGTGCGGCTTAGGTAGATCTGAATAGATACGACTTATTTGGGGTTGACTCATGCTTACTGAGCTCCATGTAATACTATTCTGGAGAGAGAGAGTTTCCAAGCTGAGATTCAAATCAAAGGGGGAAGTCTCCATGTCAAAACGTATTGATCACAGGAAGCACCAATGTGATTGTCAGTTGCCCCTATGAAAGGCCAGAAATGGGAGCAGGTGCCCTCATGTCTAGAACAGAAAGAAGAAGTGAAGGAATTAGAGGAAGATCCAGGTGAGGGCCATACCAAAACTGCTGTCATTGAGAAAGGCAACAGAAAAAAACTAACGGAGAGGAGAGTGAGGAGGAGGAAGTCGCTGTTGCCACTACTTGTTGACCCTTGAAGATGACTCAAATCCATGGCTCAGGAAAGGAGTTTGTATGGCGTCCATACAAAACTATTTTCACCTGATTGCTTTTATGTTGGGGCAATGGGGCCAGTAGTATGTTCCTTGATGGTTATGGAGCTCACCAACTGGGAAATATTGCCAAAAACTCAGCTATTGACAGAGGAATTAGTAGATGTCTGGATAGAGTCGTCATCTCTGGGAATAGGTGTTATTAGCCATGAAAGAAAGACATCCCTTCAGAGACAATCTGGAGCCTGAGATGAAAAAGTGGAATACTGTTGAAAAAGGTATCCAGTATTTGAGAGAAACATCTGTGGTGGAGTTGTTGTCTGACCCTATATTTGTTCCTAACAATCCACATCAAGACCATGATCCCGAGAGAGTAAGGAGTACACCTGATATATGGAAGAAACTCACAAGATCAGCACCAGAAAGGTACACCAGTATACTAGTAGTAACGTTTGATAGGTACGAGGAACAACAGAGAAGGCCCCCAGTTTTTAAATTGATTTTTACACTTCAAAACTCCGAACAACAATTATCTCCATCCCATGCCTCCATTTCAGCCACCTCAAAAGCTGCCTTGTGAAGAAGTGGCATAAAAAACTCACTCCTGCACTACAAGCATAATTAAATTGCTCCAGATACTGTAGGAAACCAATAGAGGGGGCCCCGCCCTCAGTCAGGGGGTGGGAAGGGAAGTATAATATAGTGCATTGCACTGTGTGGATTCAATGGCCTGGCATGTCAGACCCATAGAAATATAAAGTACTGGTGGACATTGGTATGCAGTGCACTCTGATGGCCTTGAGTTACAAAGGGACAGAATTGATTCATATTTGTGGAGTGATGTGACTGGGGACACTCAAGAATTGTCTGTGTCAGAGGCAGAAGCCTCACTGGTAAAGACTGGCAAAAGCACCCTATAGTGACTGCTCCAGTGCCTCAGTGCATACATGGTATAGATTACCTCAGAAAGGGGCATTTCAAAGATCCCAAGGGGTATTGATAAGCTTTTGGAATATCTGATGTAGACACAGATGATACTAAGTAGTTGTCTGTCTTACCTGGCCTGTCAGAAGATCTGTCTGTTCTGGGGTTGCTACAAGTAAGCAAAATAAGCAATGTCATGCTTCTTAGGTTAGATACAATGAAAATACTTAAAAACAAAATAATTAAAAAAAAAAAATTTTTTTTAAAGTATTGATGAATTGATTTGCAGTTTGCCTAGATACTTTGGTTAAAGATTGCTTAATTTTTCCTGGGGGCCAAGTATCATGCAAATAAGAGATCACTAAATATGTGTATACATTTTTTTCTTCTCAAAGTCCATGTTTCAAATAGAGAAGAGATAACAGAGAAACTGTTTGGATTCTCTACTGCTTTAAAAGTCTGTGTATGAGAACTATTGAATCATGGCCTGAACCTCCAATTGATCACCTGAGGCAAGCACTGAGTCAGGCAATTCACCTGTGAATGTGACTGGAAGGGGTGGAGCCTGGCTGCACCTCTCCTAGACCCCATTAAAGTGCTGACTGCCACTGAGAAAGGATTTCTTCCTGGAGATTGCTCCCTTTGGGATTTTCCTGAGAATCCGGGACATAGGTGAGCACTTCCATTTATTTTTGATTATCCCTTTTCATAGTGATAATCTTTCTAGCTCTATGCTCTGTAAATACCAGCCTAGCCATTCTGTATATTTGCTGATTATATAGTGGAAACAGGCTCAGTCTTTATTAGTTGTGGCACTTTGTGATTCATGTGTATGCAAGTAACCATGTATATCTATTGCAATATGCATTAATGATTTGCTTATTAACATGTTCTTAAGTCTTTTTTTACTTATTTGTTAATGCTGGTGTCTGAAATCTTAAGGCTCTTTGGCCAACATGAAGTTTGTTCAAGCAGTTGGATCACAGCAGGTAATTGATTTAATATGAATGTTGGTATTTGGAGAATTTATGTCCGTAAATTAAATGAACAGGCCACGATATACTCGCAGATAGACTTCCTATACTTGTTTTTCTGGCCTGCAGTGTTACAATGTAATAGTGAATTATATTGGTGTATTAAGAGTGAGATTAAAAAAAAAAAACACAAAACCTTAATAATTTGGAAAGAAATCATAGTGAAAATAATACAAGTGTCTTTCTAATGGGGATAGAGGTGTAGAAGCCTTTTTGAATGTCACTGTGAATTAGGGGAGAGAGTATTTCCTAGCTTATTGCATGCTGAGCTGACTTGTATTCCTGTCACTGCCCTGCTGGGCAAATTGCTTGTTTTTTTGTTTTTTTTTTTTTTTTTTTTTTTTTTTGTTGTTGTTGTTGTTGTTGTTCTGTGTCTTCATGTCCCAGTCTATTATATGAAGTTATGATATTTTTTCCAGCAACATCATAAATCTCTAAACAATAGTAGTAGTGTCTCACTGAACACAACTTACTTGACCACCAAATCCTAAGAGAGCTTACGGAAGTATGGCTAAAATGAACAAATGAACTTCAGATGAATTTCAGCCATTAGTTCTAGTTAAACACATATCATTCTCCCTTAGCAGATCAGGGCCTATTGCTTTTGGACTCTTGGTTTTGTTCTGGTAACAGAGTTAAACAGTTATATAAACCACCTTAATAACTTTTTTGAAGAAAATCAGAGCTTACCATTTATCTAAAGTGATTCTTTCTCTTAGGGATACTTTCAGTTGAAATTTCTTCGAGCTAGTTTGACCAAGATCCAGTACCTCAGGCAGAACATAAAATATAGATGTTCCATGTGTGCATTGTTAGTAATATGAAATGTCCTCTACTTCTACCTAATACAGAGTAACGCTTAATTTATAAATATTCTCCATCTTCATAAGCAGGAGATGTAATTTATTAAATATGAAAAATCATGCTTTGCCAGGTATGAGATAGAATTAGTAAGAAAAACACTAGCTTTTGTTTCAGTCCATGAAAGCTCAAGCGACTAAAAATAGCAAGTATTAAAGAGCTCCTCTGAGAATTCAGATTTCTTCATCAAAATTACTGAAGCAAAACACCCCAGGGGAAAGGGAATAAATGCAAGCTTCTTATCTCTTCCATCTGTATTCCCACACCAACTAAATATTAAACTTGAATAAGCTGCATATATTATAGGTATAGGCAACAGTGCTGCATGTGATTTATTTATTTATTTTGCTCAGCATAACCTGAGAATGTCTTTCCTGTTTTTTGAGTAAGGAACCCAAGAAAAATTGCAGTTTTAAACTGCTTTGTAAATTGAGTAACTTCTTTGTAAGCCTCAGAACACTGAGATGCAAATCTTAATCAGTTTCTGAATTAGCAAGTTCTGTGTTTGTGACAACTTGAATGTAAAACCCTCATACCTTTTGAAGTATTAGACACCAAGATGTGTATTTGGAAAGCAGTTTACAGGACATGTACGCAACTAGTTGTGTACTATGTTTATCTTCTTAATCACATAGTGTAAAAGAGGAGTTGGACAAGAGGTGATAAGAGCTGATGTCAAGAGTTTATGGGCTGGTTCCTTGACTACTGGGGTAGAGGGATTTTGCAAAATCTGCACCTCCAGAAAAGGGAAACAGGGGACCTCAAAATAATTAAAAACAGTGGCAATGATCTCAGGAGGAACAAACTAGTTTACTAAATATGGTATTGAAATGCAAGATAACATATGATAATACAGAATAATTAGAATTGAAGCTAATAAATCAAATTTAATGAGAGTCTGAAAGGTGGATGGGCCTCACTATAATGCTGAGGAGAGATGCACAGTCTGGTTGAGCAGCAGGGAGCAGAGCCTGATGAAGAGGAGCACATCAGGTGACCTTGCCAGGCTTCTTGTATCTTCTCTCTGACCACAAAGCCCCCTGGGGTATGTAGATCTTCCAAGTGTCCAGAACTGGAGCATTAGCACTTCCATTGCACTACATGATTTTATGATGTGGAATACCAATAACTAAAAATCATAAAATCATGACAGCTATTGCTACTGAGTTTTCTCCGGCAAAGCTTGTCCTTCATTGCAGCATTTAGTACTAATGTTTTTAATATATATTACTACTTTAAAACTTTGTTGTCAATAGCAACTTCTATTATAAGGAATATGTGGCTGCAGCTTAAACTCTGCAAGTTCAAATAATATTGAAGATGCCATTTGTACTGAAAGGAGGAAGAAAATGTTTATTGCTCCTTCATATTTTTGAGTTATGCTGGAAGAACTACTTTTGACTGCACTATAACACAGTTGGCTAGACTATAACTCAATTGACCAGACTCTACACAACTGTCTAGACAAAGAAACAGCGAACAGAGAAATTGTCATTAGAGTTTCTAACTCATTGCCTCTACTCTTCTGTTTCACAGTCTGTGTAACAAAGGTTTATTCCTGAGTTTCTAGAAAAAAGGCAACTTGTGAATTACAGATCTCAACAACGAAAATGCCTAGCAAAATATTAAAAAACAAACAAACAAACACAACAACAAAAAAACAAACAAACAAAACCCACCATGACCATAATGTCAAAACCTGTGAAAACTCTTTTAAGGTCCTGTGTGGATAGTGGCTTTAGCACTAGTACTAAGTTAGTGATGCCAAATGCTATTGTACTGCTTTTGATGCTTCTCTTAAGAAAGAAATGATAATCTGTACTCTGTGAAAAATGTTTTGCAGAACTTCTATGAGTACACAGGCAACCATTGAAACCAAAGAACCTGCTATTCTCAAACAACGAGCAGGAATCCTTATTTTTCAAAGCGATTAAAGATTTTTATTGCTCAAGTCAGGCAATTTGGATAGGAAAATCACACTGCTATATCCGTAAAGTCAGAGAGTATTATCTGAAGCTGGACCACCTGACAAATAGTGTTTGAATCCAGCCTATGTCATTACTACAGGTATCCCAGGAAGTTTCTGGCACGAGACCTCTTGGGCTGCATAAACTGTTACTTTAAAAGGACCTACCTCTACCTGAATTCTTCCTCATGGACAAGATCAAAATTTAGATCACCTAGTTGATTGAATCTTATGGACCTTGGAATATCAGAATTATGTCAGCATTTGTAGCAGAATCCTAGAATCAACTATTCTGAGGCACATTGCTGCTGATGGAATATGTGAAGCTCACAATTTCAAAGGGTAAATCTGCTATGGAAAGAAGTTACAGAAGAGACACACTGTTTGTTTCCTGTTCCTTGTAAGAGACAGCAGATTTCACGTCTTCCTTAGCACATGGTTAAATAAATTTATCCACGTGTCCACTATCATATACTCAGCTCCCTCCTCTAAGTAGATTTTAGTAATTTTGTTTTTTTCCTTTGAAGTGAAAAGGTGTCAAAATAAGTATAGAGAGCAAAAGGGACACAGGGTAATAATGGGTGATGATAATCTGATGGCAGATTGACACTTCCTCCCAACTTGGTGTCATCTGTAAGCTTACTGAGAGTATGCTCAATCCCCTCACCCACATTATCAAAAAAGATAATAAACAGGGCTGGCCCCATACTGACTCAAGAGGAACACCACTCGTGACAAGTTGCCACCTGGATTTAACTCCATTCACCACCAGGACAGCTGCATGTTTGCATGGATGCTCAGTCTAGGTTGCCACAATCTTCTTGAGTGCAGCTGTTGGTCAAATGGATACTGTGGCTAGTCTAGATTCACTGAGAAGATGTTACAGTGAGGTGGCATCTCCAATGGGGAGAAGGGCTGCTCCCTCTCTATTTGCCCTGCCTCTGTGAACTGCTGCGCAAGTTCTGCTGCCATGCCGGACACTACTGATGCATCACATTCTTTTTGCCCATCCTGTTTGCCGCTGGGCTCTCTAGCTGCTGCCCACACTGTGTCAGTGTCTCATCAATGGTTCTGTTCTTCCTGCTCCATCATGGGGGTTGGGATGGGGGAGGGTGATGGATCGTGGGTCCCACTGCTCTCCCTGCACTTAATTTACCGTGTTTCTCTGCAGCTTTGCTTCTTTGTGAAGAGTCCTTTGGAGTTAGATTCCCATCAAAGTCTGATCCACTTGAGGTCTTGAGAGAATCACAGAATTTCAGAATGGCTTCCCGTGAAAGTGCCTGTAGAGATCATTGAGCTCCAACTCTTCTGACAAGATCAGATTGCCCACCACCTGATCCAGACCCCAGACTAAACAGCCCCACTTCCTTCAGTCTCTCCTCATACGCCATATTATCCAAGACCTTCACAAGCCTCTTGCCCTTCTTTGGACCTGCTGCAGCACCTCAGTGTCCTTTCTGTACTGAGGTGCCCAAAACTGAGCACAGTACTCGAGGTGAGACTTCATCAGTGCCGAGTCCAGGGGCAGGATGACTTCTCTGGTCCTGCTCACCACACCATTTCTGATCCAAGCCAGGATGCCATTGGCCTTCTTGGCCCCCTGGGCACACTGCTGGCTCATATTCAGCCCACTGTCCATCTGTACACCAAGGTCCCTTTCCATCAGGCAGCTTTCCATCCACTCCTTTCCAAGCCTGTAGGCTTGGGGCCTGGGGCTGTTTTGATCAAAATATCAGGACTTGACACTTGGCCCTCTTGAAACTCATCCTGTTTGTCTTGGTCCATCAATCCAGTCTATCCAGGTCCCTCTGAAGTGCCTTTCTCCCCTCTGGCAGATCAACACGTTTCCAACTTGGTGTTGTCTGCCTCACCACTGTTTGAGTAAGGGTTTTCTTTAATAGATACTCTTGATATTTAATATCTCCACTCATTGCCATGTGCCTTTCTGTAAAATATTAAGACTAGAAGTACGTATCTGACTGAACACTTGTATCATCTTATTGATATGTTTGAGAAAAAAGATGACTGTGATCATATGCTAAAGAACTTTCACAACAGCATTTTCCTCATCAGGGATGACACAAGATATGTATCTGACTGTCTGATATGTAAGGAAAATTCAAAGTTGCTATTAATTTTACAGGACAATCTTTCTACTTCCTCACTTATATTTTCTATCTTCAGTTCTCTGTTTTAGCATTAGATCATTTAGCTGATGGTTAAATAATATTAATCAGAACCTGTTATTTATAAGAATGGAGGAAAGATCAGACACCTTGACTATGTCTTGTTGATTTTACAAGTTAATGCTTGTGTGCGTTTGTATGTATGTTACATAATAATTACATAATATATTATTATAGGAGTATGTGCCTCTGTCTGTATTTAGGAGATACATATTAAATTAGTATTTTTCTCTGACCCTGTCCTCTTCCCACCTTAATGTGTGTGATAATGTTTAAAAAATAATCCCTTGTGTGTAGAAATATTTGTTTGGGTTTTTCTTGAGTTATTCAGGATCTTGTTCAATTCCTTTGCTACTATTCACAAGCTATTTGTTATTGTGATGTTGTAGGTAGCTGTGATTTGTTCTGTGCAGATTCATTTTCTTTATTTTGTAGTTATGCTAGCAAAATTAACTTTCAAACAATAGGCACAGAGACAATGACTTTAGGAGGAGAATGAGGAGACAATAACTTGCAGATATATCTATCTCACTTTCCCAGATGGATGTCTTGTTACAAGTAACTATACAATGTTTCCATCACAGTGACTCTTGTGCAGAATTTACAGTGTGTATTTAAACTTAATGGATTTTAGTTCATTCTTGAAAGAAGAGTAAAGTCTCAGTAGGGCAACCTTATTTCCTTTAGACAAGATATAAGCAACAACTGTGTAATTGCAGAGTAATTTCCTGGCAGTACAGTACAAAACAATGAAATATAAAAGCAAGATACTCAGCTTCATACTGCAGCTAGCTGCTCAAAGGAATTTTTCTCAGCTTTAATTCAATTATGAAAGAACTAACACATAGCTAGCTACACAGTTTTTTCTATTACATATGTTAACTGCATTCAATGGAGTTGTACCTGCCCAAACACATTCAGATTATATGAGGTAGATGACAAAGTGCCACAGAAAGAAAAAAAAGAAAATCTATTGCAGTAACAATAATTGATACTGGGAGCAGTTTCAGCAAGTACAACTAAATCTCTTTTTGTCCCCAAGGGCGTAGGAGATAGGGGAGAAAATAGTCATAGCGAGTATGACCGGGAGACAAAGAAAGAATTGTGCCTATTTCTGAAGAATTTCAATTTTCATTGGTGGACATCCCAGAAATTTTTCAGCTGAGATCCATCATTTTGGGACAGTGTCCTGGGAATATATTGCTTGTGAATCTCAGGAGTCGATTGGATTGTTACATTCTCTAACCATCCTGTTCATTTAAACAAGAATGAAAGCTGGCTTTCATTTTGGCTCGTTGAAAATAAAGAAACACCCTATTGAAATGCACCTGTCTTGTACAGCATGTTATTGTGCCGATTTCCAAGCATATTTTGATGAGTGAAATCTCTTCAGTAATTCTCACTGGCCCATAGGCAACATGTTGTTCTTGAGGATGTGCACTGATGAGTAGTTATGTTGACCTGAAAACCCAATATTAATTTCCACTTTTTAAAAAGTTCTGTGATCACAGCAGTATTGTCTACTAACAATAAAAGCAAATTCTACCCATAAAGAGCATTCCAACCATGATCCTCATGCTATAACCATAGAAGTTATATATCTGCATCAAGACCATGAAAACTTTGTTTTTCTGTTGTTCTTCAGGTATTACATAAACCTAGTTTCTTTAATTATGAGACTGCTAGATATACTCATTTATTATTCACTATTTTGGATTATAGATATTCAGTCTGCCCTGCTAACCACTCATGCACACTAACACATGCACCAGTAAAACCTTTCTTCTCAGCTATATTGTAAATATCTGGATATTTGTGACAAACATATTTTTGTGTTAAGAACAACGACACTTCTCCTCTCCAGAAATGAAATTTATGGGTAAAGAAATGTGAATAATTCTAAAGGTAAATTTTTATGTAAAAATCTGAATGTTGGGGCTGTTGTTATTTGTTATTTCTCTTGAACTGTTTATTGTTATGTGGAATGGGACTTCTTTTATATTTTATTGACAAAGGAAGAGATCTGCTGACAGACAATTTGCAATAAGCTATGCCTGTTCCAATAGTGTTGAATATGGCATCTTCAGATCCTAACATTTGTGAGTTCTTTCTCCACCCCCCCCTCCACTGAGATGCAGGTCCTCAGTGGATATGAATAGCCTAAATCTGCAATGAAATCATTGCCTTTATGGTAGAAAATTGGGTGAGTCAAGTCATGGGAATTTATAGAGTACACTGAAAGACCATGTGCATTCCAAACAGAGGCAGAAGAGTAAATTCTGTACAAAGCTAACTACAGCTCTGAAGAGGGAATGTTCTCCTGGGGAATCGGAGGCTTTCCTCCTTAGAGTTTTATAGAGAATGAGTAAATAACTTCCAGTGGACTTACTATTATTTACTATTACTTATTACTTACTATTATTTAGCATCAGATTGATCTAAATTTGTATGGCCTGTTGCACAATGTATTTTAAAACCCCCAAGCTATGACATTTATTAGGACAACAGCAAAGAAGATGGAGTGGTGCATGACTTCATTTTGTGCTTAAATAGAAATAAATCTCTGTCATGTTAGAGAATTACATTTTAGAAAAAGTTGCAGTACTGATTTTCAAACAGCTATGTCACAAGGATCATGAAGGATACTGAGAATCATTGTGTTTTCCTAATGGCTTCCACCAAAATGGAGAGATCTTAGTGTCATGTATGCAGGCTAAATAGTTAGCCAGCCTTTCATGCATACAAACATCAGTGTGATATTTTGATTTCTTAACTCCATTTATTTTTAACTTGGATATTGATAGCAAGTTAATGACCATTACTCCCTTTAAATCCAGAATTCATTTCTCCCGCTGGCTGTTATATGTAGGTAACTTAAAAATTAATACCTCTTATCTATTTCCGTGGAAGCTACAATAGTTACAGGGAGCACAATAATACGATTTGTAGGAGAAAAATTATCAGCTACAAAACACTCTTTATCAACATAGTCACTAACATTATCTATGCACTTTTGACAGTGATGAACAAGAGTCTGCATACCATGCTCAAAAAAATCTGTACCGGGCGGGATGTCGCCACTGCTGACATGAACCATGCACAACCTAACTGTGCTAATATTCACTGTTTGGCCTCTATAAACATTCAGCAAGTGTCATGAGTGTCAATGTGTGCAATTTTTTCCTCGTGGAGGAATTCAGCAACACAACTTTTGTTCATATGCCTTTTCATGTCAGATATCATTTTGTTAGACTGGCCCCCTGTTGCCATTTGTTGTATAGCGACAAAATGTGATGGAATATTGTTGGGAAGATTCAACCTTTACTGTCATGACACCATCATCCACGTCTGACATTCTGACATTGTGGGTCAACATAATAAAATAGCAGCCTATGAATATAATGTAATCTCTTTCAATTTTTCTTATCATTAGATTAATAGCAAAATCTAATTTTCTTTACTGAAATTTTCTCTCCATTATTTTAAAAACATTTGCTAGTTTATTTTTAGGGTTTTGGTGTGTTATATAGGATATTGAGAATAAATTGTGGAAGAAGACTGATAGAAGTGTTGTTAGTACCTCCAGAAGAAACCATACTAGCCATCCTGGAAATATTTTCCCGAAGTAATAGCGCATTGTCAGTGTTGCAGGTTTTGTTGTTGTTGTTGTTGTTTTCTGCTTATGGGTTTGATTTATGTACATAAGAAAAATAAATAAAGTAGAAAATAACATAGTATTCATTGAGTCATGAGGAAAATCAAGATGATGTCAGTACATCAGTACTCTAAGAAGATTAATAGTTATCTCTGGTTAAGGGAAAGGTAATACTATGAAATCTCTGGCTAAAGGAAAAATAATATTGTGAAATTTTGCCCCAGATTACAAAAATGACCTGTTTAATCTCTTGGTGTCTGTAGAAAATAAGAAATTACTGCTCTGAAAATTTGAAAAAATATTTAAAGAGCAATAGTTAGATAAGATTTACTATTGGATTGTATTTATCATGCTGTTTTTCTGTTGGAAGAAAGTACACTGTTATCAATTGGAACCTCACTGCAGATTGTATTGTATTGTATTTTAATGAAAAAAATAGTGTAATTTCTGGGGTAAGATGATTATATGTTTTGCTTTAATTTTAAGAATCTGTCTATGGTTCTTTATAGTGGGGAAGAAATTAAGAATTTAGCAGAAAAATCCATGTTAGCAGTCACGGATCACTTCCTCACACACATGTGCCTTAACATAGCTTCAGGAGAATTTGATCCATGATTTTTCCACGCACAGACATGAAGCTTACTGATTTCTTTTTTACTGAGTCTTTCTTTCTATCTTTCACAGAGTCACAGGGGTTGGAGTGGATCTCAAGAGATGGAGTTCAACTCCCCTGCTAAAGCATGTACTCTACACCAGGTTATACAGGTAGGCATCCTCCCAGGTTTAGAATATCTCCATAGAAGGTGACTTCACAACCTCTCTGGGCAACCTGATCCAGTGCTCCTTCACCCTTACTATGTAGAAGGTCATCTGCATGTTAGTACAGGACTTCCTATGCTCTAGTTTTAGGTCATTACTCCTTGTTCTATCACTACACACCACACAGCCTGGCCTCATCAATTTGCCTCCCACCTCCATTTAGATAATCATTAATCAGATCACTTCTCACTGTTCTTTTCCCCAGGCTGAACTGATCCAGGTTATTCAGCCTTTTCTCATATTGAAGGTGCTCCAGGGCATTTATCATCCTTATGGCCCTCTGCTGGACTCCTTTAGGAAATCCCTGTCTCTTTTTGAACTGGGGAGCCCAGAGCTGGACACAGTAGTCTAAATGTGTACTCACCAGGGCTGAGGGGGACGATAATTTCCCTTGACCTGCTGACCATGGTCTTTTTAAGGCAGGACAACACAGGCCTTCTTGAACACTAGTGGCTCATGGCCAACCTGTTGTCCACCAGGAATCCCAGGTCCTTCTCCACAGAGTTTCTCTACAGCAGGTCAGTCCCTAACCTTTACTGATGCATGTGATTATTCCTTTCCAAGTGCAGGACTCTACACTTCCTCTTATTAAATCTCATCAGGTTCCTCCAGCCCAATTCTTCTATCTGTCCATGGTTGTGTTAAATGGTAGCACAGCCTTCAGGTGTGTCAGCCAATTCCAGCTTTGTATTATCAGCAAACTTGCTGAGGGTGGACTCTGGACTCTATCCCTTCAATCAGGTTTTGGTGAAGATGTTGAACATGACCAGACACATTACCAAATCCTGGAGAGCACTGCTAGTTACAGGCCTCATTTCTTGAAAATTGGAGTGAAGTGGGGCTTGGGTAGCCTCACTGGCAGTGAAGACTGGGGCAAAGGACTCCTTGAGTACCCCAGCCTTTTCTATATCTGTTGAGGTTCAGGTATTTCCAGATATGAATCAAAGCATCTTAAGAATCATAGAAAGTGAGATTAAATAAAATTCATTTTTATGTTGTACAAAGGCTAAGCAGTGCACTGTGAATTTCATACTGCTTTTCCAAGAAGGTGTTCCTTTGATATTTTTTATTGGAAGACCTGAAAAAAAAACTATTTATATAGATAGAGATGCTGCTAATCATGCAAGCTATATTTTTTTCAATATTTTTTTTCCTGAATTTTATTCATATTCTGTAAAAAAAAATTTTGAAAATCTGACTGTGGCTGTGCTAGGAATTAATGGTCTTGAATACTCAGTACTGTATTAGAATACTTACATATGGATATGTTAATTTAGTTTAAAGAGCGCTATAAGTAAAACATACAAGAAGGGAAGGCAATTTTCAGCAAACACTTGAGAGCTGTTATGAGAACACTGTGGGAAGTACAGCAGCCTGCTAATCAGAATAACAACAAAATTTAATGACTCTTTCTCCTGTATAGATAGAGTAGTTTGGTAGCAGTATCAATTTTCCTTCCCTGCTGTTTTAGCTAAATCTCCAAGCTACCTTCAGGTACTGCTAAGCTTATATAATGATGTATAAACAGTAGAATGTTTAAGAAATTATTTTTGTACAAAATCAGTCTCTTTTGTTTTAAACTAACAGTAAGCTTTTTTGAGGATCATATCCATTGGGCTTGCACTGCCTGTCAGTCTTATTTCCTTGAATGTCTTTTGACCTTGATGATCTTCTCTATGGGATTAGATTCTGACTAAGCCTTGTGTACTGCTTTCCAACTCCATGGACATGTATTCCTTAGAATATTATGGAAAGAATAGTTGTATGTGTTTTTGTATGTCTTGTTTCTACTATACAAATGCCCAAAGGACTTCTAAAATCTGGTTTGTAATCTTTTTTAAATTGTAAACTTCTTTTAAAGTTGAGTACAGGTATTTATTATCCAAGAGTTGATTTTTTGCTTATAAGTGGAATATTAATAGGAAAAGGAATTATGGATATTTGTGCTAGTTTAAGACAGGATACTGTCTGCCCATAAGAACTGAACAAGAAAATAGCTAGATCTTGTGAAGAAGGAAGATTAAAGGCATAGTGTGTTTGTTGACACAGTTCATTGAATCAATTCAACAGTAGTGTATATGTAAGACCCATCGGTGGAAGAATGGACTTAGCTCATTGTTCCATGTACAGCAGTTCAACTTCATAAGTTCAAATGAGAACATTTGTGGGTGGACTTTAATAGCATTTATACTTGTTCTCCAATTGAATTAGGAAGCAACAATTACGTGCATCTAATTTCCTCTGGGTAAATTAAATAAAATGATATATAACTGAGGTCAAACTCTTCAGTGTCTGAGGCATGGACGCAGATATGAATGATCCAAATCACTTACTACAGGTTCTAACATCCCTTATATGCATTCACAAGTTTTCTCTTTTTACTTTCCCACCTGCCTTTTCACATGTGTAACATGTGAAGTTCCACAAGTTCCACACCCTCCTTAAATGTGCACGAAGGCGCTTATCCAATCAGAGTAATGAGTGATTCCTAGACATTCATACTTCCTCCATTTGGGGTCATTATCACACAGCCATCACAAGCCATAACACAGCTTATTTGGCTTTGTTTTTCTCTTCTTCTGGAGGTTTTCTTGGTTCTCAGCTTTGCTTTCTTATGCCATTTCTCTTGCTCCTCAGCTTCTTCTCTTTCAGTCTTTCTTGTATTCCTAAAAAACCTGTACAGTTTTCTTTCCTTTTATGGTTATTCTTGACATCTTTTCTTTTTGTTTCCTTCACATCTTTTATCTTTATTTGAACATCTTAAAAATATGTATTTATTTACTTCCCTTAATATTCTTACTACTTTGACTTACTAAAGAATCAAACAACAAAGGAAAAAAAAGAACATCAGAACATATAATATACTGCTTTCCTACTTTAGATCATTAGACAAATGAAAAGTAAAAGCACCTGAGCAGAACTAGATAATATCCATATGAAGCTAATATAGTCTTTCCTTTTTTTTTTTTTTTCATTTAAGCATGAATTTTTAGCAATAAATTTAAGAAAATCAAGTATAGTCAGAAACAAACAGAAAAAGGGGCAGTATTAATTTGATAAGGTGTTTTCTGAAGACAGTGCACTTAGCTGTAATGAACTGCAGTAAAGCAAATTAATATTCTGTAAAATTCCATGATCCTTCTCTTGTCATCAGAAAACGCTGAGTATTACATAAACAGAAAAAAGTAGAACTAGAGAACTCTCTGGAAATACCAGTCATGTCTTTTCTCCCTAGTTTTCTTGTCATTCTCATGAAAATTTCTGTTCCATTCTATGATAGCTGCTTTGGAAATGATGTCTCCTATTTTACTATGTTGGCCCACAACAAAAGGGCTCAGTTTCTGGAACCAGTTGAACACAGAAGAGAGCAAGCTGTCAAGAGTTTTAGGATATATGCTGCATCTCTTCATTGCTGGCTTGAGGTGCCACAGGCCCCCCAAGCTAGAAATAATTCACCCTTATGTTGCCAGTCCAAGCCTACCTGAGCCACTTCAATCGTAATGGCCATCTGCAGGTTGTTTTGAGGTTTCTCTGTGGAATGACTCTCGGGTTTGTGGGCATCTATTTGATGTACTTTTACAGCCATGTTCTGTATCTAGATAGTAATATCTTTCCAACAGCACAAATGAACTTGCCTCTGTTTTGTCAGTTGTTATGCCACCAGTGTAGTAACCACCCTCAAGGAGTATTTGTCACCATCCAGGAGTCAGTGCAGAGGTACGGTACTGGTCACTTCTCTCTTTCAGTGACATCTGAAGCCAGCTGGATGACCTTCACTTCTACAGATTGCCTTGATTCACTTTCTTTTTCAGAAATGTCTGCAAATTGTGCAGGGCTTCACATAACTGCCTTCCTCCTCCAGTGCTTTCCTACAGTAAAACAGTGAACAAATCATATTGCCTCTCATTCTCTGGTAACTTATTTTCTATTGGGATCTCTTCAACAGTTATCACCTCCTCTTCTGATAACATTACAAAATCCTTGCTTTTGAGTCATCTTACAACCACTTCCAAGATTCCTGGACTACTAGTGTTTCTTATTCAAGGTCATTGCATGATCAGTGCAATCCACTTACTCCATGTAGCATGAGCCATATAACATGAGAGGACCCTCCCTTCGAACATTCAATCCAGCACAGGCAGTCAGAGTGATAAGAGGAGCTGATGCATCAGTACCAACCACTTCCAAAGCAGCTCAAACTCCTTCACATGTTGCCAGTACCTCTTTTTCAGTTGGAGTGTAGCAGGCTTCTGAACTTCTATATCACTGAGTCCAACATCCTAAGGATCAAACTCACATCTACCCAGGAGCTTTCTGTCAAACCCTCCAGGTAGGACCATTTTCTCTAGCTGCAGTACAGAGCATATTTGTAACATCTTGTCCTGCTTCCACTGATCCAAGTATTTCAAGGTAATGCATGGTTATTATTTCCTGTTTAATTTGTTAGAAGTCTTGTTCCTCAGATCAAAGTGAAATTGTTCTTGTTCTTGGTTGCTTGATATAGAGGGTTTACAATCAGACTGTAATTCAGAATATACATTCTTCAAAATGCAAGGATATGCTCAGCTCAATCAAGCAGCCCAGGGCCTGATCCAGCCTCACTTTGAAAGTTTCCAGGGACAGGACATCACTCATAACTCACCTGAATTCACATAGTTAACGGTGATGATCATATTGAAAAGCAGTGTTTTCTAGCTGAGAATGTTCTCTATTAGATAGGTTTATTGTGCTCTTTGCATCTGTTGTAATTTCCATGGAAGTACATAGGAGGCATTACTTTCAGATGGACCTATGTATCCTATGTCATTTTGTTGATTACATCCATGGGAATCTGATGACATTCATCCATTTTATTCCTAAGAATTGAATTTCCTGTGCAGGCTTCTTAATTTTGTTTTGCTTTATGGCAAATCTGGCTTTCAAAAGTGTTCAAATTATTTTCTTACTGTTCTCAAAAACAACTTCTGTTATGCTGTCCCACATGATGATATCATCAGTGTATTGCATCAGGTGTTTGGGAGCTTCCCTCTGTTCCAGTGCAAACTTTGGCCTGCACTATGCTGTGAAAGAGATTGCAAAAAATGTGTTGACAGTATCAGTTGTGGCATACCACTTGGCTGCCTTTGACTCCAGCTCATACTGAAGTACAAGCATGTCTTGCAAGAAAGCCACTGGTGTACAGTTGTAGCAATTGGCACATGCTGTTCTTCTATGTTTAGCAACCCCACAACAGAAGGGACCTCTGACAGACTGGGCAAGATAGACAGCTTCTTTTTTTTTATTATGTTTTTCATTGTTATTAGTATGGATGTTTTCTCTCAGATATCTAGTGATAAGAGAACATTCAATAGCCTCAAGTTGCACCAGGGGACGTTCAGGTTGGATATTAAGAAAAATTTCTTCTTCAAAAGAGTGACCAAGACTTAGAATAGACTGCCAGGTAGATGGCAGAGTCACTGTCCCCTGAGGTGTTCAAGAAACATGTATATTTGACACTTAGTGACATGGTTTAGTGGTTATCTTCATGATGACCCGTTTGAGTAGATGACTTCAGAAGTCTTTTCCAACCTTAATGATTATACAATTCTTTGTGTCTGTGGAACAAAAGAGATATTCAAATAGAACCATGAAGTTATATGCCTGTTCAGCCTATAACTTCATGTACATTTCTCTCCTCATATTTTCTAGATCCAATTGAAACAAAATTGTTGATGCTATTAAAATCAAACAAGAAAAGTGTGGAGGCTTAACCGGCTGATTTCCTCTACACGGAAAGTCTAGAGAGATCCTAATATAATGTTCTCTATGTAAGAAAAATATCTTTTGTTAGCTTGTTTTAGAAATGCATATTGTACCTGATCTTAAGGTATCACTACTGTCATATACTAAAGATGTCCTCAGAACTGTTTGCAAGATTGTAATCGGAGAATGGTGGCTCAATGTCCAGATGGAGGTCACTGGCAAGTAGTGTCCTTCAGGAGTCAGCACTGGGACTGACTGATGCTATTTAATATCTTCACCAATGACACTGATAGAGAGTCAAAAGGATAGAGCACATCTGTGCTGAAACAGACATGTGGATCCTGGTGGATGCAGCTGGACATGAGCCAGCAAAGTATAGCCCAGAAAGCCAACCATATCCTGAGCTCCATCAAAAGAAGCATGGCTAGCAGGTTGAGGGAGATGATCCCTTCCTTCTACTCCTGCACTGGTGAGACCTCACCTGAAATAGTGTCCAGATGTGGAGATACAGGATGTGAAGTACAGGAGTAGCACTGAACTGCTGAAGTACATCCAGAGAAGGGCCAACCTGAGTAATAATCTCAGAATGGAACAAAGACAAGCTGAGGGAGCTGAGGCTGTTCAGCCTGGAGAAGAGAAGGCTCTGGGGAGACCCAGCAGCAGCCTTCCAGTACCTGATGGAAGAGCTAGAAGAAAGGATAGACTCTTCAGCAGAATCTATTGTAATAGGAGAAGAGGAAATGGTTTCAGACTAAAAAAGGAGAGGTTTCGATTGGATATAATGAAGAATATTTTTACAATAATGATAGGGAAGCACTGGAGCAAGTTTCCCAGAGATGTGGATGCCCTGTCCTTGGAGACATTCAAGATCAGGCTGAACAGGGCTCTTGGCAACCTGATCTAGCTATAGATGTCCTTGTTCATTGAGGGGTTGGACTAGATGACCCTTGATTTTTCCCTTCCAGCTCAAAAAATTCTATAATTCTATGATTATACTGTTTATTTACAACACTTCTCAGAGTAGCTAGGGAATATTAACACCTGAACTCTTACCTTCAGCAACAGGGAATTGCTTTCAGAATGTGGAAGAAAAAAAAAAAAGAATATAAAAGTAGATGTTTAAAACAGAAGGTCCTGTCAGAGAGAGACTGAAGATGAATTACATCCCAATAGGGATGCGGTTGAGTCACCATCTCTACATGTGTTTGGATGTGGTGCTCAGGGACATGATTTAGCGGAGGGTTGTTACAGTTAGGGTAGTATGGCTAGGTTGTAGTTGGACTTGATGATCTTTAAGGTTTTTTCCAACCTGAACAACTCCACATTAGTGCACCAGAAAGGCAAAAGTAGAAGTTACATGAGCAACCTACAGCTAGTATATTTCTCCTTGTTCAATATATACTGAATTTGACTGAATGCTTCCAGTGTTTTCCACGGGCACTGAACTTGTATTGCAGATTTTTCTTACGTGTCTGGGTCTGCTGATTAACTAATTAGTTAATTAACTCATTTGTTAATTAAGCAAATTTTACCACCTCAAACTCTCTATCTGGGTTTATTATTTCCAGGGCAAAAGGCCAAGTGCCATTCTAGGTCCTTTCCTTCCACAAGCACAAATTATTTTCTAATACTTGGTCTTGTCTGTTCCAAATGCTTGCTTGAAATCATAGGAAAGAAATGGAAGAAAAAAAAAAAGCAAGTAATAACAGGATTTCTGCTGGTGAGCAGGAAAATGTTAGTGCTATAGTTAGACTCTAAAAACCCTGACTGATTTGGAAGCCCTGGAAGTTCATTCTGCCTATCAGTTTCAGTACATCCTGACTGTTGAATTCTTCTTCTTCTTATACATATATACTTGGTTGGGTTTTTTTTCTGTGATTTAATTCAGCAGACAGACATGCTACATAGCCATTTGCTCACTCCCCTCTCAACAGTGGCATGGGGATGAAAATTGAAAGCAAATATTCAAGAGATCAGTAAGTTCAGAAAATGACAGTCTGATAAGAAAGATGAAGAAACAAAGGAAAAAATGTTAATAATAAAGTACTACACAAAACAACTTAGTTGCTCACTACCGGACAATCAATGCCCAGCCAGTGACAAAAAATGCTAACCCCTCACCCCAATTTCTCCACCAACTCCCCCATATTTTTGTTGCTGAGCATAATGCCATGTTTTATGGGATATCCCTCAACCAGTTTGAGTCATCTGTCCTGGTTCTGTCTCTTCCAGCTACTTGTACATTCCCAGTTCCCTTGCTGTTAAGGAAGAATAGGAAGACGAAAAGTCTTTGGCTCTGTGCAAGCACTGCTTAGCAACAATGGAAACATCGTATGCTACTGCCACTATTTTCATCCAGAGTCTAGCACACAGCACCGTATGAACTACCAGGAAGAAAATCAATGTTATCCCTGTTGAAACCAGAAAAAATTTCCAAGGCCAAAGCAGACTCCTGCTCTCCTCCCCCTCCATCCACCCCAAACAAACAAACAAACAAAATCTGCTAGAATATGTTTGAAAGATCTACTATTCTTATGTATCACATGTTCTAGAAATAACAGTATGACAGCATGTCCAGTGTTTCATATTTCCAACTTCATAGTCAGGCTTGTATTTCAGTGGATGCTTAGATTAACCTCTCCTACTGTTTCTAAACTTTCTGCTGGAGGTACTTTTCTCAAAGATGGATGTAGAGTAAGGTAAGGAGATAATTTTATTTCTGTCCTGCATCCTGAGATATTACTTCTCCCTGACTTTCTGGTTTAATGAGAAAAATATCTATGCGATTTGTATGTCCAAGGAGAATTTCAACAGGCCAAGCAAACCTGATTATAGAACTTTTGGCATTATGCTAATGATAATATATATATTATATAACTATAATGATTTAATTGCACCTATGGCAATTGTATTCTCACAATCCACTGGAAAATTATCTGTTTTCGATAAATTAATATGAAATCTGTGGAAAATCAATTAATTATGTGAAGATGAGAGCATATAAAAATAAAAAAACTGCATATACCAATTAAGAACCCTAGCCATCTGACACCTCAGCAAAACTTGCTGTATCTCCATTTGCTATGATATGTTAAAAAAAATTTTCTGCATGCATATTCCAGCCAAACATTTTTTCTTCAAAATTACTGACTCAGCCATTCACTGGGTCAAACAGGAGTTTTTTATCTATCTGATCTTGGTTTGCTTACTGCTTTGCATCCCTCGCATTCTCAGTTGACATTACCTCATGCTTATGTAGATGATAATATGGAACTCAGTGATTTCTCTTTATAGCAGGAACTGTGTGTCCTTCTGTAATGAGGAGCCAGTTCTTGAGTTTTTAAGGAGTTTCCTATAACTAGCAATTTGTTGACTAAACAAAACTCATTGTTATTCACAGATACAGTTGTCTTCAGCAGCTGAAATCTTTGGAAATCTGCCAAAATTATGCCTATCTAACTATTGCGCGTAACCTGCTCATGGTAAGCATTTGTGTATTTTCTCTACAGGATTTGCCTAAGAAAATCAGTAAGAGAGGATATGAGGGTAGTGACACTTAAGTACCAAGCGTATCTTGGATGCTTCCTTTTCCTCAGTATATTGACAATGTTGACAGCCAGAGTGTCTCTACTGCAGTAAAGGATGTGTCTTTCTTTTGCAAGCCATAATCTCAACCTACCACCAATTAATCCTGTAGTTAGAGAAACCACATTGTTGTGTTCTGAGAAAGAATTTAAATTTTACTCACCTGTGAGAGTGTTAGAATGATCTGGTTCATAAAAATCAGTGGGCTCCAGATGCTTCTGCTGAAGCTAATTGTAGTTCTTTGAAGTTACAAATGTAACTCTGGCTTGGTGTCTTAAGTGTTAATGCGAGTAAACCAAATTTGTGTTTAAATGAATCTTCAATTAGTTCTGAAAAGATAAAATATTGAATTGTTTTTGAACTGTGTATTAGAGAGCTTGATGATTTCTGCCATTCTCATGGAAATTCAGCTTTATATCCCTGTTCCAGAAGGAATTTTTGAATCATATCCTGAGGGATATGTTTTCAGTGAGTGCTATAAAGACTCAGTGATGACATGAGTAGCTTTTTCTAGATTTGTGTGAAATGTGTGTGAGATCAAGGGCTATGAAACACCAGTAGAAGGGAGGTAGGAGTAGCTTTTACTCTTCACCCTAGGACAATTGCTACTCCAAGGACAGCTGAGCTTGTATGGTAACTACTAAAGAGAGGCTGTCTTAGCAGACCTATGTCATGGAGTTCAAGACCTAGTACTCTCTAGAGTACATTCCAGAAAAGGTGATAAGGCTACCCACCCCAAATTTCTTTGTGACTGCAATGGAGTACTGATTTGACTAGTGAGGTCAACACAGATGTTAGAAATAGACTATAATTTTTCAATAATAGTCTGCCTGAAATTCCACCAGTTCCATCTATTTGCCTACATCCAATGTTATTTTGTCCTCACTTGCCTTTGGTCTCTACCCTGGTTTAGTCAGTTTCCATTCTGTGAGATTATTTTGCATCTGGAAAATGCTAATGAGTGAATGAGAATACAGAAATGGCACTGTAGCCACTACCGGTGAGCAAAAGAATGTATGATACCAAGTGTACGTGAAAAATGTGGTCAATTAACACAGATAATAGTCAGCAAGTGTACAGACAATTAGTTAGCAATTAACTAGCAGTCACTTAACACAGTGGAAACTGTGAAATAAACTATTTATTGGAATGTATATTCATAGAATCACAGAATTTTTTCAATTGGAGGAGACCCTTAAATATCATCTAGTCCAAGTCCCCTGCAGTGTACATGAACATTAATCCTAGAGTGCCAGGTAGTTTCAGCAGCTTTAAAAAGATTTTAAAAATTGTTGTTTTGAATTTTGAACTCCACTTTTCCTCATACAGATTTGCCATTTATCTTTGGGTATAAAGGATGTCAAAAGACCTTGTGTAACAGACATATCAAGTAATCTGTTGCAAGTCACTGATTGTCAAAGATCACTATAAGAATAAAAGGAGTGTAAAAGAGAAAACTGAATGAGTCTCTGCTACCATAAAATGAAATGGTTTGAAGTCATGATAGTCTCCTGTTAACCCTCCATCGTACACTGCTCTGGTACTGAGGAAGCTCCGAATTCTCTTCAACATATTTAAGCTAGATGTTGAAGAAATTACTAATCTGACATCTTTAATAGATAGACATTTCATTGCTCAAAATAAGTAAAACCTTAATGCGCAAATGACAACAAAAAATTAAATCCGAGCACAGCACATAATTTTTCCAGGTGGATATAAAAATATCAAACCAAGCAAACCGAGTCTTTGAAGTTGTAACAGTGAGAACTACGAAGAAAGAGGAAAAAAAGAATTGCAATATGTATTACTCCAGTTTTGAAGCTTCATAACTGATTTAACTGGGTAAAATCCTTGGTTAGGATTTGGGTCATTCCTTAGTTTGAAGAAAGATTAGTAAAAGTTCCTTGAAGAATATTTATAAGAAATATTGCATTAAGAAAATCTAATATATAGAAACACAGTATGGTAAATCATCTTAGTGCATTCATTGTATTTATAGTTCTATACATTTTTTTTTCTATATAGTTTTATACATTTTTCCCCTATCAGACATGAATAAAATTCATGTAATGAGATAAAGTTATTTCTTCAATTTCTTTGGACTTTTTTTCTTTTTCTTTTTTTTTTTTTTTTCAATTAGTGAAGATATTTAGTTAGATGAAAGTAATTATTTCCCCGGATGAGATGTGATTTTCATGCAGTGTGGGCAGAGACTGGATTGATGGTAGTCAAATCCCATTAAAACAGCAACAGTCTACAGTCTTTAGGGAGTGTTGTGACCCGAAGCACTGTGAATGGGACGTATAACAGGGCAAAAAGCATCTGTAGGGCATGGCATGACCTACAATAAGGCAAAGGAGTGAGAAATTGTTCTGTGAGCAACCATAAGAGCAGCTGCAGAACTTGTAGCTCCCGAAGAGCCTGCATTGCAGCAGATACACACACTGCGAGCAAACACTTCACATGCAAACAGTCCTTTGACTATTTTGAGGAGATTGCTTAAACCATCCTGCTACCGATTGAAAGACTGTTTTAGAGAAGGTTTCCACACTACAGTACAAAGCTAACTAATATAGATCACTATAAGGCACATCACTGAGTGATCCATTAGTGGTTGCTGATTATTCTATATAAGTAATGAAGCAGAGCAAAACTGTGATCATAAGATTAAGGGCTTCATATATATAATACCTTTGACTGAATCTATACCAAGAAATTTAATTAAGATTGGCAGGTATTTTAGTTCAGTTATGTGTAACTACTTTGCTTTTCACCTGTACGTTTTCCTAAAATAAATACATAAAATTACAACATGGATAAACAACCAGAAGTGAAAACAGTAAAAAGAACACTATAAAAATTCTGAAGTCAGAGAATTGTGTTATTTCATGAACATAAGTAAGACTGTGCCTTAATATAAATACCATAGTTTCAAGTGGCTGATTGTCCTGTAAAATTAATAGCAACATTGAATTTTCCTTACATATCTGACAGTGCTCTTATGTCATCTCCTGATGAGGAAACTGTTGTGTCGAGTCCTGCATTTTGATCAAAACAGCCCCAGGCCCCAAGCCTACAGGCTTGGAAAGGAGTGGATGGAAAGCTGCCTGATGGAAAGGGACCTTGGTGTACAGATGGACAGTCGGCTGAATATGAGCCAGCAGTGTGCCCAGGGGGCCAAGAAGGCCAATGGCATCCTGGCTTGGATCAGAAATGGTGTGGTGAGCAGGACCAGAGAAGTCATCCTGCCCCTGGACTCAGCACTGGGGAAGTCTCACCTCGAGTACTGTGCTCAGTTTTGGGCACCTCAGTACAGAAAGGACACTGAGGTGCTGCAGTAGGTCCAAAGAAGGGCAAGAGGCTTGTGAAGGTCTTGGATAATATGGCGTATGAGGAGAGACTGAAGGAAGTGGGGCTGTTTAGTCTGGGGTCTGGATCAGGTGGTGGGCAATCTGATCTTGTCAGAAGAGTTGGAGCTCAATGATCTCTACAGGCACTTTCACGGGAAGCCATTCTGAAATTCTGTGATTCTCTCAAGACCTCAAGTGGATCAGACTTTGATGGGAATCTAACTCCAAAGGACTCTTCACAAAGAAGCAAAGCTGCAGAGAAACACGGTAAATTAAGTGCAGGGAGAGCAGTGGGACCCACGATCCATCACCCTCCCCCATCCCAACCCCCATGATGGAGCAGGAAGAGCAGAACCATTGATGAGACACTGACACAGTGTGGGCAGCAGCTAGAGAGCCCAGCGGCAAACAGGATGGGCAAAAAGAATGTGATGCATCAGTAGTGTCCGGCATGGCAACTTGCGCAGCAGTTCACAGAAGCAGGGCAAATAGAGAGGGAGCAGCCCTTCTCCCCATTGGAGATGCCACCTCACTGTAACATCTTCTCAGTGAATCTAGACTAGCCACAGTATCCATTTGACCAACAGCTGCACTCAAGAAGATTGTGGCAACCTAGACTGAGCATCCATGCAAACATGCAGCTGTCCTGGTGGTGAATGGAGTTAAATCCAGGTGGCAACTTGTCACGAGTGGTGTTCCTCTTGAGTCAGTATGGGGCCAGCCCTGTTTATTATCTTTTTTGATAATGTGGGTGAGGGGATTGAGCATACTCTCAGTAAGCTTACAGATGACACCAAGTTGGGAGGAAGTGTCAATCTGCCATCAGATTATCATCACCCATTATTACCCTGTGTCCCTTTTGCTCTCTATACTTATTTTGACACCTTTTCACTTCAAAGGAAAAAAACAAAATTACTAAAATCTACTTAGAGGAGGGAAAGTCCTAACTAAAATAAGCCCTAAAGTACATCCTGCAGATTATTCTAGGATGTGCATGAGTAGATACGAAGTAAACAACTGGATGCATGAGAATAGATTCATATTACTGAGCTGAGTATATGATAGTGGACACGTGGATAAATTTATTTAACCATGTGCTAAGGAAGACGTGAAATCTGCTGTCTCTTACAAGGAACAGGAAACAAACAGTGTATCTCTTCTGTAACTTCTTTCTGTAGCAGATTTACCCTTTTTGGTCATTTTTAGAAAGTCTTTATAGTAATTTTAAATACTGAAGGGAAGCTGCATGTCTTTATGTCTCTCTCTCTTTCTCAAGCTATCACAAAAATTCTTGTGCAGGTTCACATAGAAGAGCAAGAAGGTTCTATGATTCAAATGTTTCTACTACATTGCTAGTGGAAGAGCAACACCTTCATATTTCAGCATAAGACATATGTCAGCAGAAGACATGGTGTGCTCATGAGATGTCACTGTATCATTTCTTCATCACTCTCAAACTCTGCCCACAACTTTTCACTCTTTTCTGCATCCAACCCTGCTCATAACTTACTTCTGTAATACTCTTCTTACACACTAAGGTTGTTCCTCTTTCCTTGTCACCCTCTGTAGGATTTCTCTGTAATTAATTTTTACTTCATAGATCTTAAATTTCATCTTTATTTTTTTCTGATGAGGCAGAAATGCAGAAACCATTGTGGTTTCATTCTGTTTGAAAATAGTGTTAAGGTCTTCTAAATGTGCTCCAACAGCAGCCTGTTACTGAGGATTGAGTCACGTTCCAGCCAATTGTAGCTAGGTTCAGTGGGTGACGGCTGACCTGGCTCAGGGACAGGTATGTGTTCTGAAGAATACTCAGCTTACATTATAAGTGTTCAGTGAAGCATTTTTTGACTAACAATTTGGTAAATCAGTTATTTCCTGAAAGCTCTTTCCAATTTTACTTTTCTAAAGAAGTATTTATCTACCCATGCTTTACCACATTTCCTGTCCGTTGACACACTTATTCAATTCCCTATCCTACTGAACCTGTATACAATCAATGAATATACAGATGATGTAGCATATCTGAGAGCTTGGCTTATGTAGTTATTATACTAGAGCAGAAAAGAAGAACACTCACCATCCCCCAGGCTCACATGGGAAACTCCAGTGGAGTGGATCTCCAGAAGAGATCCTTCCCCACTGGTAGTCAGCTCTTAAATGGGTCTAGGAGCTGTGGAGCCAGCCAACGTTATTTTATTTTCAGAATAGATTTCAATGTGCCGGAATGTTTTAAAAACAGATATTTGGCAGACATTCTTCACTCATTTAGATCCTAGAATTAGTCTACTGAGACATATAGTGTGAGCAGGAAAGACATGTCTCCACTAATAGATTCAGTTGACTTTTCTTCATGATTCCAAATAGAGCTTTTGAATTTGTTCAGAACACTTACATTTGACTCATAATCATGCAACAGAAGTGCAACAATAAATTCAATTAATTTTGTAAATAAATATGAATATGGGAAAAAAATAGGCATGATCATGATCCTTCAGGTGTAAAAAGTCAAAGTTCCACTCTGACCACGCCTTCAATCCATTATCAGAAACCATAGTATTGATGAGGTAAGGTGAAGTAAGCTCCTTATTTAACCACCTGATCGTCTTTGTGACCTTCCTCTGAACCTGCTCCAACAACTCCATGTCCTTCTTGTGTTGGGAGCCCCAGAACTGGACGCAGTATTCCAGGTGGGTTCTCAAAAGGGCAGAGTAGAGAGGCAGAATCACTTGTCTCAACCTGCTGGTCACAATTCTGTTAGTGTGACTGAGGATACAGTTGGCCTTCTGGGCTGCGAACACACATTGCCAGATCATGTTGAGTCTTTCATCAATTGATGAAATTGATCATTTTCATCAATTGATGAAAAGATCATGATGAAAAGATCATGATGAGTCTTTCATCACTCCCAAATCTTTCTCCATGTGGCTACTCTTAAGACATTTAACCTGTATTTATGCTTAGGATTACCCAGATCCAGGTGAAAGACCTTGCACTTGACCTTGTTGAACGTTACAAAGCTGGCATGGGACCACCTATCAAGCCTTTTCATATCACTCTGGATAACATCTCTTCCCTCTAACGTGCTGACATTACTCAGTTTGATGTGATCTGCAAATATGCTGCAGCTACACTCAATCCTACTGTCCATGTCACCTACAAAGATGTCACCTACCACCTGTCCCAACACCAAACCCTGAGGAATGCTATTCGTCACTGATCTCTACTTTGACATTCAGCCACTGATTGCAACTTCCTGAGTGCAACCATCCAGCCAATTCCTTATCCAGAAGGTGGTCTATCCATCAAATTCATTTTTCTCCAATTTGGTGACCAGGATGTCACATGGGACAACTTCAAACACTTTGCACATAGAATCATAGAATCAATCATAGAATCACAGAATCAAAGGTTGGAAAAGACATACAAGATCATCTAGTCCAACCGTCCTCCCATTACCACTGCTGTGACAATCACTAAATCATATTTCGTAGCTCCTCATCTGGATGCTGGATGCCTCTTGAACACTGCTGGGAACGGTGACTCCTCCAGCTCCCTAGGCAGCCACTCTAGTGCCTGACCACTAGCTGAGAGAAAAAGTTCTTCCTTATGTCTAAACAAAATCACCTCTGGCACAACCTGTGGCCATTTCCTCAGGTCCTGTTTGTTGCCTGGGAGAAGAGGCCAGTTCCCTTCTCGTCACAACATCCCTTTAGGCAGTTGTAGAGCGCAATGAGGTCTCCCCTGAGCCTCCTCTTCTCCAGGCTAAATAATCCCAGCTCCCTCAGCAGCTCTTCTCAAGACTTGTGCTCCAGACCCCTCACCAGTTTCATTGCCCTTCTCTGGACACGCTCCAGGACCTCAACATCTTTCCTGTAGTGAAGAGCCCAAAACTGAACACAGTACTTGAGGTGCAGCCTCACCAGTGCTGAGTAGAGGGGGATGATCACCTCCCTGCTCCTGCTGGCCACACTATTTCTGATGCAGGCCAGGATGCCGTTGGCATCAGAAGATTTGTGCTCCAGACCCCTCACCACTTTCTCTGCCCTTCTCTGGACACATGCACATGTCCAGGTAGATGACATCAGTTGTTCTTCCTTTATTTCCTGGTGTTGTAAGTCCATCATAAGAGACATAAGTTTGTCGGGTATGATTCTCCTTTGGTGAAGCCACAGTGGTTACCATCCATCACCTCATCTTTATTTTCCATATGCCTTAGTAGGGTCTTCAGTGTGACTAGCTGCATGATCTTCACAGACACAGAGTTGAGACAGGCCTGTAGTTGTCTGGTAACTTTAGTTCTTAAAAAGTGGGAAGATACAATGCTTAAAAGTGAACTTATTACCTAATCAAGAATAATATTTTGGTTATCTAAATGTTTTAGGTATGAAAATAACATTTATCTTCCATATAGTCCACTATTTTCCGTAATCAGGAAGCCAGTTGAAGCATGTATATAAACCAGTAGAAGAGGATTGTTGCTGGTAATCAGAGCTGATTGCTAATACAAGTTAGTGTAGTATTTTGTCAGTGTGCAGGGTCAGCACAAAGGACATGGATACCAAGTTAAAGAAAGGAGTAAATCTTTATTTACATTTAAGGCAATAAAATAAGTGAAATAGCACAGCGAGAATAGAACAAAAGGAGAAAAGATACATTAAGAGTAGCAGAGAACAAGGTAATGACCCTAATCACTTCTACAGAAGATTAAGTAACTATAGTGATTAATAACGTGCATCATCAATTGTCCAAATACTATGAGATTCTATACAGCACATCCACTCATAGGTTAGCTCTCTTAACTTGCTTCAAGAAGTTCCATTTCTTATACAGTTAAATAAACAAGTTTGCATAATTTCGAGTGTAGAAACCAAGGCTGTCTCTCTGTTTTTTAACCACATATTTCTCAACAAGATCATATGTTCGGTCCAACAGCTCACAACGTATACTGCTTTGTACATATGCCCCTAAATAAAGAAACATCTCATCAGTTAGCATCACACAATAGGCATTACAACAGATTTTTGTAAGCTGGCATAAAAATGCATTTTCACAATAAAACAGCAAAATTGACAGAGATTGCATTGCATGTGCAGTATAACATTTGTTCATGAGGTTCATCCAGAAGTCAACTTTGATTCAGGGCTTATAATTCAGGACTGAATACTTTAATCAGTCTTTTAACCTTCATAACATATTTTCTGTTAATATAATCTTAGACTTAGGCATTAGGTGTAAAGGTGTGCTTTTTGCTCCTCAGTTAGCTTCTGCTGATCAGTCTTGGTTATTATTTACATCCTTTTTAAAACTAATTAGTTGCATAAACTAGGGAATTAAATATTGAACAAAAATTAAAACAGTGGCTATACAAAGAAAAAAGAGCATGCTTAGCCCATGGTTCCCCTAACAGCCATAAAAACGTACTTAATATAATAATATAAAAATAGTTGTATCAACACCAGTTTCATAGTTAATGGTCTGCTCCTGTCTGTGAAAATCAATCAGTGTTTGCATTGGTCTTCATATCAAGTTTCATGGATAATATCCTCTCCCAAATGGGCAGTTTAAGCAAGCAGGTAGATTTAGTCATGCAAGATTAAATAAAATTTAAACAAAATTCTACCATCTAGTTATTCTTGCAAATAATACTTAATTGAAGGCACATGCTCCCATCTTTCTTGCCTGGGTTTTGTAACTAAAATGGTTTTTATCTCTCTCCATAGCCATTACTTCATCCAGACCAGGAGGGCTGTTGGGCCTTTGTACCCATTTTTAATGCAATGGATCCAAATCCTTAATCTCCATCTGAACAGAAAGTGTGGTGAGTTGAAATGGATCTGCTTTTTTGACATTGTTTTTAAAACTGGAAAAATCAATAATTGTGCTATTCTATCATGGGCTTGAACAATTAAATCTTGTTCACCCCTTTTAACAAAATTACTTTTATTTCTCCATCAAATTACCCGCATTATATACTCCTCCCATGATGTGAGCACTCTTCAGGGTTAAGCTCAAGTGATCATTTATCAAACCAAAGTGTCCTGAAGGAATTTGAATTCCTATTTCAACGTTTATGACTCCATCTGTTTCTTATTTATTTATTTATTCTGGTCAATTTTAAGACAGAGCTCTATCCATGCAGCATCTGAAGTGGCTCAGTAAGGGGGCCCATCACACCCAGGACAATTTCCCAATAAGCCAAAGTCTCATTTACTGTTAAAGATTATATTTGTAAATTAGGCATAGTCGTATGCATCAAGGGGGTCAATCTCCCCATTAGGTCTATTGTTGAGGATGGTTCTCCACTGGGACAGATACCCATCTCCTAGTTTTTTCAGCTGCTCCTTTAACAACCCATTCATTTTTTCAGTCAATTCTGCAGCTTGTGGATAATATGGTGTATGAAAAATTCACTGCATATTTTGTTGCTCAGCATATTGTTGAACAAATTCATTTCAAAAAAGAAAACTGTTTTCAGTCTGAATCTGCAACGGAATTCACAAGTCCATGGGACTGGATGGGCTGCACCCTTAGGTGCTGAGGGAGCTGGCAGGGGTGATTGCTGAGCCCCTCTCGGCCATCTATCAACGCTCCTGGTTAACTGGTGAGGTCCCAGAGGATTGGAGGCTTGCTGATATGACTCCCATTTTCAAGAGGGGCTGTAAGGAGGGTCCAGGGAACTATAGGCCTGTTAGCCTGCCATCAGTACCAGGGAAGGTTATGGAGCAAATCATCTTGGATGAGACCACACGGCATGTGTGCAGTGTCCAGGGGATCTGGCCCAGCCAGCACAGGTTCATGAAAGACAGGTTGTGCTTGACCAACCTCATCTCCTTCTGTGACTGGGTGACCAGTCTGGTAGATGAGGGAAGGGCTGTTGATGCAGTCTACCTAGAATTCAGCAAAGCCTTTGACACGGTCCCTCACAGGCTTCTTCTGGGGAAACTGGCTGCCTGTGGCCTGAACAGATATACACTTCTTTGGGTAAGGAACTGGCTACAGAGCTGCGCACAGTGGGTAGTGGTGAATGGAGTACAGTCCAGCTGGTGACCCGTTTCAAGTGGTGTCCCCCAGGGGTCAGTACTGAGGCCCATCTTGTTTAATATCTTTACTGATGACCTAGATGAGGGGATTGAGTGCACCCTCAGTAAGTTTGCAGATGACACCCATCTGGGAGGTGGTATCAATCTGCCTGAGGGCAAGGAGGCCCTTCAGAGGGATTTAGACAGTCTGGACCGCTCGGCTGAGGTGAATGGGATGAGGTTTAACAAGGCCAAGTGTTAGGTCCTGCACTTTCTTCATAGCGGCTGAGGGAGCTGGGATTGTTCAGTCTGGAGAAGAGGAGGCTCAGGGGAGACCTCATTGCACTCTACGACCTCCTGAAGGGACGTTGTGGTGAAGAGGGATTTGGCCTCTTCTCCCAGGCAACAAGCAGGACACGGGGTAATGGCCGCAAGTTGTATCAGAGGAAGTTTAGATTAGACATAAGGAAGAACTTTTTCTCTCAGCGAGTGGTCAGGCACTGGAATGGCTGCCCAGAGAGGTGGTGGAGTCACTGTCCCTGGCAGTGTTCATGAGACGTGCTGCGTGATGCAGTTTAGTGCTTGTGGTGGCAATGGTGATGAGGAGACGGTTGGACTAGATGATCTTATAGGTCGTTTCCAGTCTTGTGATTCTATGATTCCATAGTATAAATTTTTTATGTCTATAATGCAGGTAGTACTACAGTAAATTGCCTTCTTGCAAGGATGGGCAATCAAATGCACAAAATATGTAACTACAGGGGTGTAAATGCATTTACACCCTCAATGTTGGAGTAAAGGTCCAATATAATCCATTTGCCAAATCTGTGCTGGCATCATCCTTTTCCCCAACCATCCTTTCACACAAATGCATGGGGCATTTGTTTGTTGGCAAAAGGAACACAGGGTAATTGCAGTTCTGATCATATCAAGTGACAAAGTGTTTAGCCATATGCGCTTGAGGTCACCTGTAAGTGCCTTTTTCTCTAAGGTGCGAGCACTTTTGGTGCACTCATTTTGCTAAGCCATCACAATTCTTCTGAGGGAATTCCAGTCCAGCTTGGGAAATCTTTCCTGGCTGTCTGAAACAGAGTTATGTCATTCTAAAATATCTGTGTTACTATGATCATCAACACGTAACACAGTCACCTTAGTCCTTTGTACTGTTTCCCAAATGTCTTTTCACAATTCCTTTCTCCAGACTTCCTTGGAATCTATCTCCCAATACTTGACTGCCTATGCTGGCAGCTACTTATGGGGTAAAATGTATCTGTGAGCAGTCAGCAAAGAGTTTATCAGACTCCTTGATAGACCCTATCACTGTGAAACCTTGGGAGTCTGGAGTGTAAGACAGAGAGCAAATGGTATCTGTTTGCATCTAAGGGTAAACAAGAGGTTCTGTTTGTATTCATTGTTAATTTTATCACACTTAAGAAACCTTTCATCCTTTATCACTGTGTTTTGGAAGAAGCTAGGCCAATTAACTGATTAGAGGGACAGGAATTCCTGGCTTGTAAGTGAATGGTATATAAGATGTATGTTGAATTCATTAAAGCAGAACTATTCTGAGAACTATTCTGGTGCTACAAAAAACTGAGAGCTCTCTAACTCCACTGAGGTCCAACAGCTACTGACCAAGAATCAGTATATAGATCACATTATCCTAGACCTTCTTGTTTGAACGTCAAATAAACTGCATGTAATTTGGCATGTTAAGTGCTTCTCCTGCTGTTTCTAAAAATTTCTCTGAATGAGAATGATAAGCTATTGCTTTTGAAAGCGTCTTTCCTCTGATACATTTAGCTGACCTATCAGTAAACCAGGCATGTTCTTTTTCAAGGGTTGTTCTACAGCTCTTCTCCATTGTACTTGGGATTCCTATTCAACTGTAAATTCAGGGTTTATTTCTTGATCACCCATGCACGCAGTAGGTACTTGCTCATGGAGTGTGGCTATCCCATCAGCTCCTACCTTGGCTCTATCTTGAATATACAATTTCCACTTTACAGTTCTTGGGCATGCTCAACACTATGAGTTTTCAGAGAAATCTTGACCCACCGCATGATAGGAATTTTAGGCTACAGATGTACTTCATAGTCTGTTGTTAGTTGTTCTGTTTCTACTAAAGCCCAATAACATAAAATAGCTGTTCCTCAAAAGGTATATAATTACTTCCTGCCTCCAGCAATTTTCTACCCCCAAAACTCAAGGGAAGCCTTTTTTCCTGTTTTTGCCAGAGGCTCCAATTGGTATGTGACCCATTTACAGACACATTTAACTCCATTTCTCCTTTCTCCATAGGCCATAAATCTAAAGCCCTTTGAATAGCCTCTTTTGCTAATTTAAAGGCGGCTTGCTGTTCACTTCCTCATTCAAATACCGTATTTTTCTTCATTATTTTCTTTAATGGGGTTAAGATTTCTCCTATAAGTCCTCACTGTCCTCTTTTGTTCCAGTAGTCACTACATCGTAATATAGGATTTTGTATGTGTTGCAGTATTGCCAGTACCTCTCAAGGCAGCAGATTCTTCAAGGCCCCTGCTAGCACCTCTAGTATAGCTGTGCCATCCCACACCTTATCATGAGAAGGCTCACTATGTTGCTCTTCAGACCTAGTTTAAAGCCTTCCCAATGAGCCCTGCTAGCTTTTCTTCAAGGACTCTTCTCCCACTTTGAGAAAGGTGAACCACACCTGATGACTGCAAACCCAGTGCAGTGTAGGACAGTTGAGGATTTTTATTGCTGCATGCAGAACTGAATTATATATTGGCTAGTGTAAGCTCTAAAATCTCTGTATCAACATTTGAGGACAAAATGTATCAACCTTCTAGTAGATGAAAGGAAGATATTCATATAACTTGAGATATCTGAAGAAAATGGTACCTTTCTTTGCAAGATTTGAAGAGTATTCTCTGGAGAATATTCAGTGACAGAATTAGATTGCCACCATTGATCTAACAGTAACTTGACTACAAGGAATCATTCCTTGGCACTTCTGGATTCAGTCTGAGCAAGCAGAAAGTGAGAAAGTGTCTCCTGTAAAGCAACACTGCCCACACAAGAAGCAGGAATACCAGGGAACAATTTTGCTGGAGAAAGACTTTTTTTTATTTTTTTAAACAGATCACTGTGTGAGCCAAGACATTTTGCTTTCCTCCCTATCCAGTTTCCATGAAGAGATGTTACCAAAGGTCTTTTAGATCTATCAGAATATGAGCTTGAAGCCTTAGAAATTCAGAAGGAAGTATACAATTATTTTATCAGAGATGGTGCTTAGTAACAAATGTTGTGAGAAATGATGAATTCTTTATCTATTCAGATGGAGACCAACTACCTTTCTGAAAGATATGCTTTCATTAGCACAAAACTTCAGGGCCTGTTGTAGTGAAAACAGGATGAAGTGTAACGGTCCAGGATTGATTCAATAGGCTGCATGAACTATAGAAAAATATCAACTCTGAACAATTAACTCAAGCTTTCAGTAACAGGTTTTTAACTGGAAGAGCTAGTTTTTCATAATTTAATAGAAGCATTTTAAATTTTAATTAATTTATGTTAGTAAGATGCATGGACTTCTTAATGTGGAAACTACTCCAGAAATAGAAGACAGAATTGACAGCAGATGGTGACTGAACACACTCACAGTGTGTTCATGAGCACATCTCTTTCAATAGAAGGAAAATGCTGTGTAAGCATAGTTTGGGTGAGGAGAAAATAATATTAAATTGTCTTTAATATCTTCATAAAAGATTTGGATGTAGGCCTTACATGATTCTATTAGGAAGACATTCTTGCTCATACTTTCAATAAGAGTCAAAGCTTCATAGAAACTATAAACTGTTCAGTGAGTTCTACTTCACCTTCTCAATCAATTGAAAGTAATGCCTATTTCATTATGTTGGCTTATGATGTCAGAGGAGGCTTTTGATTGTATGGAAGTAGATGTTGAACCTTCCCAACAATATTTGATTAAATTTTGTTGTCATGCAACAAGGCAGCACAGAGATGGTCTGACCACATGGCATCTGAAATGGAAGTGCTTATGAGGTAGAGGAGTGTCATTTAATTCACTTAAGTAATGGTAGTGACACGTTACAAAATTGTGATTTGTAGCTGAGAATGTGCTCTATTTAATGGTGTTACTGTGCTCTTTGCATCTGTTGTTTCCAAGGAAATGAATAGAAATAGTATTGTTAGAATTTTTTGCCATCCAACAGATTGAAACAGAGGGGCAATCTGTAGTATCTGACATTCAAGTATCTGACATTCAAGTTCTTATGAAGAAAAGGCGTTGAATTCCTCCATGCAGAAAAAAATTGCACCCACTGATATTCAAGTATGCTTGCTGAATGTTTATGGAGATTAAAGAGTAGATCTGAGGTAGTGGTGACAGTGGCAGTGGTTCATCTCTGCTCGTGTGGACTTCTACGAGGCAGCATGCATGTTCTTGTTCACTGCTTATGAAAATGCATAGCTAATGTTGGTGACTGTGGTAGAAAATAATATTCTGTAGCTCAGAATTTTCTCTATCAGTGTTATTGTGCCAATTACATCTGTTGTAGCTTCCAAGGAAATAAATGAGGCATTACTTCTGGTGCAACCTAATCTGTGCAGGATAGGAGGGAAGTGAGATCTGTGGAGAAATGGTAGGCCATTGAACCATGATAATGGTTTCTATTGAGCAGGAGCGCTTATAAAAGAATTCATTAAGATTTAGTTTAGAAAGTGATATAGAAGGTGACTCACGCTTTCTGAAGACTAATGACACCTCAAGAAGAGCGTGATATCTGGAGATGTTGTTCCCATGGCTCTTTAATAATATAATTCTTTAATAATGATAAGGAGGGGTGGACTTGGGGTCTAGCCCTTCCAGTTGCTTAGGTGCATTGCTTACACTTGAGCTTCCTGGGTAAGGCTTACCTTCTCACTTGGTGCTTGAACGTTGGTTTAGGATGTGACCTACAAATTCCCATACAAGGCTGTACTTGTGAAGTGCATGCTTAGGAAAAAATGTGTTGGAGTGATACAGCACCTCTCATTTATATGTTCTCTGTATTTGTTCTCCTTGCATTCTGTTTAGTGAAAGTGAACCATGGCTTGCATACTCTGCAAACTTCTATGCAATCTTGCATAGAAGGATGAAAAACACTTTGGCTTTCAGATAAGGCTAATCTTTCTGGCTTTTTTTTTTTTTTTAGTGCAGAATATCTACCTTCTCAGATCATCACTAACTACATTATATGCCTCTATGACTTGAGGATATCCTGCCATTTTCCCCAGGTTGTTCAGGAAGTTATCAATCCTCACTTTGACTTGCACCTACTATCATATAGGATATAAATTACTTCATGGCTGGAGATTCAGTGCCATCTCCTCAAGAGTAGAAAAATACATACACACAGTTCCTATTCTTGTTCAGCTTTCTGTATCCTTTTTATTTCTGTTCTGTTTATTTCAGTTCATTATGTGATTGTTGCATGGTATGCTGCTAGGTATGCACATTGACTGTATAGTGGTCTCTCTTCTGAGATTCCTCCATAAGTCAGCATGAATGAGCCCTGAGAACTTGATAGACTATGGCCAAAAACTAGTTCATTCTGTTTGCTCAGCCGCATGAGTGGCTGTTGACCATAAAGGATTGCCAAGCAGTATCTGTCTTGAACAGGTGCCACTGAACAAACTTTGAGACAAGAATGTTCCATACAAGTCTCTTACACTTATGGGCATATTCTTGTTGTGAGTTGAAGAAGCTCTAACAAGCAAGTCATCTTTATTTTTGTTTTGTTTTCCTACTCTTGCTTTGGAAAACTAGTGAGGTTCTGCAATGGATATGTTGCCCTGCAAAGTGAGTTTCAGCTGCAAGTACAATCACTGGGCTCATCAAAGATGACAACTACACTAAAGGTGGTGAGAGGTTGGAAATACGTTTGAGCCAGAAACATTGCTCCTGCTTTATGTTGATACACTCTTCACAACCTGCTTTCCAGTATGGTAAGTGGTCTTTGCAGTTAGTGAAATTGTCTCCTATATATAGAACAGTTTGTTTTAAGCTTGCTCAAAAAGCTCCCTTGCTTTGGTTGTCTCTATGTTTTTGTTTGTTTGTTTGTTTTTTGTTTTGTTTTTCCCTGTATGATTTGATACTTTTCTAAGGGAAAAGTCTCTGACAGAGAAACATGCTTCATGTCAGTCCTGTTTCTGGATGCATCTGCAGAGTACTTTTCAGCAACATTTCATGTTCTGTAAACATGATGCTTGGCATTTTTGATTCCTGAGCTCTTGGTACGGAATTGCCTAGGAAGGCAAAGATGCTCCAAAGGTATTCTAAGAAGTCTGGGATCTGCAAGTCATCATTCCATGACTGCATGCAGTTTTCAAGCTGGGGGGGTTGATTTTACTCTCCTGGGGGAATGTCTGAAAGAAATCAGAGCAATAGTTTGTTCTGCCTTACAATACTTATTGAATTGTAATAACCTTTAATAAATTTTAAATGTCTTTGCTTGAGGGTCAAATGAGAAGGTAAGTAGGCACATGATTATGTTTTGTTTTTGTTTTTAAGATTGTGGTTATCAAGTATTTCATGGGCAGTTATGCCTGGCAGGCTGGGAATGCTAGACTAAATATATTTAAAGCTTGAAAGTTCTTCATTACCATTTTTCCACTTTAAAGTATGTTACAGCCCCTTGTTCCTCTTTGCCTCTTACTAACACTTCCAACTCCTTCATCTGCTTTGTCATACAAGGTTGTTTTATTGTCCTTCTTTCCCAAGTTTTTCCACAAATTAAACAGTACTGCAGAGCAGAGGACACCTCAATAGTCCAGTGCTGTGCTTGATTTTTAAATAATGTTATCCCAGAAAACTCTTCCATATTACTTGAGTGCCAATCTGACATAGGGTCTGTCTAACATTTTTGTAAGATATTCAGAGGACAGCTTTCAGACACCTGTTGGTATCTTATAGCAAATGATACAGAAGAAGAAGAGTTGGACATTATCACCAGCTAACAGTCATGTCATAGAATCATAGAATCATGTCAGTGACTTTTCATTATACCATTGTGAACTTGAATTCATTTTTAGTCTTAAGTCAATATTGTATTTGATAACTAAAGAAGTCTGAATGTATTTCGTATTAATGCATCTGCAAGCTCCAAATCTATTTTTAATGCTATTATCTGAAGATCAGTTACATTGTATGATCACAAATTTAGCACCCTTCAACCAGTTTTGCATTATGCTTCCATTTAAGATTAATAGAAGAATAGAATTAATAGAATAAAAGAAAACAGGAACTTGCTCACTAATTGCCTTTTACAAGTATACAGGCAACTCTTAAAACAAAGTACCGAAAGCAGATATAAATGTATCAAAATCTTGCTGTGAATGGTGATACAAACTGGTGAGGCTAAAGGGAAAGATCCATGGTTCTAATTACTTTCTTATTGCTGCTTTTCTGGAAGTTAAAAAAAAAATAAATGCAACCCTAATTCCAGGGAAGAACTTAAGAACAGAAGCATTGTTAACGTGGTTGGAGAGATGTGCAATAGGTGAGATCTGCTTATCTTAATTTCTTCTGTATTAATTATCATGTGTATGGTAACTGTTGAGTTATAGCCTGAACCACTGATAGAGCACTTGAGGAAAAGACCCAGTCAGCCCTTTGTAAGAGATTATTCTTTTGCATCTTTGTCTCAAAGCTTGCTGGGTACACAGATGAACAAGTCCAAGCAAGTCCTGGGCAAGGGTTGAGAAATCCTTTCTCTGTGGGACACAGACAGACAAGGCCAGAGGCAACAAGAGAGAGAGAGATAAGTCACAGATTAATGGCCAGGAAGCAGTCTTTTGTGTGGGTTTATCTCAAGGAAGATGGCCACCTCAGGAGATGCTGCAAATGACTCTTACTCAAGCGCCAGGAATGCCATGCTGGCAGAAGAAGAGAGGTAAAAAAAGGGGACCTACAAGCATGAGGTTGTTTTTTCCGGCAACAGATTCCTCAAAAAAAGAAGAGGTTTCTGACATGAGAAGCCTCTCTCCCTCCTGGACTTGCTCTGCACTTTAACAGCATGCTGAAGAAGAATGAAGGTGTCTACCATCAGATTCCTCACTATGGAATTCCTGCCTGCTGATGGACTCTTCTGGGCCTGCTGTCTGAGTCCTGCCGCTTCCTCCCTGATTGTCTCTGTGACTTCTTCTTCCTACTTGCTTGCTGCCCAAGGCCATCACACGGTGGCCACTGCTGCTCTCCCCTTGCTGTGCTTTTGCCTCGGACCTTCGAAACATCATGCAACAGGATGCTGCTGGATTGTGGTGGTTGACTATCCACCCATTAAGCAATTCTTGTTTCTTTCCTATCTTATCTATCTCTCTCTTTCCCTTCCCCATCACCCTAATTTGTAATAGTCGCCATCTTTCCTTTCCCCATCTCCCTGATTAGGATTTATAATAAACTGATCAGTCCAACATTCAAACATTCGTTTCTTAATCTCACGCCAGATATGTTATATTAAAAGAACCTCCTCTCCCTCCTATAAATTGGAGTGAGACACCCTGCGAGCACAGGCAAGGATGCAAGATGAAATATCAAGGACTGTGCAGGAATTAGAAAAAATTGGGATTATCAGGCCTGCTCATAGTCCCTATAATTCCCCCATATGGTCAGTGCAGAAGTCAGATGGCACATGGAGAGTGACAGTAGATTATAGAAAATTGAATAAAGTCACATCACCTGTTCAGGTGACCGTACCCAATATTGCCTCCTTAATGGACACATTGAGTAGGGAAATGAAAACCTATCACTGTGTCTTAGACTTAGCAAAAGCATTCTTCAGTATTCCAATTGCTGAAGAATCACAAGATCAGTTTGCATTTACAGGGGGAAGCAGGCAGTAGACCTTTCAGGTCCTGCCACAGGGACATGCATATTCACCAACATATTGTCACAATCTAGTGGTGTGTGACCTGGCTAATTAGGGAAAACCTAATAATGTTAGCTTGTACCATTATACTGATGATCTCCTGTTGACATCTGACTCACTAGAGGCAGTAGAGTGGGTGACAAATTCCTTGACAACCTATCCACAAGAAAGAGGATGGGCTATAAATCCTCAGAAGGTGCAAGGTCTGGGCCTGCCTTTGAAATTCCTGGGGGTAGTTTGGTCGGGAAAGACCAAAGTACTATCCAGTACTGCAACAGATAAGGTAGGGACTAGAAATGCCTGAACAACACTAAAGCAGCTGCAGGAGTTCTTATGTATGTTGGGTTTTATGCTAAAGTGCAGCTGCTGAGGCTGCTGTACAGACTCACAAAAAAGGAGCAACTATGGGACTGGAAGAAAACCGAACACAAGGCTTTCCAACAGGCCAAACTGGCAGTTAAACAAGCCCAGGCATTGGGTGTATTTGATCCTACCCTCCCAGCCAAGTTGGACGTTCATGTTACTCAGGATGGCTTTGGTTGGGGCCTGTGGCAACGCCAGAGTTCTGTTTGGACCCCCATTGGTTTCTGCTCTCAAGTCTGGCATGGAGCAAAAGAATGATACAGTATGATTGAAAAACAGTTATTGGCTGCCTACTTCATGTTACAGGTGATAGAACCAATAGACCAAACAGCTGAAGACATAGTTAAGATCACCTTGCCAAGGTGGGTAAAAGATCTGACCCACCTTCCTAAGACAGGGGTGGCCCAAGCACAAACAGTGGCACGATGGGTTGCCTATCTCAGCCAGAGGAGTGGTCTGTCTTCATCACCATTGAAAGAAGACCTTCAAAAGTTCTTAGGCCTAGTGATGTATCATAGTGATGCACGAAAAGAAACATTGGTCACTCCACCAGAAAAGATTACTGTTCAGGAGGGGAAAAATGAGATGCCTGGTTTATGGATGGGTCCAGCAAGAGCAACATGAGCAAACGGAGAGAAGGAGCATACGTACTATCCCTCAACTGAAACTACCTGGTTTGAAGAGGGAGGTGGTCAGAGTAGTCAACGGGCAGAACTGTAAGCCATGTGGATGGTTATAACCAAGGAACCTGGTATCCTGAACATCTGCACAGATGCTTGGGCTGTGTACTGTGGCTCACTCTTTGAATTGCACAGTGGGCCCACAGGACTGGTGTCCGCACCTGATCAATTTAGGGCAGAAATATGCCTTAAATGGAATTCCCCGTGGTTAAATGCAGGACTGTACATGTCTACCATATTTCTGATCAACAAACCCTACAGTCACCAGGAAAAGATGAAGCTGACACACTGGCTGGAGTTTGATGGATTGAGAATTCGCCATCTGAGAACATTGCCCGCTGGTTATATCATAAGCTGTGGCACGCAGGACAAAAGGCAATGCAGGCAGCAGCTGAAGCATGGGGTCTGCCTATACAGCTATCTGACTTCTCCCAGGCATGCTGAGACTGCTATGCTTGCTCCAAGATGAGACTGAGACCTTTGCCTGGAACAACAGCCCATCTTGCTAGAGGACACAATCCTCTCCAGTGATGGCAGGTTGATTACATAGGGCCCCTCCCTCAGTCTTCAAAGACTGTAACATATGCCCCGACCTGTGTTGATATGGCAAATGTGCTAATGCAGGCCATTACATAATCCACATAATCCAGTGCATATGCATCCAACATATACATTATATACATATATATACATCATATACATACATATACAGGCATATACATCAAGGCACTTACTAAGCAGGTGGCTGCCTATGGGACACCTCAAGTCATCAAGAGAAACCAAGGGACTCATTTTACTGGTGCAATGACAATGTTGGGCAGAAAAAAATAACATTGAATGGAGATTCCTTCTCCTGTATAATCTGAAGGGGGCAGGCCTTACTGAATGCCATACTGGTATTTTTAAGGCTGTCCTGAAGTCAAACTTTCAGTCCCTGCAGGAGTGGACAAGGAGACTCTATGAAACACTGTGGGACCTGAGTGAAAAGCCTAGAGACAGCAGACCCAGTGCCTTGAAAATGCTACAGACAACATGGACCTCCCCATTTAGGATTCAAATTATGGGCGCTGATTATCAGGTAAGACTCCAGACTGGCAATGACAATAATCTTCTGCTGCTCCCTGCCCCTCAGAATCTAGAACCAGGTAACCCTAGAATAAAATAGCTTTGAAAGTTGCAAGTAGGACTGAAGTGGTGTGGCCTACTTGCACCTTGGGGGAGATTACTGGAGGTTGGGGGCTCGATTGTCACTCCAGTAATTGGTATATAGCCTACTGATATTATGGTCAACACTCCGGTCTTCATTGCAACAGTCATCATGTCCCTGTGGCAGATCAGGAATTCCCCTTTGGCTCCTGATAGTTTTGCAACCGCAGATATCTGGCCAAAGGATGTGGTACAGGCGGCGAGGGCATGCCTCAGTGAAAGCTGCAGTGTTGACCCAGGATAGGAATACAGCCTTTATCTTGCCCTGGAGGGCAGACCTTCCCTTCCTAGTACCCCTGAAATATTTGTACTACTCTCCATGAGTTTTTAAGTCTCTAGGATCACTGGAAGGAATAAAATTTCATTGATACATTCCACTGTCACTGTGAGATCAAGCACAACAGTCAGTGATGGCCTATGTGTATGATGGAACATAGGATGAACCTGCACCAAGTAACAGCATGCCTGCAGTAGCACCACTGAGGACTGACCCATGAAAGAACACAACCTTCAACCACAAATCAACCATCAATCATGTTATATTATGTCATATATTACGTCAACCTCCATCACAACGGTCAACTGTACAAGTGTCATGGTGCATTGGATCTTTATATTAGGGAAGGCTCACCCTTCAACCAGCTCAATCATTGGTTCGCACTGTGAAGGGGTGGACTGCATGTTAACTATTGAGTCATTTCCTTAATTACTGATTACCTGGGGAAAAAACCCAGTCAGCTCTGGGAGAACAGGTGAGGCAATTCATCTGTGTTACTGCAAGGAGTTGAGCCTGGCTCCACCTCTTTTAGACCCCATTTAAGGGCTGACTGCTACTGTGGAAGGATCTCTGGTTGGAGATCCCTCCCTTATGGAGTCTTTCCTGTATGTCTAGATCTTTGGAGACAGGTGAACACCTTTACTTTTTCCTTTGAAATACCAACATGTTCTGCACTGGTCCCTTTGCTGTTGCATTCTTGTATTGCCCTTCCATTGCATTAATCTTTCTGATTGTAACATTATGTATGACTGTACAAGAGAAAAATAGATTAAACATCCTTTCAAGGAGGGAAATTTCTGAGGGTTAGTATTCCTTGAACCTTCAATGTTGGTCCACCTTTCTCAGTATTCTTTCCTTTGAGCTGTATAAGAACAGCTCAATTGTAACAAAATAATTATATTTTATTTTCCCCAAATCATTTTTTATAAGAAAAAATACTAACTTGAAAATAATTCAAGTGTGGGCTTGACAACTGAATATCTTGCCGTGGTGATCTTTTCAGGTACATTGTGCATACCCACTGGAAGAGGAATTTGGAATACAGAAAAATAAACTAATTTTTTTTTTCCAGAAACCTGAGCATAAAGGAATACTAGAAACAAATCAGCCATGACAACTAAGCTAAATCAACTGTATATTTTGGGATGGGGTAGATAATTATAACTATCCATAATAGAGATTTATTTTGTGCTGCATAAGTGGCTGGAGGAAAGATTTTGCTAAGGATCAAATGAATAAGCTGAGCTAATCATAAATCTAAGATTTATTATTTTTTTCAGGAAACTGTACTTCCTTTAGAAATCTTTGAGAGATGGTTTCCCTTTCACATTTGATTTTTGGTATTCTGCTACTCAAATCTAAGCAAAAATAAAAAATGTTTTGAAAAAAAAAATAAACAACACATGACTATTTTCTTCAATACAAGCTATTAAAACTTAAGAAACTTAAAAATATTCTTCCACTTCAAAATACTATGTCTAGTAATGCTACTGAGCATGAATACTATCCTCTTTCTAGGGTCTCAGTTACATAATATGTTTTAAAATGTCTTTGCATTTCCAAATATGGGTATAGATAGGAAACAGCTGTACTAACATCTTCCAAGAAGATGCTTGGAGATTCATCTTTAATTATAAAGAATCATATTCAGTAATGTAAAATAATAACTACAAATTAAACAAAATATCACAAACTGCCAATTGTTTTAAAAACTTGCATGTGTGCAAATCAACCTAGGTGCAGGAAACAATCCTTATATTATTACTGAAGAAGGGTACTCTCCCTTTTCATTTCTACTTCCTAGTAAATTAACCTCAACTAATGCTCTCTAGAGTTTGGTACCAGAACTTCTCAGCATTGTGACCACAAATTTCAGCAGCTCAAGCTTCCTGGTGATATTTTTCTGTAATGCCTGAAGATTCATGGAGAGTTCTTCCAGCACTGTGTCTGAAGGTATAAAGGACTTATTTTTGGGATGTTGAATTTGTAGCAAAAACAAAGGAAAGGACAAAGATCTCCACTGTCATTCACTGAATGTTCAAAAGAAAATGAAATAAGGAAAGTAGTAATTGTATTGTAGATGATATTTTCTTAGTGTGATATTTTCTTAGCAGCGGGATGAACTCTGTCAGTGATATCATTGAAATGCTTAAGTTAAGTAATCTCTTTCAGAAAGACTAGTTGCTTAGAATCATAGAATCATAGAATCACCAAGGTTGGAAAAGACCTAAAAGATCACCCAGTCCAACCGTTCACCTATTCCCAATAGCTCCTACTAAACCATGTCCCTCAACACAACATCCAGTCTTTCCTTGAACACCCCCAGGGTCGGTGACTCCACCACCTCCCTGGGCATCCATTCCAGTGCCTGACCACCCTTTCTGAAAAGTAATACTTCCTCATGTCCAGCCTGAATCTCCCCTGCCGTAGCTTGAAGCCATTCCCCCTGGTCCTATCACTGATGACACGAGAGAAGAGGCCGACCCCCAGCTCACTACAACCTCCCTTCAGGAAGTTATAGAGAGCAATGAGGTCTCCCCTGAGCCTCCTCTTCTCCAGGCTGAACATTCCCAGCTCCTTCAGCCTCTCCTCATATGGCCTGTGCTCCAGACCCCTCACCAGCTTTGTTGCCCTCCTTTGAACACGTTCCAGGGCCTCAATATCTTCTTGCAGTGAGGGGCCCAAAACTGGACACAGTACTCGAGGTGCGGCCTCACCAGTGCCCAGTACAGGGGAACAATCACCTCTCTGCTCCTGCTTGCAACACTGTTTCTGATGCAAGCCAGGATGCCATTGGCCTTCTTGGCCACCTGGGCACACTGTCGGCTCATGTTCAGCTTGAAGGCTATAGATATAATTTTGATGTTCCCAGAACCTGTGTGGAAGATGTAAGTTTTCTATGAGCCTCAAATGAGTCTTTCAACTTTCAATTCTAAGATAAGCAATTTCTCTCTCCCTTTAATTGGAAGAGCATGTTCAACTTCAGTATTTCCCTTTCCCTGCTACAACCAGTCTTTTGCAATTAGGGAATTTGGATCTCTTATGGCACATTCTGTGAAACAGAAGACACTTTGTGTTACCCCTTTAGCAGCAGAATTGCTGTTATGTATGCTCTTGCTAAGTAAAAACATAATGATTAGTTTTGTTGAGAAGATGTTGAGCATTTAATTACCCTGTATATGCAAAACTTTCTCCCCTAATGTGTACATTCCTTGCTGGGTTGTGAGTAAGACTAATTTCTTCAGCGGTAATTTGGGACAGTTCTTAAATATAGTTGTTTGTTCTCAGTTTGATAATACTAGCCCTTGAATACTACCAAATAAATAAATAAATAAATAAATAAATTCAAGGCTGTTAATTTTTGTACCATCATGATAGATTTGTTTCAGTTTATTTTCTTCTCTGAAGTACTGGCACTAGGACTGCAATTTTTCTCCATTCCTCTTCAAATTCAATATGTATGAGTTTTTGGTCTTTCTAGTCAGTGTCTGTACTTAGGTGACAGAGTCCCTTTGAGTTTCTTCACTTTCTGAACATCTTCCTAAAAATAGGTTTTTCCCAAAGTAAGGAGGATTCTAGCTGGAATTAGCCTGAAACATCTTGGGTATAAAACTTCTGCTTATATCCCAGTATCCGCAAGGAAAGTTGGTAGAAAATACAATAATGGTAAATCACATGTTTCTGTGCCAGTGTAAACCTTGGCTACTTTCTTGTAGAAATATTCCCTAGCACCATTTGTCTTTTTACAGCTGAAGATTCAGATTAACCACATTATAATAGTACAGAGAAAATGAAAAATCAACTATTGCATAATTTCAATTAAACAGAAATGAACTGTTATGAACTTGGATCTAAACAAAAATGTGTAGAGCTATCTTGCTTGCATTGTGTGTCATATCTCAGTGGTCAAGTGGAGTTTAGAAGAAGAAAACTCAGAGGTTCTCTATGAACAACAGGCAGTAAGAGTATATTTGGGAATGAGAGTGGTGAGAAGTTCCAGTACATGCTTCAGAATACTGGGCTGTGGCAATGACAGATCTGATAGGGATCTGTTAAAACTGTTATAAGTAGTATGGTTACTCAACAGCTGATAGTCTCAACTCTGAGCTTTCATTCTTAATGAGGTATTACTTGCATTCGAAGTTGTTTTTCTTAAATCCAGCAGCATAGTTTATCACCTCTGAAGGTTGCCTTAAAATTCTTTCTGGCTTTGACAGTTTGTATATGGCATGTGCTCATGTTTCACCAGTCATGGACTTCATTTTCCTGGAGAAGCTGGCCGCCTACAGCTTGAACAGTTACACCCTTTGCTGGTTAAAGAACTGGCTTGGAGGGCTTTGCCCAGAGAGTGGTAGTGAATGCAGCTAAATCCAAATGGTGACCAGTCAGGAGTGGTACTTCTGAGGGATTAGTATTGGGACATATGTAATATCTTTACAAATGACTTGGATGAGAGTCCAGGGGGATTTGAGGGGATTTGAGGTTGTGAAGAGGTGGGGATTGGCTTTTTCTCCCATGTAACTAGAAATAGAACTAAAGAGGAAGGCATGAAGTTGCACCGGGGGAAGTTCAGATTGAACATTAGGAATTACTTTTTCATCAAGAGAGGAGTCAGGTGCTGGAACAAGCTTCCCAGAAAGGTGGTTGTCACTTCCCCTGAAGGTGTTCAAGAAATGTTTAGATGTTGGACATGGTTTAGTGGGGAAATACTAGTGGTAAGTGGATGGTTGGATTGGATGATCTTGGAGATCTTTTCCAAACTTGGAGATTTTATGATTCTAATTGGAAGTGAGTGGCAAAAGAACTCCACTGCAACTGGCCCAGAGGCTCTGTTTATCCTTGGCATAGATTACCTCAGGAGAGAGTAATACAAATATCCAAAAGGTATTGGTGGGCTTTTGGAATAACTGCTTTGAGATAGAGGGTATCAAGCACTGTCTACCTTTCCTCATCTCTCAGAGGAGCCTTCTTTTGTGGAATTGCTAAGAGCAGAAAAACAGTAGGTGAGAATTGCTACTACAAAAGCGCACCAATGGCAATATAGCACAGCCAGGACTCTGTTTTTGTTTTTTTTTGTTTGGTTGGTTTTTTTTATTCACTAGCTCATTCACCAACTGAAGAACCAAGGAATAATCAGGATGACTTGCTCACCTTTCAATAGTCCCATATGGCCAATGTGAAAGACCGGTGGGGAGAGGAGGACAGTGGACCACCATGGCTTGAATGTAGTCACACCACCACAATAGGCTGCCATGACAAGCATGCTAAACTTCAATATGAACTGGAGTCAAATGTAGCGAAGTGGTATGCCACAACAGACATTGTCAATGTATTTTTCTCAATCCCTTTGGCAGCAGAATCACATACTTTCCACAGCAAGTGCCATGTTCTTACAATTATGCAAGCAGTCCACGGAAACATATCCTGTGCCCCATGCCTCTACCCAAAATACTACCCTGGGCCTTGAAAAGTAGGTCTTGTGATGACATGGCACCCCAGGAAGAAATGAGTCAGACTTGGACTCATTTCTGAAAAAAAACTCATTAAAAATCTCAGCCAAGGAGCATAACACTGAATGGGTTTATCATATTCCCCTATCGTAGAATCACAAGGTTGGAAAGGACCAACAAGATCATCTAGTCAAACCATCCTTCTATAACAATTACTACCCACTAAACTACTAAACCATATCTCGCAGCACCTCATCCAGATGCCTCCTGAACACCACCAGAGATGGTGACTGCATCACCTTGCTGGGTAGGCGATTCCAGTACCTGACACTCTTTGAGGAAAAAAAGGTTTTCCTCATATCTAATCTAAACCTCCCATGGCACAGTTCATGGCTGTTTCCTTGAGTCCTATTTGTTGTCTGGGAGAAGAGACCAATCACCTCCTTGTTACAACCTCCCTTCAGGAAATTGTAGAGTGTGATGAGGTCTCCCCTGTGCCTCCTTTTCTGCAGGCTATAGCTCCTTCAGCCACTCCTCTAAACACTTGTGCTCTAGACCTCTCACCAGTTTCGTTGCCCTTCTCTGCACATGTTCTGGGGCTTCTATGTCTATCCTGTAGTGAGGGGCCTGAAACTGAACAGAGTACTTGAGGTGAGGCCTCATCAGAGCTGAGTACAGGTGGACAATCATCTCCCTGTTCTTGCTGGCAACACTACTTTTGATATGAGCCAGGATGCTGCTGGCCCTTTTTGCGATTTGGGCACGTTGTTTGTTCGCATTTAGCTAAGAGACGACCAACACCACCTTTCCTCTTCACAGTCATCTAGTCACTGCCCCAAGCTTCTAGCACTGCATGGGGTTATTTTGACTAAAGTGCAGGACCTGGCATTTGGCCTTGGTGAACCTCATCGCTTTGGACTCAGCCTAGCAGTCCAGCCTATCCAGAACTCTCTGAAGCATTGCCTTACCCTGAGGCAGATTGATGCTTCCTCCCAGTCTGGTGTCATCTGCAAACTTACTGAGGGTATGCTTGATACCCTCACCTAGATTCTCAATAAAGATATTTAATAAGATGGGCCCTAGTGCCAACCCCTGGGGGATGTCACTTGTAACAGATCGCCAGCTGGACTTAACTGTATCAACTACTACCCTCTATCCAGTTCTTTACCTAGAGAAAAGTATACTTGTCCAGGCCGTGGGCAGCTAGTTTCCCCAGGAGAATACTGTGAGAGATCATGTCAAAGGCTTTGCCGAAGTCTAGGTATACTACATCAACAGCCTTTCCCTCATCTACCAGTCTGGTCACACTGTCATAGAAAGAGATTAGGTTGGAGAAGCATGGCCTGCCTTTTATGACCCTGTACTGGCTGGGCCTGATCCCCTGGATGCCAAGAATGTGATGTGCCATCATGCACCAGACTCTGGAAAAAAATGGCTAGTACGTTGAATACATTGATTATAAAATCTTGAAAAGGGAATGAGAACAATTTTGCTTTTGTGCATTCATGGTAGGTATTCTAAACTGAAATGCAAGATCTCAGTGTTCTGAAATTCATAGTACACAGATAACACCACATTTCTGATAAGTTTTATCTTTTGTCTGACTACCTGAGCTGTCAGCAACTACTATTTCCATTTTTCTACACAACGTGTTTTACTATCAGCTGGAAAACAGTGATGCCAAGGAGTAAATAGGGGCAACTTTGACTTAATAAGCCTGTGCTATTTAATATCTATGTAATATAGTGTAACTTAAGTAATAATTATGATATACTTTTCAAGAAAATATTTTTTCCATCTTTAATTTAGAAATTGCAAGTTAAGCTGTAAAACAAGACCAATGTTTTTTCTATCTTATGAATAAAATCAGAAACAAATTTAGAATATTTGGCCCAGATCACAATTTTAACACATTTAGGAACCTAGAAAAGGAAAAACCTATAGGAAAAATATTCTTGATGCTCTTTCTCTGCTGACTTCTGCAAGATAATAGAGTAAGCAGTGGTACAGACAGTTTATAAGAAAATTCTTAAGTAGAATGGTAACTGCAAGGAACCATTATACCAAGGGGAGAAACATATGAATGTTATCACAGGTTTTTCTGCTTGTATCAAAAAACAGGGTAAGGAGTTTGGAGGAAGTGAGTAGAAAACACAGTTACTTTGCAAGTTTCCATGTATGGATATTTTTTTTTAAATTGTCTTTTCAATGTAGATGACTGAATTTGGACAAAAATTAAAAATAAGGAACAGCTGCCTCTGGAAACAGACTGTGCTCTTAGACATATGGTGGCATCATGCTCTTAAAGCACATGAAAATATGTTTTCAGATTGGTACAGAGACTGTCATTGCTATTAGTAAAAGTAAAAGTTTTGTGTTGAGGTGCATAAAGATGTGCTTCAGTTTACATCAACAGTGTGTTTTCCCTGAACTTTACCCTTTCCTGAAAAAGGCTGACTGAGATGGCTGGGGAGTTTGGAGTAAGTTTGGCAGCGTTTTCCTGAAACACTGGCAGTGTTTTCAGTGTTCCAGGCCTTTTCAGAATATCCTCCTGGAAATGTGACATTTTAATTTAGATCATGAATACCTACCAAGAGCATAAAGTATGAAGTGAGTAAATTCTTCAAAGTATCTTGAAATGATAGAAATAGGAGCCTTTTCTGGGAAAAGGAGTGTCTTCAAAGAAGACTTGATAAGGGACTGTGAAGTATGAGGAAAGAGGCAAAAATTCATGAATTATAAAAAGCTCAAAATTATTTAAGGGAAGACTTTATATGATACGTTATCAAAACCAGAAATTTCTGTAATAGTCCTGGACTTTTCCTAAATGGAAATAGGCATTTGTATAATGATAAAGAAAATGCAGACATCTCTTTGAATGAGCAGGATGATCTATTTTTATCCTGTAAGTATGATCTAAATTGTGGTTCATCTGTAATTCCAGAGGAGGCAAAATATTTCTCCCCGATGAGTATTTGTGAATTATGATTAGCTTGTTCCTCAGACTTTCATGCAAGTTTGTTGAGCAGATTTACATCCTCTTGTGGAAATACATTAATACTTTTATATATCTATATTATATATATATATTTTACTTTTATATTACTTTTATATTACTTTTATATTACTTTTATATATTTTACTTTTATATTTCTTTTAATGCTTTTATTAATCTTAAAATTACTATAGCTTATGGGAACATAAACAAGGAAAAAACACAATGCTTTTTTTGCCAAAACAATGTAAAGAAAAGTATATTAATAATGTCATGTATTTTTAGTAAGTTTAAAAACAGGCCAAATGAGTTCTACAGAAGTGCCTGTTCCTGAATGAAAAATGTCAAATAGAGTAACCATAATGATCATACATCATACATTTTTATTAACCAATGATGAATTTTGTCCCTGTACAGATCTTCAGATATCATTTTCAAATTTATTACTATGATTGATATGACGGACTCTCTGGGATTAGTAACAGTAGTAATTAGACGCTATTGAAGACCTAACACAATCACATTTCGTGCACATGCAAGAATTCATGTATATTTTAAACTAAAAGAGGGTAGGTTTATATGAGATATTAGGAAGAAATTCTTTACTATGAGAGTGGTGAGGCACAGAAACAAGTTGCCCAGAGAACTTTTAGATGCCCCATCCCTGAAAGTGTTCAAGGTCAGGATGGGGAGCTATAGGCAATCTAATTTAGTGGAAATATCCCTGTCTGTGGCAGGTGGTTGAAACTTTAAGGTCCCTTCCAACTCAGAATATTCTGTGATTCAGTGATATTCATAGAATCATATAATCACCAAGGTTGGAAAAGACCTACAGGATCACCCAGTCCAACCATCAGTATCTCTCGCTAAAATATTGTCATTAAGTTTGGCTCGATCTTTAATACTTTTAGGATGTCAATGAACATATTGAAGATAAAAAATTCACCAGTCATGGTTTGATGAGAACGTGTTGATGTGGTTTCACACAAACATAGACTTCAAAAATAGAGTTTTTGTCTCTGTTTTCTTTACTCTTAGGCCTATCTTGCTGATCATTGTATTCCAGAGGGTCCTGCGATATTCATCTTTACTCTGTTGTAGCTCTACCAGTGATTTTCATTATCAGATCTGCCCAGGAAAAAAAGGAAAAGGTGTTGGGTTGTGGTCTATTACTGAAAGATTACTGAAAGCGTGGAATTCTCCAAAAAGAAAGCTTTTGAGGACTAATTCTGCTACTGACTTTATTCTTCAAGTCCTTGTGAAAAAACACAAGTTTTGATATACATATAAATTTAAAATATATGTGTATACTTATCTTTTACCAATCTTTTTCTTAACGTCTATCCCATCGTTAGATATCATGCTCTCAAAAAGAACTGCAGTATACTTTTTCATGTGACAGAAGCTCAGTGTAGGTTTGTGCAGGGATCACATCTCTGGCTCTCACAAGTCTCCTGTTTTCTGGTTTGAATTATCTAAATCCTCTGTAAAAACTGATAGGAATACATGGCTCTACTTTACATGCGATTCATTTAAACTCAAGCTGGCCACTAAAATAGCTGGAATTCAATGATTATGCTCTCTTCTTCAGATAAACAGTTTGTGTTAACAGCTTAGAGTACAAGACAGAATGGATCATGATCTTGTCATTTAGGGAATGATCTTTTTGTAACCCAATGAAATCAGCAAAGACAACTTTCTGCCAATTTTCTGTCATTTCAGGTTTAAAGCTGAAAAATCAGGGAGAAGTAGGCAGCTTCTCCCTGATTTTGTCTACTGTCTTCTGATTCTTTTCATAATCTACCTCTTTTAAGCAAATGGCTCCTAGATACATTTAACTGCAAGCAATAGTGCTCTGTAGAATACATTTATATGCAGTCTGTAAAATGCAGTGGATAATTTAGGGTTAAGCTAGAAGTGTCAACATGATCCCCAGTAGTTCCTTCATGATCATTCCTAATGACAATCATCCCTATGCAAAGTGAACATGCTGGAATGTCTTATGCAGCTGCCAGATACTGTAAAAAAGCTTTGCATATAATGAACTGTTTTCTAAGTTGCAAGTTGAGATATTATTTAGTATTTAAAATAAAATGCATTTTAATGATATGCCTACTCAATTAAGAAGGCCTTGGAAATAAATAAAGAAAGAAAGACAAGTACTTAATACTATGCTATGTAAATTTTTTCTGCTGAAGTCTTCTTCCTTCCTCTCTTCCATACTCTTTACTGAGTATGTATTGCCAATATCTGCTTGGCTTGTGCTGTCACAGTAGATTAGCAACATCAAGGAACTTGACTGGTTGCTTTTTTTTTTTTTTTTTTTTTTTTTCTCTTCTTTCTGCTGAAGCATATACTAAAACAAAGCCAAAAGATCTACACTCCATGTAAGTGAATGGGACACTGAGGAATTGAACTTTGGTTGATATTGTTGGACTTTACTTGCTGTAATTTCAAACTGAGAAAAAAAAAAAAAGCCACAGTTTCTCCAAACACTGTGGGTCAGACAAAGAATCTGGAAAGTAGAAAGTCAGCTGAAGTACAGTAGGGAGTCTTTCTTTAATTGCAGGGGAATTACGCAAAGGTAACCTTTACCAGCAAGTGACACTTCTGAGTAAGATTTCAGCCACATTCTTACCACAGAAGTTGTCTGAAACTTTCTTCCAGGCAATATCTCTAATTTTTTATTTTTTTTTTCTCTCTCTATAAAAGCATCAGTTACTAACAGCCCATCCCTTAATAGAAAACCTTATAAACTTCTTCAGACCTTCCCTTCAACCACTTCTCTCCCAAAGAGCAGAGAAGATGTCTTCATGTTTCTTCAGTCTATCCTTACTCTGCTTTCATTCTGAGCTGTTCTTGGCTTTCATTCCATTGTGGGTTTTTCTGTTTTTCAAAACCTGAAGGCCTTACACTGATGCTGAGGCAAGATGCAGAGCCAGGTCAAGCAGCAGGAAGGAAGGTCTGACAATTGAAAAGAAAAAAAGGGACATCAGGTGGCCTTGCCAGGATTATATCTCCTCTCTGAACACAAAGTCCTCTGGAGTATCATAGAACGGCCTGGGTTCCCCTTGTCCTATCACTGTCCACCCTCACAAACAGCCATTCCCCCTCTTGTTTCTACACTCCCTCCAAGCACTGGAAGGCCACAGTGAGGTCTCCCCGCAGCCTTCTCTTCTCCAAGCTCAACAGGCCCAGTTCCCTCAATCTTTCCTCACACAGAGCTGCTCCAGCCCTCTGCTCATCTCAGTGCCTCCTCTGGCCCCGCTCCCAGAGCTCCACGTCCTTCCTGTGCTGGGGCCCCAGGCCTGGACGCAGCGCTGCAGATGGGGCCTCACAAGAGCCGAGCAGAGGGGGACGATCACCTCCCTCTCCCTGCTGGCCGCCCCTTTTTCATGCAGCCCAGAGCACAGCTGGCCTTCCGGGCTGCAGGCGCACACTGCTGCCTCATGGCCAGCTTCTCGCCCACCAGGACCCCAAGTCCTTCTGCGCAGGGCTGCTCTCAAGGAGATCTGCCCCCAGTCTGTATGTATACCTGCGATTGCCCTGGCCCAAGTGCAACACTCTGCACTTGGCCTTATTGAACCTCATTAGGTTTCCATGGGCTCACTTCTCCAGGTCCCTCTGGATGGCTTCCCTTCCCTCCAAGTATCAAGGACACTGTTCAGCTTGGTGTCATCTGCAAACTTGCTGAGGGTGCACTCAATTCCATCATCTATGTCATTAATGAAGATACTGAAAAGCACCAGTTCCAAGACTGGCTTGTGACCAGCCTTCACCCAGACACAGTACCACTGATCACAACCCCTTTTCTGTGACCAACCAACTTGTTCTTGACCAATTGAACCCATCACCTTTCAAATCTATACCACTTTAATTTAGTGAAGGACCATATAAAAGGCTTTGCAGAAGTCCAGACAGAAGACATCTGTTGTCCTTCCCCCACCCAACAGTTCCATCACTCCATCATAAAAGTGAATCCACCAGATTGGTCAGGCATAATCTGCTCTTGGTGAAGCCATGCTGGCTGTCTTGGATCACCTCTTTATCTCATATGAGCTTTAAAATAGCTTTTAGGAAAACCTGCTCCATGATCTTTTCAGGCACTGAGGTAAGGCTCCCCACCCTGTAGTTCCCCAGGTCATCCTTTCTCCCTTTCTTAAAAATGAGAATAATGTTTCCCTTTTTTCACTCACCAGGGACTTCACCAGATAAGCCATGATTTTTCAACTATGATGGGTATTGGCTCAGCAACCACATCAGTCATCTCTCTCAGAACCCTAGGATGGAGACCATCCAGCCCCATGGATTTACATACATTCGTTTTCACAAGGAGATCTCAGACTTGTTCCGCTGTTACAGTGGGATGGAATCTGCTCCTTTCATCCACACCTAGATATCCACTGCACTGGCAAACATGGGGAGCCTGAACACCAGTGAGGACTGAGGCAAATAACATAGGTCTTCCGTATTTTGAGAAACTCATACAAAACAATTCAATCAGTTAACTTATTAACTTATAACCATTACAGTACATCCAGTTATGGACTGTGTGAAGAAGGAAAGTTAATGTTACTCGTGTCAGAAGAAAAATGCTGGTTTTCTAAGGAGAGGCCTCTCTACTGTCTGAGATTTTGAAGTTAACAAAAGAAATAGATAAGGATACATCTCTAATGCATTCACATAACTTTATGCATGTATAAAAAATAATAAGTGTTAAATCAGCTCTTTACTGCTCATAATAAATATCAATGAGTGTATTTCAAGAATTATAAAATGGTTACTTTGTCCAAAATGTCCAAATATTAATGGACTTCCTTTCTGCTATTTGACAAATAGCTCATAGTACACTGTATAATCAACAAATACACAGAGTTGTTAGGCTGGTATCTACAGATTTTATAACTAGAAAGTTTATCACAGTAAAAAGGAATAATTAAAAATAAATAGAAAATACTCACTTGTTCCTAGACTCGTAGGAAAACTCCAAAGGGAACAATTTCCAGGAAGAGATCCTTCCTCAGTAGCAGTCAACCCTTAAATGGAGTCTAGGAGTAGTGGAGCCAGGCTCCAGCCCTTCTGCTCACACAGCTGAACTGCCTTCACCTGTGCTCCCACAGCTGACTCAGTGCTTGCCTCAGGTGATCAATCAGAGGTTCAGGCCAGAGATACACTTCTGAAAGGACACAGTAAAAATAGAACAAATCATGGTGCTCTACTTAATTATGATGCAACCCAGATTAGGCTTGCATCCTCTTCTATGCTTTGCCCTAAGTAAAAATATAGTGTCAACATTACTGCTTCTAGCAATGGTATGGGTACATGTCAGTTAACAGAACTAGAAAGGGTTTTTGTAAGCTATGGAAGCAAGATTGAACTAAAGGAAAGTGACGATGTGGGGGTGAGGGTCTGTTGCAGCAGTATGAAATTCTAATATAATTATATTGCAGAAGTGCTATGAAAGATCCAGCAGTGGCCAACCAATGCCTGTAAAATCACAGATGAAATAAAAATTCAGGTTCTTATATCCAAAACTTAAATTGAAGTTAGTTATTTCATTCATAAAGATTAAATATAAACTTTCCCAAGTGAGTTTTGGAACAGGATTGCAAGATTTCCTTTATTCAAAGTCTTCCAGCATCTACCAGGTGTTAGGGTAGCTCCTCCTTCCAGAGTCTTAGTTTATTTCTGTTAGGAAGAGATTGTTTTACTTTCCAGAACACCATATTCTTGTAGAGGTTTTCTAGTTTTAGTTCCTTGTTTTCGTTGCATTGCTATTTTTTTTGTTGTTGTTGTTATTTTCCAATTTATTCTGGCCTTCTTATAGGGAGTTTTTTGGGAAGAACAACCAAATGCAAAATCACAGCAACTACAAAACAAGCCATGAGAATAAGAAATTATTCAATTATAAGAATATAGGGCAAAATAGTAGTACTGCCAATGTTTCTAGAAACAGTTTTAAAAAAAAAAAAAAAAAAAAAAGATTCCTCTGTTCCCTTCTGTTTATTCAGTGCATGAAAAAGACCATATTCTTTAAATATCTTTCCTTGGTCACATTACAGTTGACTACAGTGCAACTCCACCTTATTGGCAGACATTACTCAGTGTGAGTTCGTATGTCAAACCTTGCTTTTCCTTGCTCAGTCATTCTAGATCACATTTTGAATTCATTTAACCTTTGATACTTCATTCTAGCCTGTATTTTGGATCAATAATTCCTTTGTCACTTCATTCAAACAGCACAGATATGGGGAAGGGGTGGGAAGGAATATCTGTCATCTGAAATACTTTTTCCTTCAGTTCACAAAAACAGAGTCCAGTCTGAGTATCCCATTTGAAGCACTAGTTGTTGCAGACTCATAATCAGCAAGGTAAGCTTTTTTGAAAAATTAAAATTACTTACAGCACATTAAAATATGTATGACCAACGTGTACTGTAATCTGCTGCTCACACCTCTCTTTATGTTCTTGCTTTTTACTATATGTGACAAGAGCTACAGACCCAGCCTGCTTCCATTAGGCTCTGCATTTAGTTATAACACAAGCAGCTTGTTGCTTTTGTATTTCTTTTTTCCTTTTCCTTTTTTTTTTCTCTTTTTTTTTTCCTTCCACAGTCATTTGTAGCACAACATTCTGAATGGTAAAGTAACTAGATATGCCGGGGCCCCACTCAATCTTCCCTACCTCAAATTCAATGAAAATTCAATGCACTTAATTGTGATTTATTCCATGTATTCCATCTATTTGCTTTTTCCTCTAAAGAAATGCCTTTTAAGGCATTTGCCTTAAATAGTATGTATTGAAGTTTTTCGTTTTATTTTAGTATTTAGGAAACTTAACTTACATTATCATTAATTTTTTTTTTTTTTTTTTTTTTTTTTTAAGCAAGTATGGCCAAATCTCTCTGGATATTGCTATAGCAATAACACTATGGATAGTGTTATCTTCCCTGTTTGTTTTCTCTATTACCTATTTTAAAGTTACATTATTTCCCACTTCTTCAAAGTCCAAAACTGACAACTTTTAAAATAATGATGTACAGCTTCACATCTGTGAGTTATCAATAGATTACACCAATGTCTATGGATATGCTGCCATTGCACTAGCAATATGTATGGCACGCTGCAATGAAAGTGAATAAAAAGCACCAATACACAGTAGCTGTTGCCAACCAATAATTGAGTATATCAAGCAGGCTTTGAAAGAGAAACTTTGCCTACTTTGGTCTGCAGGTGAACCTTCCTTAAGTTCAAAGCAGGTTGTTCTTTCTTTTACTTGAGCTGATGAGGAAAATAAGGTGGAATTTTCTAAGAAAGTCCTGCAATGAGGATGCTGATTCAACAGGAAAGGCAATTTTATCAGCAAAAGATGCTCAGCTCTTTGATTTTGCTGAAGTTACAGCCATCCACTAGAAGTTAGTTCTGAGTGTAAAGGTAATGTAGCAACTAAAGGGACAGTTTTCTTTTCCCAAGGTTATAAAAAGAAAACCCAGTATATTTACTGTGACAACAGAGTTTTTAAAGTAAAGTAAACCTTTAGTTTTTTCTTTTCTGGAAATACAAGCAGTGCATCTGGGAATTTTGCATAAGAGTCTTTTTTCCCCTGTTCCTTTGAATACAACTATCAGCGTCCATCAGACATGCCTAAATGTTACCCTTAGCCTAGCTAAAATTTAAAGCAAGAAAACGCAAAAATGTAAGAAGAAGGGTTTAAATGAAGGGGCTTTCAGAACAAATTTGATTGTATGCACATATGCAAACAGCTCTAAAAGCCAGAGTATTTGTCCTCCTGGGATGGAGCATAAATTGTTGGATCTCTTATTATGTGCAAGCACTTTGTTGTGTACATGTATAATCAATGGATATCAAGATGATACAATCACAAAATAAACAAGAGAGTTAGGTGGACTATGATAACAAGAGAGAATAAATGGAAGGCTTACCCTTACAGTGGGCTCACCACAAAACACCAGAAGGAGAGATCTCCAGATGAAATCCTTCCCCACTGGTAGCCAGCTCTTAAATAGGTCTAGGAGAGGTGCAGCCTGGCTCCACCCCTTCCGGCAGCACAGGTGAATTGCCTTCATCTGTGCTCCTCTGGCTGACTCATGGCTCGACTCAGGTGATCAATCAGAGGTTCAGGCCATGACTCAGTAGTTCCCATACACTCCACCCCTTCACGGCGTGAACCAATGATCAGGTTAACTAAAGGGTAAGCTTTCCTTAATACAGAGATCCGGTTTGTCGCGACGCTTCTACAATTTTATCGCGACGCGTGCTGGTACAGTTCAAGACGAGTGGTGATCAGTGGATGTCTATATTCTTCTATGGGCCAGTGCTCGATGATGTGACTGGAGGCATGATGTCCTGAGGTGCAGGTCCATTCTATGTTCCATCAGTCCCATGCAGACCACCACTAGGTGTTGCACGTGATCTGACAGCAACACTGGAACGCTTGATGGCATTTTGTTCCTTCCGGTGATCCTGAAGGCTCACAGACTCATGGGGAGTAATACAGATATTTCACAGGTACCAGGAGGGGAAGGTCTGCTCTCCAGGGCAAGATACAGGCTGTATTTCTATCCTGGGTCAACACTTCCGCTTGTACTGGGGCACGTCCTGGCCGCCTGTACCACACCTTCTGGCTGGATGTCTGCGGCTGCATAACGATATCAGGCACCAAAGGAGGTGTCCTGATCTGCCACAGGGACACGATGGGGGTCCCTTTAGCAATAAAGATCGGAGTGTTGACCACAATATCAGTAGGCCATGTACCTGTTACTGGAGGGACTACTGAGCCTCCCAACTCCAATAGTCTCCCCCAGGGTGCAAGTAGGCCACACCACTTGGGTCCTACCTGCACCTTCCAGGGCCATTTTATTTTGTGGGTACCCGGATCTAAATTCTCAGGGGCAGGGAGCAGAAGATTATTTTTGTTACCAATCTGGGGTCTTACCTGATGATCAGTGCCCGTAATTTGAATCCTAAGCGGGGTGGCTCATGTCGTCTGCAACATTCTCAGGGCACTGGGTCTGCCGTCTTGAGATCTTTCATTCAGGTCCCGCAGGGTTTCATACAGTCTTTTCGTCCATCCCTGCAGGGACTGGGAGTCTGTCTTCAGGGCAGCCTTAAGAATACTATTATAACGTTTGATGAGGCCTGCCCCCATTGGATTATATGGCAGGTGGAATCACCATTCGATGTTATTTTCTTCTGCCCAGCGCTGTATCATTGCACCAGTAAAATGAGTCCCTTGGTCGCTCTCGATAACTTCAGGTGTCCCGTACGCAGACACCAGTTTAGTGAGTGCCTTGATGGAATATGCCTGGTTTGCTTTCGGTACTGGATAGGCCTGCAGTAGCCCACTTGCAGTGTCGACACAGGTCAGGGCGTATCTTGCCCCTTTGGAGCGAGGAAGGGGCCCGATGTAATCGACCTGCCATCGCTGGAGAGGATTGTGTCCCCTAGCAAGATGGGCTGTTGTTTCGGGCAACGATCTCGGTCTCATCTTGGAGCAAGCGTCGCAATCCTGGCATGCCTGGACAATATCAGATAGTTGTATGGGCAGTCCCCATGCTTTAGCAGCTGCCCACATTGTCTTTTGTCCAGCATGCCGTAGCTTCTGATGTAACCAGCTGGCGATGTTCTCAGATGGTGAATTCTCAATCCATCAAACTCGGGCCAGTGTGTCGGCTTCATCGTTTCCTGGTGACTGTAGGGGCTGATGACCAGAAACATGGTAGACACGTACAGTCCTGTATTTGACCGTATTCCATATATCTAACCACCTGTCTTTGCCCCAGATTGGTCGGGTGTGGACAGTCCATTCCTGGGTGGCCCACTGTGCAATCCAAAGAGTGAGCCCCCGGTACACAGCCCAACTATCTGTGCAGATGTTCAGGATACCATCACCGGGTTCCTTGGTTATACCCATCCACACGGCTCGCAGTTCTGCCCATTGGCTACTCTGACCACTCCCCTCATCGAACCAGATTGTCTCGGTGGAAGGATGGTATGCTGTTGCTCTCCACTTGCTCGGGTTGCCCTTGCTGGACCCATCTGTGTACCAGGCATCTTCAGGGATAGGATATTTTCCATCCTGAACGGGACTCTTCTCTGGTGGAGCGACCAGTATTTCTTTTGGTGCATCACTGTGATACGTCACTGGGCCTAGGATCTTCTGGAGTTCTTCTTTCAAGGGTGATGAAGACAGACTGCTCCTTTGGCTGAGATAGGCGACCCATCGTGCCACTGTTTGCGCTTGGGCCACCCCTGTCTTAGGAAGGTGGGTCAGATCTTTCACCCACCCCTGAATTGGCAAAGTGGTCTTGACTATAACTGCAGCTGTTTGAGTTGCTGGCTCTACTGCCTGTAATGCCGAATAGGCAGCCAATAACTGTTTTTCAATCATACTGTATCTTTCTTCTGCTCCGTGCCAAACCTGAGACCAGAAACCAATGGGGGTCCGAACAGAGCTCTGGCGTTGCCACAGGCCCCAATCGAAGCTGTCTTGAGTAACATGAACGTCCAACTCGGCTGGGAGGGTAGGATCGAATATACCCAATGCCTGGGCTTGTTTAACTGCCAGTTTTGCTTGTTGGAAAGCATCCTGTTTGGTTTTCCCCCAGTCCCATAGCTGCCCCTTTTTTGTGAGTCTGTATAGTGGCCTTAGCAGCTGCGCTAGGTGAGGTATAAAGGAACGCCAATAACCCAATATACCTAGAAACTCTTGCAGCTGCTTTGATGTTGTAGGGACTGGGAACACCTGAACCTTATCTATAACAGCACTGGGTAGCACTTTGGTCTTTCCTGACCAAACTACCCCCAGGAATTTTACAGACAGGCCTGGACCTGGCACCTTTTGGAGATTTACAGCCCATCCCCTCTGTTGTAAATAGGCGGTTAATGAATCTGCCGCCTGTCCTACTGCCTCCAGTGAGCCGGATGTCAACAGGAGATCATCAATATAATGATATAGGTTAACATCATCAGGTTTTCTCCAATCAGCCAGGTCACGCGGCACTAGATTGTGACAATATGTTGGTGAATGCACGTACCCCTGTGGCAGGACCTGAAAGGTCCACTGCCTGCCTCCCCATGTAAACACAAACTAATCTTGCGATTCCTCAGCAATTGGGATACTGAAGAATGCATTTGCTAGATCTAGGACACAACGATAGGTTTTTATCTCCCTACTCAATGTGTCCATTAGGGAGGAAATATTGGGCACAGCCGCAAGAATAGGCGGCGTGACCTTATTTAATTCACTGTAATCTACTGTCATCTTCCATGTGCCATCCGACTTTCGCACTGGCCATATGGGGGAATTATATGGGCTGTGTGTAGGTCTTATAATACCCACTTTTTCTAATTCCTGCACCGTTCTTGATATTTCATCTTGCCCATCCGCAAGTCTATACTGTCTGACATTAGTAATCCGGTGTGGTTTCGGCAGGCAAACATTCCCATGTTTCGCATGGCCTCTTAATATTGCCTGCACCGCCCGGATACTGATACATCTTTGTCGAAGTCTGAACTCTCCCACAGTTGTTTGGAGAGCCAGATCCCATAGAATGTCTATGCCCAGGATGTATTCTTGGACTGGGGCAATAGACACCTTGTACCCCCGGGGTGGGAGACGCCCAACCCCCAATTTTAACCATGTTTGGGTGACAGGAATAATCTGTCCCCCAAAACCACCAATCATCACTCGTTCGCCATCAAATTTCCTCCGATCTCCATAGATAATTGATGTTTCTGCTCCCGTGTCTACCAATGCTATCACTCTCTGAATATTTTTTCGGGACCAATAAATCATTAATTCTACATAGGGCCTCCAGTCCTGTCTGGAGGCCCTACGGGGACTAACATCCCTTGTCACGCCATGAATTGTGCTAGGGCCAATTCTTTTGCTTCTGATGGCTCAGGCATTGTGGCTCGAGACACCTGAGGTGGCTTTTTTTTCCTATTTGAAACAATAAAATCTTCCATGTTCCATGTTGTTGTTGGTACCCTCTCTATAACCCTCACCCTTGATTTCTTAGGGTAGCTCTGAAATTTTTGATTGTCCTTTTTTGATTGTCCTCTCCAGAGCTGGAGAAGGACATGGTTGGGCTGGCGGTCAATCTTAGCAAATTGGACCCCAGCCCAAATTAAATCATTTAACATTTGTCTTCGGGATACCCTTTTGGGTCCCGATCGAGGAGCTCGAGTAGCCGGCATTCTGGTTTTATTTACTGGCAGGACCTCTGCTTCTTCCAAAAACCGAATATTGCGCCTAGTCCACAGGCGTTCTGTTTCTCCCAAGTCGGCAACCAATTGGGCAGCCTGCTGGACTACAGCTTCTGATGCTACAAGGGGATTTAATATGGAGACTAGGGTGCCCTAGAGATGGGAGGGAGCTTGCTGTAAAATTGTATCTCTCATCCCTGCTGAAAATTTAACCATATCAGGGCCATCAAATGTGTCTTCATAGATAGCCTCTCTTACACCCAGTTTGCAGATATAATTTTGAAGGTCCTCCATGGAGGACCACATGCCTGTATGTAAAGATATGTCCGATTTATTCATCCATACCATACAGCAGGCCGCCATTAACCATTCTAGTATAGAATGGTTTTCATCACAATATTGATTACCCACATACAACCTCTGTCTGAGAGCAGGATGGACAGTCATGGTGGCCAACTTGGCTATTTCTGGGCCATTCACCAAGACGCTTTCTGCCCCAGAATCCCACAGTCTTAATAAGAGGTTCAGAAGTTCCCATACGCTAGTCATTCACAGCTAGATGAAAACCTGTATTTTGAGATAAGATGACTTAACTAACATAATAATACGAGCAGGAAAGCTATATGCAACTTCTAACCTAGCTATTATTTTTTCCCTTATGATGTTATGGTGTCACCAGTTTGTACTTCTGGTAAGTACTTGTTGTATAACTTCCCAGTATAAGTTCAACATTTATCTATGTAGTATTCCAGTACACTGCACGTTTGACCAAGTATAGAATCATTGAATCATTAAGGTTGAAAAAGACCTCCAAGATCATCCAGGCCAACCATTCACCTATCACTAATATTTCCCACTAGCTCATGTTCCTCAGTACATCTAAATATTTCTTGAACACCTCTGAGGTTGGCGACTCCATCACTTCCATGGGCAGTCCATTCCACCTCCTGACCACCTTTGGAGGAGTAGTAGTTCCTAATGTACAACCTGAATCTCTCCTTGAGGCCATTCCCTCTAGTCCTATTAGTTACATGGGAGAAGCTGGCTGTCCCACATCATTGCAACCTACCTTCAGGTAGCTGTAGTGATAAGGTCTTTTTTTGTTTAAGGTTTTTTTTGTTTAATTTTGTTTTAGAGAACTTTGCACAACTACTTTTTACACCTGTTTATAATATTTTTTGTATTGTTAAAGCCCAATTAATTCCTCCTAAACAGCAATAGCTGCAATAATGTAATAGTTAAATTCTGACATACAATAGGTATACAATATTCTAAGCAAATTTCCCCAAAATTGACAATATAAAGCTTGTAATTGCTTCATCTGTTATTTCACATCATTTCTTAGAGGCTACAATTTTTGGTCATCTGTTTATTTCATTAGTTGAAGACAAAGAAACAAAGGAAGTAGAGGGATTCCACCCTTTCACTACCATTCCCATGAATCCCTGGTATACTTTAAATGAATAAATATCACAGAATCTCAATGTGGATTGAAGGAAGGATAAAATATTTTCACCTGCCTTCAAAAATCTACAGATGAACATACAAATAGATAAGTGTAAGCAACAAAACAATCTGGTGTGAGTTTAACAGTTCATTAAAAGAAAAAAACAAAAAACAAAAAACTTTAGGCCCCAAACCTAAATACTAGCAGCAGGTACATACTTCAGTGATTCATGAATGATAAGCACAATACCACTTAGCAATTCCATCAAATATACATAAGGTTGTTCCTCTGACAGAAGTTAGCAACAGATGAAACTAATTCTCTGCAGGAGACAGAAAAGGCACCAGAACAACGGGGAAAAAAAATCAACAAAAAATCAACAGAAAAAAAAATGTTCTACTTCATTTGTTAATGTTATGTCAGTTTTTCAGTTGCTGAAGCTGGGTTTCCAGTAAATAGAGAAACCCAAAAAAGTGAAGGAAAGGCTCTCTAACTCATATTCTCTCTTCTTGTGTCAGGAAAATATTTACAATAAATTTATGCAGATGAAGTTTACAAATGCAAGAAACAAGGAAGATCCCAAAATATCTAATAACAAATACTACTTTTTGACAAGTAGAAATCTACTTGACCCAGTGTTAGCACACAAATTTTAATTTTCCCTCCTCAGGATTCTGTTATGACTTATTATTCCATGTATCCCTAATGCTATTCTCACCCTTGTATAAAGAGTATTTGGTATAATTTTGTCTTTGCTAATTAGAAACATCAGCTCTATCTTGGTTGCAGTCTCCCAGAGACGGGATATATTATCACACAAACTATGTCTATACTATGGGAGAAAATTTGGCTTGAGACTGGAAGAGGCAAAACTCATCTAAAAGAATTTTATTAAAAAGGGGGTGAAGAAAAAGCATTATAGGTTTTGATCTTAATTATCTCTGAACTTTAGTTGAATCTATTTCAGAATAAAGCCAAGTGCCTCATATTAATTGCAATTTTAACCACATATTTAGATGAAGATCACACAGCATTTTTTTAAATGACTGTACTAGAATACACCTAGTGTACACTGTAGATGTGCCAGCTCTTAAATATTTATGAAAATAATACCAGCTGGGTTGCTTTGTAATACGAGAGGCATAATAGCTTGTGCTTATTATCATAAATGTATACAATGTATATGTATGTATAAAATGTATGAAACAACTCATGTTGAAAATTTTTCCCCTTTAAGATAAATGGGTTTTGAAAATCTAGTCAAAAGTTAGGCTGATCCTTGTCTAATACTGAAATTGTAGAACCATATATTACTGTGTGTAATTGAAATATCATACATGTGAAAATAAACGTTGTGCATAAAGGGATGTGTGAAGGGTTTTGGTGAAGTCCCAAGGACACAATAATACAAAACACACACAAATTTTACAGAAGAAAAACAGAAGAAGTTGAAATATGGTGTTTAAATAGTATCTCATGCTCACATTTCATCTCTTTTAACAATTTTTAAATTTAATCATATAAATGATTGAAGATGGAAAGAATATTTCAAGTCAGCAAATTCAATAACTAAAGGGGGGTTATAAGAAGGAAGAGGATAAACTCTTTAGTATGGTTTGTTGTGAGAGGGAAATGGTTTCAAACTAAAAGAGGTAACATATAAATTGGATATAAGGAAGATGTTTCTTACTGTAAGAGTGGTGGAGCAGGGGAACAAGTTCCCCAGACAAGTGATAGAAACTCTGTCTGTGTCAGACAGTGTTCAAAGTCAGACTGGATCAGCCTCTGAGACTTAGCTGTAGATGTCCCTGTTCATTGCAGGACAGCTGGTCTAGCTGACCTTTAAAGGTCCCTTCCAACTCAAAAGATGCTATGATTCTATGAAATTCCATAGATGACTACATATTTAAATGAGGAAATTATAATCACTTCTGTGGAAAATACAAAGGCCATGAAATCAGATCACTACAATTTATAAATTTTAAAAACTGTGCTACTAACAAATTTCTACAATTTCTACACATAATATTTCAATTGTGAAGAAGATCAACTTGACAGTGCAAAATCAGTTTTCTTATTTCTCTTCTCGTGTAAATAAATTCTCATACTCCAGGTCAAATCCCATGAATAATCTAGGCAACCAGTTATAAACACGAATTACAGTCCTCAAATCTCCCATTCATCTGCTGCACAATTCTGGTGTTTCAAGGTAACATTTCTTTTTTTTTTTTTTTTTTTCTTTTTGACACATTTTCTAGAGACTGGAGATTTTTTTATCACTATCCCAGTTTTTATTAAACTGAAGGTTTTTCCTCTATCTTCTATCTTCTCTGACAAAATTTTTTTTCTTTTTTTTTCTCCCTCTCTCCTCCCCCAACATGACTTAGAAAACAGAGATAATTCCTGCATATAAAATAGCCTAACACTTGAGTGGAGATGTGGTAGGATGGTTTGCAGCCCTCTCCTACTCAATTATATCATGGATGGTGTTTGAGCTTCCTGAATCCTGAGAAAGAGCTCTCATCACTTTTTGGACTCTACCTCTTCCTATGAAATTCCAGGTAAGTCACTTGTGGCTCTTGGAGGGGTGAGTAATCTGGATACAAAAGTCAAAAGGTCATTTCTCTTCAGTGGGTTGGTGAGTAAGTCTGAACATGCTCTTGTGCACACTGGCCTCAGGAAGCACCTTGCTGGCAGCAGTTGCTGCTGAGAGTCTCCCTCAAGGAGTTCATCAGTCATGCACATATCTAGAATGTAAAGGTCCAAATGTTACAAACTAGGCATAAAAGTTCAATAGAACAACAATCAATCCAGTCAGCTTCATTTAGCTCAGCTCTGTAGGAATAGCTTTTACTACAATCAGAGGCATGTTTTTCAGCAGTGTGAGGAGCAGTTGACCCCTCTGAAGTAAGATTCATTACTAGGTGTCATGGAGCATCACTAGAGGTTCAGTGTTGTATCAAAAGAGTACCTCAGTACTGGACAAAATTTCAAACTCTATTCTCAATACGAACATAGAAGGCATCCCTATAATGGTAAATGAATATTCCTACAGATTCTTTAATTTAAATAGTAGTATTATTTTTCCATCCCCAACACTTTCTGGAAATCCTTAAGGTAGTCCTTTAGGAAAAAGCATTTGCCCTTCATCGTCATCAACTACTCATGCAGCATTCTTGCAGTGATCTTTCTCCCACTTAACTGGAATATTTAAACTGCCCAGACTACCTCAGTTGTTACACTGGATGAGATTAGAGGAAGAAAAATAGCACTTAACCTTTTTTAGAGAAGTGAGATACATTTCAGACTAGGGAATAAAACCCAAATAGGTGTACTCAGGCTTTGTATGTATTGAGTCTGAAGATTAAAGCAAAAGTAAAATCTCTTGGCTAATGCATTTATGGGCCATGAAGTGGCATCGGTGCTGATGAGAGGAAGAATTTTTAAGGATTAAATAAGATGTTATAAAAATAGTTGTTCCAAATATACAATTATTTTTTAAAACTTGCAGAGCTATATTTCAGCTACTGTATTTTTCATTTTTTAAAGCAAAATGCCTATTTTTAAATAAAATCTGTATATTATATTTAATGTTTTAAGAAAATTAGATTTTCAATTTCACCTGTAGTTTTCTGAGGAAATAACTTAATTTTCAAACGTAGGTTTGTCTGAAAAGAAAATAGGTTGTTGAGAAAAAAATGAAAACATACAAAAAGGAAAGAAAGAATGTGCATGAAAGATATAAGATGTAAAATTAGTAATATCACCAGCTGACTTCACAGCTCTCAATTTGTCTCATGAAGAAACATGTAAAATATTCAGGGGAAAAAAAAAGAAGGAAAAGACTGTCCTCTAAATTTAAAATGCATGCACATTCATGTGTGCACATACATACATGCACATAGTTAGCGGAAACTGTAATATTAAGGGGAGATCATGGATCAACTTCAAAGACTTCTTATTTCCCCTAATCATTATTAAGAACTATAATTATTTTTTTTTTTAATGTCTTTTGAATGTGCAATCTCTCTTTCACATCTTCCCACACGCAAACAAAAGCACAGAAAGTAAGCAAGAAGAAAAAATGAGATAGGAAAAGAATTAAGTTGCTTTACTAAGCTGTATTTCCAGTTCATCCATTTATAGTAACAGGAGGGTATAAACTAAATAGCATTATGCAGGTTTATGCAAATTGTTCAGGATGAAAGCGGAATACTAGTGACAAGAAAATAAGCACAGCATTGAAGGCCACTGGAAATCTGTCTTAATGTAGAGCATAACTAAAGAAATAGTAAACGCAACACAGCAAAATGTTGAATTCTTACTTTTAACATTAAGTACTTGTAAGTTAAGGGAGAAGGGAAGGTAGCTCTATCTTGAGGGTTTAAACTCAAAATAGATCCAGTAACATATGTGCTGTTAATTTGACCTAATTAGTTGTTACCACTAGCAGAACTCACATGAAGAATCCCATTACAAAGATTAGATATAAAATAGGTGGATCTTGGCTCTTGGTATTGACCAAGTGGGACAGCAGTTTAATATCTGAAACAGCCTTTTTCTGATTGTCCTGGTGTTTGCATGTTGGTGTTGGAGGAGATGAAGCTCTACGTTACATAACAAAAATAGCAGAGGACTGTATCTGTTTCCTACTGAATAGTGAAATGTAATAGTAATTGGTAGGAACACTGGCTGTCTGTAGCATGCTGTATGTTGAAAACATAATCAGCTTTGTATTTAACCATCAGAAAACACTAAAATTAGCAAGAAAATTAAGATTTTTTATTTTAACCACGATACGAAATGACTACAACTATATCAACTGCTGTTGTTGTTGCTGAATTCACATCAATATACTTTTCCCTTTTTGACAGGTGGCTCTGCAAATAAAAATATGCAAGCTTCTGTAATGCTTACTCAAGAAAAGTTCCCAAATTAAATCAGTATGTAGTTCTGCTCAAATAAAAAGGTTCAGGTCTGACACTTGATGGAGCTATTTACAGAACTGCTAGTAAGTGCACTGTGATGGAAATTCATAGCAGAGTGTGTCGTGAATAGTACTTGACATACAGAAAATATACATGGGTCAAAAAACAGGAAGAAAAAAAAAAGAACAGAAAAAAACTCATAACATCATTTTTTTTTAATGCAAAACAAACAAGCAAGCAGGAACAAAAAAAGTTTACTAAATTTCCGGTTCATAAGTAATAGTGCCATGCTTCAGCATAACTGATCCAAGAATGGAGTAGAACAGAGATGGCACAAATGGGAAGAGACCAGACCTAGTGAATATTGCATACTATAATTCTATTTTATAGAAAAGGATGGATGAAAATATGGATAGGATTGAACTTTAGAATAGTAAGTAATTATCGCAATAATCTCAATTTATTTTTTGCTTATATTCTTATTTTTTCTTCTATCTTCTTTAAAGAATCACAGTTACATTAAGCAAAATTCCTGCCCTTACACACTCTGAAATATTTACAAACTAAGTATCATTAGGTGAGCAGGAATGCTAAATGATCTTAACAAAGTCACTTCCTTAAAAATGGCAATACAAATAGAGGAGTTGATACCTTACTTGAGAAAAAAGTAGGGTTATAGTACTAGGGCTGCAGAGAATACCAGAATTTATGGGTATATAATGCCATCAAACACTGTCAGCATAACCCCTAAAAGAGAATGAAATTCAAGACATGAAAGGAAATAAAACTAAAAGTATTTTCTTCTGAGTGCTAATAATTTTAATGAGTATGATTTTATATCTCAGGGATTTTTGAGTATATACCGATCAATCTTATCACCTGCATGATAGGAATTGCTATCTACTAATTAGTTTGAGAACTCTTCATTGTTCTGTTGCATGGGTAACTACTGAGATGCTGAGTGAGAAGAGTTGAGTGAAGCTTTGATTTATTTGTCTTTTTCTGAAAGGATTTGCAGGAGAAAGCTTCTGGAAACTCAAAAATACTTGTATTTTTTCTGAGAACAGATGCAGTTTTATAAAACTGTATTTATTGTGAGACATCATCTGTAGAATTGGTTTTAAAAAATCTGCTAATCAAGAAAGATAAATTCTTGATAAAGATAAAGATAATTATAAAGATAAATAAAAGGAAAGATAAAATAATAGTTTTATCAGAAGCCAAAAATCAAATAAGCCTTTGATGAAAATGCGAGTCTAAAGACACCAACATGCTGAAAGATCTGTCTTACTTGAAGGAAAGAAGGCAAATGTTCCAGCTGTGATATTTCCAGTTTCTGGACTGCATTGCACAGGTACCAGGGTGGTCCTGAATGAGCTGTCTCCAGACTTGGTTACTTCATAACTGCACCTACAAGGTATGAAGTGTGAGCTGTTATGTTCTGACACAAATACAAAACTGTATAACTTGAAGTTTGTGTGGTTTTCAGTAATTTACTTATTACCTCTGCATGGAGCCAAATTGAACCATGACAGTATATCAGAATATACAAATCAGAGAATGGTTGAGTCATAACATCTTATTTCTGTTCTCAGCTGGGGTCTAACTTACACATCTAAATTGAAATGTAGCTGGTGTGTGTTCCTTATGGTTCTTGCAAGATGCTTTATGATTCCTTATTTTACTCTTAGATTTTTTAAATTATTAAATAATTTGAATATTACTACTGTACACCTTTTGGCATAGTATGCAGTAATTGTTTTGAAGAAGCTTTGAAATCTTGACCATGTCATTTACATGCTGTTGATATTTACAGGCTCATGAAAGAAAACTGAATTTTCCCTGACATTACAGGCAGAATGCACTGGGGAGTGGTGAGACAGAAGGATGGCCAAATGGGTTGTGGTATCTGGGGAAGTTTCTAAGAGCTGTATCTTACTAATTACCATAAAAGAAGCAGATAGTGAATTCCACATTAATCTTCTTTCCTAAAATTTTGCCTGTATGGACATCTTAGGATGGCTCTAATCTTAGATGAAGGTTAATCAGAGTCGATGCTGTACCAATAGAGAAAATGAATGAGTTGTCAATAGTTGGAATGAACCAGACAACCTGCTATAAATCCATACTAATTGAAAAGTATGTTGCTTGCTCACTGAAAAGATTCATTAGTATTAATATCTAAATTCAGTAGATCTTCTTTAAGGAAGTTTCACACTCTCTTAGAAGGCTTAGAGCAGAAGATAGAGATGAAGGACTCAAAAGGTCTTAATGCCTGTACTCTGATTGACAGAGGACTGGAGAAAAAACGCTCCCATTTTCTGCTGGTAAATCAGACACTTTAAATCAGACACTCTAACCATATTATTTTTCAATTCAATCTCTTGATTTCTTCACCAGTAGCCTTGTCTGACAAGTGACTTGAGGTTAAAACCTTAGTGTAATTTCTTCTTAACTGACTTTTTTTTTTTTTTTTTTCTCCGTTAGACTACACAGTTAATTGGACTTCAGATAAAATTGTGATTAAAATAGCTTGAGCACAAAAAGACTGTGTGGGCCAAAGGAAACCAAATGAACAAAAATGCACTTGTTAGACATGAGCAGAAACTAAGGCATAGGCTTGCCCTTAAATGATGTCTGTTATAACCTAAACTTGTATTTGAAGGACTCAACTGTATTCTGAGTACCTTTGATAATTGTTTGTCTCTTAAAAATGGATTCTTGTATGAAGAAGAGCAAAAGGAAACATTTAAACCCATAATTTATTTGGAGTACACCATTCATGTTAAGCACTGTTTCCTAATAGCTGCGCTTGCAGACGCTGTAAGGCTTTCCTTTATTATCACTGGGGAAAGTATATTTCACTTCTGTGGCAGAAAGACTCTAATTAGGTAAGATCAAACTTACAGTTCAAGTTGTTTGACTGTATAAGTGGTATGTATCAGAAATAGTTGGTTTGTTTTTTTCTCCATCAAAATATATGAAATGCAAATTAAACTTCAAAAAAAAAAAAAAAAAAAAGGAATAGTTATAATGATGTTCATGAAATCCATTCAAACAATAATTCAGTAGCCTTACAGAAATCTACTCTGTATTTCTTGAAAGTGTGAGTGGGGTGCCTGTACTGATTCCAAATAAAAGGTCTTCATAATTTGAAAAATAAGCTTTGACTATTTATACTTCTTCTAGAAAGAACAGTGAAAATGTTTCAGAAATACATGAGAAAATGGGAATAATATACTGAATCTTCATGTTTAAACCTGTACATTCCTACCATTTTCTGAAGGACCTTTCTGATCTGCCCATTTCACTGCTTTTCTCTTGCTAGACACAAGCATTTCTCTGCTTCTGTGGTGGCATTAATAATCCAATCCTGCTAGAATGAGTCTGCAGAAATTTCTCAATAGCTTTATGCAGAGTCTTTTACTGTCAAAGGCGATGAGCAGAAAAAAAGATTTCTATCCCTGTTTCAGGTGATAGATCGTGCCATTCTGTTAGAAGTGGACAGTATTAACTATGGATAAAACATGAAGAGCTTTGCAAATCATACTTAGACAAAAACTAAGCAAGACAAAATTTTATTGATATCAAACCTTGATCATGCTTAATTCTAAACTTGTCCTAAATCTGAAAAGCTCTAGTTCTATGAAAAACATTACTTCCAAAGATGTTGGAAGTCAATGAATCAGGCAGTGAGTCCTTGAAACTGCAGGAGCTGAAGAAACAAAAAACAGGTACTGATTTTAGTAAAGTAAAACAGAACAGTGAAAAATAAATCATTATTAAATGGATAATCTATGAAAACAAAATAAATAAAAATAGACATTCTGAAACTCTCAGTAGCCCTTCAATTCAAAACTGCTCCTAGAGTCAGCAACAAAATGTAGAGAGATATCTGTTTGGTGTGACCTAGATACAGTCCAACTCTGATTTAAAAAAAAAAAAAAAGTTTTCTAACTCCATTGAATCAAACAATTAAATCAGATTGTTTTGTATGGAAAAAGATGAAAAAAAAAACCAGATAGGTTTTGCAATGCAAAAAATAATAAAGCCATGCTCTGATCACCTTTTTTTGTCAATACTACATTTATTACCAAAGTTGTATCTGGTTAGAAATAAAGGAAGAGTTGACTTGGATCTGGCCAACATCCAGAATTTCAAGGTATTATAAATCAAAACCAACCACATATCTTCCTTAAAAATGAAGAAGTGCAGTATAGATATCAAAGTGTTGCTCACAGTTCAAAAAAACCTAAAAGAGGCTGTTGACATCTGCAGCAGGTAAGTCTATTTGGAAAATATCGCACGGTGTCAAAATGCATTCCAGTAGTGTGTGGCTATTTGCTGTAATAAAATTCTTGTTTCAGACCCAGATTCTGAGTTTCCTTCCTTGTATTTGTTCCATTAGGTTCTGTATTGATGATGTATTTGCCCTGTGATATGACATATTGTATAAAGATTTTAATTAATCTGTGTGACATTTCTATATTCCTACAATGCCTAGGTAGACGAATCTTCAATAGTTTACTGCTTCTTTCTGACAAAATAAGGGTATATATCTCACACATTGGGCCTTTCTTTCCAGAAGTATCAAAGAATCATAATATCATAGAATCGCTCAGGTTGGAAAAGACCTTCAAGATCATCAAGTCCAACCACAACTTGATCATACTACTCTAACTAACAACCCTCCCCTAAATCATGTCCCTGAGCACCACATCCAAATGGTTTTTAAACACATCCAGGAATGGTGACTCAACCACCTCCCTCTGGGAAGCCTATTCCAGTGCTTAACAACACTGTGTAAAGAAGTTTGTCCCGATATACAACCTAAACTTACCCTGGTGCAACTTGAGGCCATTTCCCCTCATTCTGTCACCTGTCACCAGTGAGAAGAGACCAGCCCCACTCTCGCTGTAATCACCTTTCAGATATTGGAAGAGAGCAATTAGGTCTCCCCTCAGACTCTTTTTCCCCAGACTAAACAGCCCCACTTCCTTCAGTCTCTCCTCACAGGCCATATTCTCCAAGCCCTTCACCAGCCTTGCTGCCCTTCTTTGGACCTGCTCCAGCACCTCAGTGTCCTTTCTGTACTGAGCTGCCCCAAACTGAACACAGCACTTGAGCTGAAGCCTCACCAGTGCCGAGTCCAGGGGCAGGATGACTTCCCTGGTGCTGCTCACCACACCATTCCTGATCCAAGCCAGGATGCCATTGGCCTTCTTGGCCACATGGGCACTCTGCTGGCTCATATTTAGTCAACTGTCCATCAGCACACCAAGGTCCCTTTCCATCAGGCAGCTTTCCAACCACTCCTCCCCAACCCTGTAGGGTTGCCTGGGGTTGTTATGACCAAAATGCAGGACTCGATGCTTGGCCCTATTGAAACTCACCCAGTTTGCCTTGGCCCATCAATTCAGTTTATCCAGGCCTCCTGTAGTGCTTTTCTCCCCTCTGGCAGATCAACACTCCCTCCCAACTTGGTGCCATCTGCAAACTTACTGAGGATGCACTCAATCCCCTCATCAAGATCGTTAATGAAGATGTTAAATAGAAGCGGCCCCATACTGAGCCCTGGAGGACACCGCTTGTGACCAGCCACCAACTGGATTTAACTCTGTTGACCACAACTCTCTGGGCCTGGCCATCCAGCCAGTGTTTCACCCAGCAGAGCACATGCCCATCCAAACCGTGGGCAGCCAGTTTGTACTAACTAAACCAATGTGAAGTTCTAATAAGCATGAAAATAATCTAAACCACATGGTGTTTTGTGGGGAATTATTCCCCCTCTGCAGCAGGCTGAGAATCAGAAGAAAGAATAATAGCTATTAGAATGACGAATATTTAATTACTCAGGACTGGGCAGCTATTTTGAAGAATGAGATACAAAGTACCAATTTATCTGCTGGGATACGAGAGTTCAGAAGGAAGCTGAGGACAGGTGAAAATATAACTGTGTATCTGCCTAATATATGTGAGACTGAAAGGAATTTATGCACCAATATGAACTAGGAAATGTATTTTAGTAGCCTTCCAAATGACTTGGAGATGTTGCAAAATAGAGGAAGCCTGTATTTATTACATTTCATTTCAGTTATACATATATTCTTGTCACCAGCACTTAGGCATCACAGAAGGTTATAGAAATCTAAATAGTAGCTTTTTTTTTACAGTCCTGCAGCATTTGGGGAAATAATTCACGGTCTATGAAAACTGCCATGAGAAGTATCACATGAACACAGGATAAGGAACAGTCTCTGCCTTAAATGTGAAATATTTTGAATCTTTAACACACTAACTCCAGCAACATTGATTCGTTCCTTTTTCCTAACAAGGTCTTTACAGGTTAAAAAGAACAACTGCGTAATGAGTATGGAGAGCTAAGATGAAAAAAAAAATGCTAAAAGAATAGTGTAAAAATTTATGTTGCTTGGGATCATATATCAGGGATACTGTTTGTCATTATTTTACTATCCAGAAATAAAAAGTCATCATCATTCTATATAACTGTAAAAAAATTTCAAAGAATGCCTCTTTGCTGTTGATGTTAAGGCTCTTCAGCTCAAATAACGAACCAGAATTTGACAACACTGACACAAAAAAATGCAATTAGACCTTCAATACATCCATGATAGTGGGATTCTGTTTGGGCTCTGGAAAAAAATCCTTGTAGTATGTTTGAAAAACAAAATGTTCATCATCTACTGAAACACTGAATTCTGATACGTTTCTTATCCTGTTTCTTATTGGATTCAATAAGATTCAAAGCCAACACGATCATTGGAATCCTTTATCCAGTCTTTGATGCATTTGGAATCAGTCTCAAAATACCATAATTAGACTCAGTGGTATTGCACTGCATTATTTGGTGGCAATTTAGTAACAGTGATACACGACAGTGGCATTATAAGCAATACTGAAAGCATTTTTCAAGACAACACTAAGATTCCCACCAAATTCTTGATGAGGCACAGTGCAGTTCTACGTGGGATGAAAATTAACTCCTGTCACAAGAGTAACCCTCCACAGCCACTGTCTGATTTGTACTCCCAGAAGTGCAGAATCACACACGGGAATGCGTTTTCTCAGGCTGTCTCAGTCACTTTACTCAAGTATTTTAGAGTCTAGGAGGAAAAAAACCATAAAACCAGCATGTTTATTCATGCAGACAAGATTTTATTTCTCAAGGGAAGGAGGAGTCACCTATCTTCATATATAAGATACTAATATTTCTATGTATATTCATGTATTTTTCATTTTTTTATGTCGTTTTTCTGTAATTCTCTACATATTGACGGGTGTGCGAATGGGCTGAAAACACAAGGCTGTCAGGAAACAATTGCAGTATTGAAGCTTGTACGGCTGCTTAGACGGAGAGCTCCGGCGTTCCGCGGGAGCGGGCGGTCATCACGCAGCTCCCGTGCCGTATCCCCGACGTGCTCGGTTTCCCAAGCCAGTGGCGCGCAGGCGCCTCTCAATCCCCGGCGAGATGCTCTCGGACGTGAGAAGGGAATCGCCCTGCCTTTCTCTATCTCCTGCTTTTTCTCTGGCCTTGCTGCCCTCTTTTTCTACCGTTTAGCTCAGTCTCCTGTCTGGATTTCATTTTTTATCTCCTTAGGCTTTTTTTTTTTTTTTTTTTTTTTAATGTTGTCTACCCCTGGGAGTCCGTTTACCATCCGCTCTTTAGGTCCTGCTCCTCTCCACACAGCTGTATTTAAAGGGAGACCCGCGTTTCTATTATCCCCCGCTCCCCTTCTCTCCGCTTCCACGTACCCTGTGCCCCCACCCGTCACTCTGCTCGATTTCAAACCTTCGGATGGTATTTTGGTGCGATTAGGAGATTAACATCCCTGGAACACCAGGAGAGGAGGAGGAGGAGGGGGAAAAGGAGAGCGAGACGGCACGAGTGAAGCTGTCCTCCCGCCGCCCCAGCCATCCTCGGCTCCTCGGTTGCAGCGGAGGGGGCGTTTTCAGGCGCCGTTGGCTGCGGACGGCGGCTGCGAGCTGCGCCCGGTGCCCGCATCAGCGGAGCAGCGCCGGCGAGAGCTGGCGGAGGACCTGCGGCCGCGGGTCCTGCTCGCAGCCCCCCTCTCTTTTATGAGCAGCGAGGCGGAGGAGCGGCAGCGGAGGACAACAGGAGGAGCATTTCTTCCCCGGGGTTTATGAATGGCAATGATATGGAGGAAATACCGTTTCACAAAGTCAAGACCAAGAGGAAGAAGTGCTTCCACTGCTGCTGCTCTCCGTCTGCTGCCGCGGTGGCGGGAGCGGGAGCCAGGCTGGGAGAACCTCCTCCCCTGCTGCTGCTGGATGCCATTGCCTGTGAAGATGAGTTCGACTGCAAGGAGCTGGAAGCTCTTTTCCAGAGCTACAACCTGAAGCTGGAGCAGAAGTCTACCCTCAAAGCGCTGGCCGTTCTCATCGTGCTCACCGCCAGCCTGGCCCTTGTGGAGCTGCTCTCTGGACCCAGCTTGACCATTTCCAAAGGCTCGCACCCGGTGCACTGCATCATCTTCCTTTCTCTCTTTATCGTCACTAACGTCAAGTACCTGCAGGTCACCCAGCTGCAGCAGATCGTCAAGCTCACCTTGCTCTTTAGCTTCACCTTCTCCTTCCTCTGCTGCCCCTTCTCGCTAGGCGCCTACAGCATGGAACCCCTCAGCGCCCCGGAGCAGGGCATGTGGCAGCTCATGCTGGTCACTTTCGTCTCGTATTCACTGCTGCCCGTCCGGACCCTGCTGGCTATCGTTTTCGGGCTCGTGGTGTCCGTCTCCCATCTCATCGTCACCGCCACCTCCGTCAGCGCCAAGCGGCAGCGACTCTGGAGGACGGTGAGAAAAGGCCGGGCTGGGCCGGAAACCGCAGCAGGGCAGTACCGCGCGATGCGTGCCCGGCAAGTAGCCGGGAAGGCGCCGAGCAGCGCGGTGCTTTCGGGGGCGGCGGGGGGTGCGCTCCTCCCGCGGCGCGGCCAGCGGAGGGTGCGCTGGAGAGTGCCTGAGATGCCTCTAGCGGGGAAGGGGGCGGCGAGCCCCTATGCTTCAGGCGCTGCCTGTAGCTACCGAAAGTTTCCGGGAGACAGGGTGGTTATGGGGATTCCTGGAGAATAGGACTCTCGTCTTGGTCGCTCGGAAGAAAATGAGGGTTAGGGAAGGGTAGCATTTGCACGCTGGGGCATGTTCACGGACAACTTATGCACGGTCAGTGCAAATCCAGTACATATAAATGTACTCGAGTCAGTACAAACTTGGAATAGAAAATAAGCTGCGTGTGTCAGTAATGCTTTTTTTTGGATGGGGTCGGGGGGTGAGGGGGGGCTCGTATCCCCTCTGTATAAGCCTTCATGTCCATAGGTCATCTCAGGAGGTAGAGAATCGATTCAAAATACGTGGGAAAGCCAAAGAAGGAAACCCACCTCATTGTTCTTCCAGTTAAACAGGCATTCCCATTTTAGTTTCTCCATGGCAGCTGTTGCCCCCTTTCCACAGCCATTCCCTGGTATGTCAGTGAGCTTCCTAGCAGTTCCTTTCCCTATCTGAATTAATCCAGAAGAAAAAAATAAAATAAAATAAAAAAAAATCATTCTGCAGCAAGGATTTTCGGAAATGTGCTGCTACACTCTGTTCTCCCTCCCCCGTGTAGCTATTTATAGCCCTGCAGGGCTTTCTCCAGCTCCAGTGGCCTGATGGGCTGCACTGGCAGTGGGAGGGGAATGAAAGGATGCACGTATGGGAAATGCTGGGCCTGGGAGTCAGGATTTGCAGCTTAAGGCCGTATTATATGGTGACTGGGAAAGAGAAATTGAGAATTTTTCTTCCCTCTTTGGTATTGTGTTGATTTTGTTTGCCTTCAGGAGAAATACATGGATTCTGGGATGTAGATTAGTGTTAAATATCAAATAAATGCATGAAATAAGTACATATATAGTGGCATATGTACACATACTGGAGATACACCCAGACATTGAGATATATAGGATTATTTATGGCTTCACGCTGCTGACCTGCTGGACAAAATAAATTCTATATTTTAAAGGGGAAGAAGGAGATAAGCTGAGCTTTATGATTTACCCAGATAATCTGATGGTCTATTTTTAAATGCGTGATTTAGAGTTTCCATGAGAGGGAGAGCTGATGAAACACAGGAAGAGAAGCCTTCTTTAAAAGCATACAAAAGGACACTAAAAACCCTAGAATCTATCTCTTTAGGTAGGATTGGAGATCAATCTTTTTACTAGAGTGCTAATTAGCCTTTATGGGAGCCCAGGCTATCCATGCTGCCTTGAAGCAAAAACAGATTTTCCTTGATGCTCGATGTGGCTGTTCTAGATGAACGATGTAAAGAAACTGACATTAATATCTGCTCTGTAACTTAGCTAACCAAGGGCTTGAAAACGAACAATTTTAGAGGAAATCTGCTGCCTTTCTTTTTTAAGTCTAAACTCAGTTATTCAACAGGCAATAGACTGGCTTTCAAGTGCTCAAAAGTATTCAACTAGCTACTGATGTAACACATGTACATTTCTTCTTCAGCATCCTCTCTTCTCAACTGAAGTAATTTCTGTAATTTGTGCAGAAGTATGAACAGTACATTTTGCTGGTAACAGGAGGCAGAAACCAGCTCCAAGTCAAGTGAAATAACTGGTCTGTAAATTTCTATCACACAGAATTGCACATTCTTTTGTTGAATAATTGCAAGCAAAATGTCTTCTGATTTAAAGACCAACCCTGTGTGTACAAAGACACTTCTCTTATATAACAGTTGTTTTTAAGTTTTTCAAAGAATAGTTTCAAAACACTGGAACATTTAACAGTCATGTAGAAGCCACATCATCTAAATTTTATTTACCAAGAGCAACAGTAGCTCAAGGTTTTTTGCTAAAGTCTGGAATGGGTGCTTTCTCTCAGTCTGGATCTGCTTTCTGTCACTGGATTTTATCATGACCATCCTTATGCTTAAAGCCACTGTATGCAGTCAGCCTATTAAGGAGACAGGGTGGCTGTATGCAGAGATGAAACTGCATGAATGCCTCTGCTATTTCTCCCAGCAACATGCCTTCAAAAGTCAAGTGAAAGGGTGAATTTCAATGATTAAATTAAAACCCATTGGATCCAGAAAGGCACAAGCACTAGCACCAAGTACTGATACTGGTGTCTTTTAAGATTTTTGGATAATTCATGCAGGGAAAAAAATTTCTTATTATTTAATTTGAGCTTTAGAAGAATGCTGATCTAGAAACATCCACTGAAGTTTAACTTTCAAGTTAAATCAAAACCATTTTTTTTGTGGTTTCAAGTTTGATCCATTAAAAAATGGACTCACGTTTATGCTATATAAGGAACTTCTACATGCAGATCTTTGGATGTCAAAAGAAGGCCCCACTGGCTTCACCAGTGCTGAACCAGAACCTGAGTAGGTCCTGTGGCATCCTTAAAATTAACATTTATATAAATGTGCAAACACTTCAGCACATTAAAATCGACAGCTCAGCTCATTATGGGAAAAGTTTGTTATGAGGTCCATGTTGTAAAGCACATATGCTTCAAGCATGTGTGAGTGGTCTGTGGAGATCAGGGTCTCCTTTCTCATAGCTCTTTCCATCATTGTATATTTTGTTCTCTCAGAGTTGAAACACAGGAATGTGGAGACGTGAGAAAAGAGGAGGAACATGAGTGCAGAGAGGTAAAGGGAGTAGGGGGAATAATGTGGCAGAACTTGAACTGCTTCTTTCCAGTCAGTGGCTGGTTTCTACCCAAATGGAAGATTCAAATATGCTAATCTGTGTTGGTTTCCTGAGGGAAATACAATAGTGTTTAAAGAATATCAGTCATTCATAAAGTATTGTACACAACCTTGACCAAATTTGAAGTAGGTTAACAGCAAAAGGTATGCTGACTTCAAAGCTGGTTTTGTATATTGTGTTTGACATTCTGGTGAGGACTTGGGTACTGTACATAACTGATAGCATGTTAGTTGGACTTTTTCATTTGATTTGAAGTCATCAACAAGATGTTTATGTCATATCTTTCCTTGGGCAAAAAAGTGAGAAAGTAGTCACTGGAGGCTAAAACTAGAGATGAAAGTTTAAGAACTTAGAATCTAGGTGTGGGCTTTTTTGTTGTTTCTGTTTGTTTATTTGTTTGTTTGTTTTTCCCAGCAGCTAACAAATGTGCATGAGGTACTTCAGAAAAGTTACAGAAAACCAAAACCCTGCCCCAAGGAGTTTAATCCATTTTTGTTGTGATGCATTAAGTGAATGTTAGATATATTAAGGGCAGATGGAGTATGGCAGCCAAAGACCTCGCACAGAAATTACTCAGCTGTGGCATGTCCGCAGTTTTGTGACTTACCATTAAATAACTGCTTCTTATCCCTCTTAGTAGTGTCATCTCTTTCTTAAAAAAAATTAAAATATATGTATGCATATCTCCAGAACATTCAGAAACAAATCATAAAATGGCAGAATGCGATCACACATAACATAAATCTTCATGAAAGAGAAAATCTCTTATGAAAACTGAAGTTGCATCTTGACTAGCAAGGAGTAGAAGAAATAAAAGGGCAGAAATAGTGAAATGATATTTTGCTTTCAACAGTGTGGAGAATTCAATGTGGTAATTTTTTTTTTTTTTTTTTTTTTCTGTCTGCATTTAAAATTGCTTTGATGCTTTTATTTATCTGTCTGTATGATTAAAGCTTTTATTAATTTTATCAAGTAACAAAATCATGGCTAGAATATAAAAAGTGTGAAATGAAGGAAATTGGTAAATTATTTTAAAATAATTTGTATTATAGCAAAATGTGATTTGGCACCTTAATTCTTTGCAGGTTGGCATGACAACAATCTGGAATTTCTCTAGGAATTGTCACATTATTGTATAGTTAATCATTTCTATTAGTACTTATAACACAGTTAATGAACACATGGTTGACAGAACTCTTAATCTCCACACCTCTGTTTCTCATACACAAGGCTGAGTCTAGCAGTCTAATAAAAAGGGCTGCAATTCAAAGACAACAGAACTGCATCTCATTCTCTCCTCTCCTCTGTTTGTTCTTATCTCCCCTCTTCTTCATTGCTGTCTTCTCTGTTCTTTTCTATTCTGTTCTTTTCTGTCTTTATCTCTTCCATCAGTTTATGCCTTCTTAACTGTTGTCACAACAGGTCATTGCTGATAAGTGAGCTGATGATATGATAAAAGGTTGTGATACCTGCTAAAACAATAGATTCTGGAACACCTTTCAGCATGGATGCTAAACCTTCGTAAATAGTTTGCAAACAGAAATAACTGTTAAGGACAAGCAGTTGTATTTCTTAAGTTTCAGTGACCCCTTCGAAGCGATTCAAATATCATCACTTTAACCGTTTACACGGGGGATCTAATTGTTTACATGGTAGCAAAAGAAGGAAAAGGCTTTTAAAAATGACTAGTAGAAAATACGATTTTTAAAAAAATTTTGAATTTTAGAATATTTTTAATACAATTTTCAGCACCTTTAAATGCCCCAAACTTGAAAAATTGCCTCAGACTCTATGAAATTGTTTTATATTAATATCCATTATGGTGGACTCAAGTGAGTGTAACACATGAACACATTATTTCTGGAGCTGTAAGTGTGATACCAATTATAAAAGAGACTGTGTTTTTGAGATGAGAAATCAGTGAGCTTCACACATTAGTGTGGAAATGTTAAATGAGTAAGTCATTTCTTTCAGAATGGCCAAAGCCTGTTTCTCTGCATAAAGAATAGGTAGTTTCTATCATATGCTGTTACTTCAGCAGTACTTGGTTCTAAATACCTGAATTAAAGGGAAGATGTTAAAACAAACAAACAAACAAACAAGCAAACAAAAAACAGATACCAAAGATATCCTGTAGTAATCTGTGCATCTCAATACCAGTGAGTCCAACCATAGTCAAGAGAAGAAGCAGACTTGCAACATATTTAAATTCACCTTGCAATATCTTTAATTTATTACATAGTTCTGTAGTTGCAGGTATTCAAATAAAAATATCTTGCAGCCTATTTTGTAAATGACAAAAAAGCACCTTGCTGAGAATTATTGATGCAGTGCTTTAAAATGTGCTAGTAATATATCATTAAACCAGTTTCATTTTGACATAGTGTCTCAAGAAAACAGTGATTATTTATGATGCTCATATTTAAATCATTGTTTTCCCATTGCAGCTGAGAAAATATTAACAAAAGACAAGCAAGGGATTGCTCAAGAACCTTGCACATCAAATTCTAGTCTGAAATTCAGTTTACCTTATTTACCGTTGATGCTATGGAAATGACTACAACTGTCAACTTAGATTAACTTCTCAACTTACTGCCTGTTGTACCAGCAAAGAAATATCAGGCCTCTGTATGCCTAATAGAGAAATGGAAAAGGAAAAAAAGTCTAGAAAAGTAGAACCAAGATAACTTTCCAAACCTTCAGTCAGTGTAGATGGCAAGACTTCAGCTGCAGTTCTTCAGGACAAGGATTTTGTTAAGATGAGAGATTTAGACTTCACTTAAACATCACAAAGTCTCAAGGAAAAGTTAAAAATGCTTTCATTTGCTTGGGGCTGAGCCATACTGTCATTTTTTCCTCTTTTCAAGTACTTTGAGGTGAATCTTTCTTCTGATCTCCATGACTTGGGGCAGGATAAAGTAATTAGGAGTTTATACAATTAAATGGCAGATGTTTATGAGCCACTGAAACTTTTTAAAATGTATTTGCTTCAGTAACTTTGTTATTAACTGTGTAGAATGTAGATAAAAAGTAAGTCTTGTTTATTCAAAGCAATGGCCTTAATATGCATAATGAAGAGTAGCTATTCACCTGTATATTGTCCAGTAACAACTGGAATTGTTTTACTTCTTCACGGGCAAACTGAAGATACAAATAAGTTTTTGAATATTTGTTTCATCAATTTCTAGAATAATCCATCTATAGCTTGTACATTTTAATGGATATAATAAATATATTTTCAAGGTATGATGCTAAGATACAGAAATGGACTTCTGCCATAAGCATAAGAGTATTGTATTTTAATCTGAAGTTGACATGTAGCTAAGTGAAGAAGATGGTTGTTAAATACATTTTTCTAAAGAGTTTGTTGTAATTTCTGTTTGATATTTCTGAAGAAATCTTGTCAGCCCTTTTTGGTTCTATACATTTTTTTCCCTGTAGAGAGTTTGGATTTACTTTTGCTGCACGACATAAAAAGGACAGATGTAAGATGAATGTACTCAGCCAGGTTGAGTGGGAGCTTGAGCAAGGCAGAGGTTAGTAAAACCATAAAAAAGAGGTGAAGCTGCTCTCTAACCCCATGATAAATGATGGTAATTCCCAGAAGCTTCTTTACACAATTCTGAGTTAGAGGAATCTTGCCATGCACATTACTGCCTTTTACCTCTACCTTTGTGTTTGGCAGCACATGCTTGAAGCAACAAATCAAAATGATCAAAGCATATATACAGAGTTTATGTGAGGAATTTAGGTAGCTTTGTTTTATAAATTATTATGCAAAATTTCATTTTCCTATCTCTTGTCTGCTGTCATTTGTGAAACTTCCACTGTGCTATTTTAGTATTACATTTGAATATCGCAACTGCTAACCTAAAGTGTGCAAATGCCTACACAAAGATAGAAAAGATTTTTTCTGAAAATTTTTGAAAGAATTAAGCTGCCTGATTTCTATTTTTTTTTTTTTTTCTCCTTTTTACCTCGTTTGGTTTTTCCCTTTCAAAGAAAATGACTCAGAAGGTTCTTAATTTCTGCATTCTGTTTATTTTCTATCTTTCTATTTTTCTGTGTTCTTGCATGGACTTCTTACAGATTTTGCCTCCGTTCATCCCTGAGCATCTTCAAAACTTGAGGGATGACCCTTTTTTTATATGCTTTCTGGATTATCTGCAACTCCTGCTTGTACAAGATCCTCAAAAGAGGAACTCTTTTGGTGCATCTTTTATTCCGTACACTTTTCGGGAGTGAAAATTGATGTGGAAGCAAGAAAAAATCACAGGATATTTCCTCGAGTGTTCTGCTTCATCCTGGAATAAGCAGTTCACTCGGTCACTTCAATTGTGACTTTGCTTGAGTATAAATGTCAAGATTCCTCTTTAGGCCATTTTTTCAGTATCCAAGTATAGAAAAGCAGTAGGAAATAGATTGGCTCTTTCTGCACAGTGTTTTACACAATTAAATTTGTGAAATTCTGATAGTGGCTGAGGGTTTGGGATGTTTGTCAGTGCTGAAAGGATTCTTCTGAAAAATAAAGCACTCCCTGCAGCTAAATGTTGTGAGCATTTTGACAGTTAAGTGTTTCATCTAAACTCAAGTATTTCTGTCTGCTTAATTTTAGCTTTATTAATTTTATGCTTTTTTTAAGGTGATCTCTTTTACTCTGTGATTACCCTTATGGAGGTTTCTGAGTGAAGCTTCAGGGTCATTACTGAATGTAGTAAATAGAGTGACAACACTTCAACTGTTAGTGCTCCCTTTATTTCTCCTTCTATTTAGTTAGAAGTTCTTTGTGTAACCCTGATGAATAAATGTAACATCATAAGTGTATAGCTCTTGACTTTCTGTGCACAGTTTTACAGTTTTTGTTGCTGTTTTCTTGTTGAAAGCTATCATGAGCTAGAAGGGAAAAAAGCGAAAAACACATACACACATTTTCAGACTGCTTAACCTTCTTGAAGTCAAAGGTATTGGTTTTTTAGGGAGTGGGGAAGAGTAAATGCTGACAGTTCTCATCTTCTGAAGCTTTGATGCAAATCTCAAAAGCTTCTGGGACAAAACAAATTGTGGCCCTTTACAAATGTGGTTTCCAGGGCAACCGAAGGGCCTGCTGTTTCATAAACGCTGTGCTCTCAAGCAGAAGCATTTGTCTGTCAGTTGGAAGATTATTACACATTAAAGCACATTCATTTTAAAATCATGTCTCTTCAGGAAAAAATACCTTGATCACACTAATTTAGGTCAGAATTATTGGAAAGTATGGCAATAAAATGTATTTTACACTGTGCTTTGAAGTGAGGTTTGGGTAAATATGGTTAGTGTGATACAAGAAAGCTGGAGAATTTCCTTAGATGTGGTGACAGAATCCTGCATCCAAAAGGGGCTAACATGCAGCCCTCTCTCAGTGCCTCTTCTCTATTGCAAGATCAGTTAATTCCTCTGGGAGGCCTTATTGCTGTTTGCTTATGAAAAGGGTGATTTTTTTGTTGTTGTTGGCAGAATATATTTGGTAGCTGTACTATGACAAAGTTTATATTTTTCTATGACACCAACATGTGTACTTTCCATATGGAAAACATAATTCTCTTTATGAGCTTCGTTCAGAAACTCTGCATGCGGTCATATACCATTTAAATAACATTCTCTTTGAATGGTTTTATTGTTTTCAGTTACTAGCACCATTTTTTGACACTTTGGCCTTGAATCAGGTTATTTGATCTGCACTGTGATGCTATACTTCACAATCTGATCACAGCATTACAGACTTCTTTTTTGCATACTGACTTGGCTAGGTTTAAATGAACTGTCATTAGATCCAAATAAAAGATGCAGAGAATGATTTGAATATATTTGTAGTTGTGCTAAGGTAATATATTTTCAATATGTGCCATGTGATTGGTCTTGGTAAGATTTAGGGAACAGGTACTGTGGTAATATTATATTTTTCCTGTGCAATTTGAAAGGGATTTTTAGGCATAGCAGTCTTGGAAAATGAATCAGATCTTGTCCTCAGCAGTATTTGCATAGTTCTTCCCAATTTCTTCATCAAAAGCATTCATGCATATCTGAGTACTATACAAAACAGTGACCTAGATTACAAGCTTGTAAGTGTATTCAATTTAGTATATTTTGAAGAGTTTCACTAATTTTAAGTAACAATGCATTTTTTTTTTTTCCTAGACACTTCTGCATTCTATCTGTATTCAGTGAAGTTAGTTCACACAAGGTTGATTATTCATTTTTTTTGTTTTTTTTTGTGTGTTCGTACTTCCATCCATCCATTCTTCTTTCTCACTTTCCTTGATTCTCTCCCCAAGACTTTATCTTTCTCTCCTTCTAAGAAGCTAGGGGAAAAAAATAAACAACGTGGAGTTTTTTCTTCATTCAGGTACAACTGTTGATTTCACTCTGTTCACAAAGGCTTCTCAGATAAGTATTATACTGGAAAATCTGTAAAGAACTGTTCAGGGTGGAACATTTGACCTGTAGGAACATGTTCTATGTTTGAATTCACTGGGGATTTTAGTTGTCTAAGGAAAGGTAAGGTCAGATTTAAAAATTTGCTCTTCTACCTTTTTGTTTTGTTTTGTTTGTTTTTTGTTAAAGTAAATTTCTAAGGCCTGAAGGAAATATTTAAGTTTTTAGGTTAGCGCAGAAAAGCAGTGACCTACTAAGATCATCAGACCAGTCAGTAAGTGAAAGGACATTTAGGTAAAATTGTGTGAAGGTATCCTCTACTCACTGTTATGAATATCCTTAACTCATTCTTCCCTTTAGAAATAATTTAATACACAGTGATTTTATATTATTTATTGAATACTATATTATAAATATATTCAATAAGACTGGAACTGTGAAGCACAGGTCCTCACAGGTATATATGTTTCAAAGCTCACAGGTTGGACTTAGAGGTAAGGCATTACACATACACGTAACTCTGAAATTAATACCTCCTATTTTCCATGGAAAATGCAGATTAAAAAGAGCACAATAACGCTATTTGATAGAGCAAGCTCTCAGCTACAAAATACTATTTTTCAGTGTAGTCATCACCATTACCTATGGCTTTTCACTAGTGATGAAGAACGGCGTGCATGCTGTGCCTTTAAAAACCTGTATGGCTGTCTGGAATGTGGCTTGTCTTACATGTTGCCATTACTACGGCTAAAATGTACCAACCACCACCTCACTGTGTTAACATCCACTGTTTGGTCTCCATAAACATTCAACAAGCAGCCATGAATGTCCGTGGGAGCAATTTTGCATGGAGTATTTCAGTTATAGACCTTTGCTTCATATGCACTACCATGTCAGACACCATTTTGTCACAGTATTCTGCACAACCAGACTTTTATTAGATGTTACTCTGAAAGCCTTAGATACTGATGGAAGGTCTGGTTCATACAGAAGCGGGTTCTAAGATAGGCAGAAAATCATGTTGTGGTTTTGGTTTTTTTTGTTTTTGTCTTTTTTTTCCAGTACAGCTCAGAATCAGAACCATAGACTTATTAAGGTTGCAAAAGACCTCTAAAATAGTCTAGTCCAGCTGTCAGCCCATCGCCATCATGCCCACTATGCCATATCTGTAAGTGTCACATCTACCTTTTCGAAAACCTCAAGGGATGGCGTCTATACCATCTCCCTGGGCAGCCTGTTCCAATAACTCACCATATTTTCTGAGAAGAAATTTTGCCTGTTATCCAATCTTAACTTCCCTCGGCACAGCTTAAAGCCATTATCTCTTGTCCTATCAGTAGTTACTTGGGAAAAGAGGCTAACTGCTGCCTCTCTACAGTTTCCTTGTCAGTAGTTGTAAAGAGCGATAAGGTCTCCCCAGAACCTCCTTATCTCCAGATTAAACAATCCCACTTCCCTCCGTCACTCCTCATAAGACTTGTGCTTCAAACCCTTCATCAGCTTCTTTCCCCCTTTTTGGACATGCTTCAGGGCCTTAATGACTTTGTAGTAGTGAGGGGATGAAAACTGAACACAGAACTTAAGGTGTAACCTCACCAGTGCCAAGTTCAGAGAGACCTCCATAGCCCGGATGGCTGCACTTCTTCTGATACAAATCAGTATGTTGTTGGTCTTGTTCTCCACCTGGACACACTACTGGCTCATGTTCGGATGGCTGTTGACTAGCATCCCACATTTTCTTTTCCACAGCTTACTGGCCACTCTGCCCTAAGCTTGTAGCATTGCATGGGGGTGTTGTGACCAAAGTCGAGGACTTGGCACTTCATCTTTCCAGGGTTCATAAGCTTGCTTCAACCCATCAATCAACCTATCCAAATCTCTCTGTGGGAACTTCCTACCCTCAGGCAGATCAACACGTCCTCCTAAGTTGGTGTTATCTGCAAACTTACTGGGTGGTGCACTCATCTAGATCATCAATAAAGATATTAAACAGGACTGGCCTCAAAATTGACCCCCTAAGGACCAGCACTTGTAACCAGCCACCAGCTAGATTTAACTCCATTCACCCATCTATCAAGTGGCATTGGCATTGTCAGACCTCAGATCTGAAGCATACAGAGCCTACAGTCTCTGAATTACAAATACATGTAGATTGAAGATATTCAGTGTGCTCCTGTGCCTTGGAGGTTTACTGAGAACAGCAAAGTGAAAGAGAGAGAGCTGAGAAACCGCTTCCTTTCCTCTGCACTTGATTCCTAGGGAGACCTGACCATCCCTGTTCCTTGACAGAGATATTTGGGCTTCCAGCTTGAATCTGAGGTGGGTAATCCTTGATGGCTTATGCCATAGAGGCTGTTATATAATAATTCTCCAGCTGTGCCTTATGAACTTGCTTGAACACCTTTGATGATTGCATACAAATCCATTCTGGAAATGTCTTAGATGTATAATTCAGACTGAAACATCTGAATGCAACTCTCTATGATCTCAGCATAGCTAATCCTATGAAGCTAGGTGTTCTTTCCAGCAATGCCGAACACAGCAATGCAGAAAGAACTTTAGGAGCTAGACCTTTTGTATCACATAGGAAAGTTATGGAAGCTTCACAGGACTTAGTTCCTGCTGCATGGCCATTTGAGTCATTCTGCTGTACTAATGGGCATCTTCAAAGGGACCTCAGGTTGGTGATTCCCTATATATGCAAATGTACACTGTATACTGTAGATCCAGACAGTGTGATATTGGCTTCTGTTAATTATTAGACTGCAGCAAGATGCTATGTTTCAAAGGTCAGTACAAGAATCACTGACACCAAGCAGACAGTCAAAAGTGCATACTGAAATTGTACCAGAGTAATTGTGCAACTGTTTGCTTAGACACAGCAGTAGAAACTTACTGATAGATACTTAAGTATGGGAGCCTACCCAAACACGAGAGGTTTATGTATATATTCAGCAATTAAGAATTGAACTTTATTTCTTGATCCAGAGTGTATTTACCACCATATCTCTAGTGTCTTTTAGAAACTACAAATCTACACTGTACTTTTTTACACTTTATTAATGCCGTGACTGATCGTATTTATTAGATAAATTTATAATCACTGAATTAGTACTGAATTGATACTGAAAATATTAAAAATAGACTTCTATTGTGGCCATATGTTCAGTAGCAAGAGAAATACAGCTTGCTACACTGAGCTCTTATGCAGTGGAGAAAGATACAATCAGATGGAAGCACACAGATAAGTGCTATCTGTGTTACCAGGAGAGATGTCATGGCTCAGTTATCATGTGGTTGTAACTGCAGAGCATATGTTTTTATTCTTAATCACACTGAAAAGAACAACCCATAAAGCATCATGACTAGGGATTTCCAGAGCATTATCAATCACTGAAGATAGAGCATATGAGAAGTACATGTGAAGTTTTCATGCTAAGAAGTCTGTTGAGTCTGTAGGTGTGGCTGAGTTAAGCTGGTATGGAGATGTTATAGAAATTAAATGCATTTTTAGAATTTTGTTTGGCTCTGCCTTAAAGCAGTATTATGGCTCTTGTACACCTGAGACACGAGTATTCCTTAAGCTATGATACAGAAGAATGAAATAGACTGTAGGTTATCTTAAAATAGAGGCCGTTCCTTAGTTGCCTACTACTTGATGATGTATAGTATCTCTCTTCGTATTAGTAACCCTTATGAAAATCAATGTCATGCAGAGAAATATAAGGGAGAGAGAAAGGCAATGTTTAATCAGACAAGCAAATCAACAGTCCAAACCTTTCCATTTGTCTTTCTTTAATATCTTTTTAGCACTTTTTCCAAGAAAAGTAAGTTTAAAACAAAACACAACAACAAAAACTGCGAAGGTGTGGATCAGGGTTTCCCTGAGCTGGGCAGTGCGCTAATGCAGAACAGAAAGATGGTTCCTGCCTTTTCCCACATAAATCTTACATTTTTCTGGTTTATACTTAACAGTAAATATTAAGATTGAAATACAACAGCAATCAATGGTAGTAATCATATCATTAAAGCATCTATATTACCTTAAGGTGTAAGTCTGTACCTTTTGAAATTAGCTGATTTCAGGGGAGATGTAGGACTGTTACCTGTGTTCAAAAACTTTCTCTGTCTCCTGGAAATAATTCTTACTAATAATCGCTAGTTACTGTAATAGCATGTCCCTTTACCTACCTCTGAAGATAGCTTTTGGTTAGTTGACAGTGAGTTCTTCTGGCCATCTTGAATAGCTTACTGTGTGTCTCGGGCACTGATTTGTTCAGTGAAGTGTTTCTCCTCACAGCTCAACAAATGATCATAGCTGCATGTATTAAATACAGATTTATAGAGCATTAAGTGAGGGATAGGAAAAGAATTGTAGTGGAGAGAAGGAAAGGTGAGTTAAAACATAAAATTATAAGAGATGCTTTTAACAAGACAGCTGTATGTTAGAAGACTGCAGTGTTCTGCTGTTTTTCTGATTGAGATAAAAGGAACCTCACTTTGGATATTTTCTTTCTGTACAGTGGCTACAGGAAATATTTACTATCTTTTAGAAAAAGGAAGTCTGTACTTCGTCTGTATGACCATAGAATTATTCACTCACTGGCTTTGTGTCTGAATATCTAGACTTTCATGTCACGTCTATCTTCATGGAGATTATGGTCAATATTATGGTATTTTTAATTAACCAAGTTTTATTTTATGGCTCATTATTCACCTACAATTTTATGTTTTCATCAGTGCACCAAGTGATTCTGCCTGTACAGCTGTTCTGTAGAGATTTTACTGATGCCCATGCTGTTGGTTGCAGGCTTTGGAAATTGTCCTCTATCCCCCTTTTTTTTTTTTTTTTTTTTTTTTTTTTTTTTCTGTTTCCCTTTTCTCTATTTTGAAGTGGGATGACCTCTCAGAAAAGTGAATTCAGCCTCTCAATTTACTTCAGGCTATGAGAAACCATGCTCTCTGATCTAGAAAGGTAGCACACATTCCAAAGAAATACCAAACTTACACAAAACTGTGAGTCAGTTAGCAGATATATATAAATATAAAATATTTATAAATATTTTATATAACTATTAAATAAAATAGTTCTTTTGCATAACTAATTCTAGCATGAAAAATGTTTTCCCGGATGGTTGTTAGGGTAATATGGTTAGATCTTTGTTGGACTGGATCTTTTTCAACTTGAGCAATTCTATGATTCCATGTCAGTATCAGCCATAAAAAAAAGTTCCAAATAGACAAACTAAACCAAACATAACAGGCTATGAAAATTCTGAATGGTCAAGAGGGCAAGAGTTGTGAGGAGCAGCTGAGGTCACATGGTTTATTCAGCCTACAGAAAAGGAGTCTGAGGGGAGGCTTCGTGGTGGTCCTTAGCTTCCTCACTGAGAGAGTGAAGAGGCAGGTGCTCATTTCTTTTCTATGGTGGCTGCATCAGGTCCTGCGGGAATGGCATGGAGCTGAGTCACAGGAGAGTCAGGTTGGGTACTGGAAAAAAGTTATTCACCAGAGAACCAGAGTGCAATTGGGCTCTGGAACAGACTTCCCAGGAAAATGGTCATAGTATAAAGCTTGCTAGAGTTGAAGAAGATCTCAGACATAGGGTTTGAATTTTTGGTCTTCCACTTAATAGTCCCTGTGGTTTTCTTCCAAAGCAGGATATGCTGTTATTCACTTTCTGTCCGTTCAATCCAGTGACTATAATGGTGCTACCCTTGCAGTTTGTCCACACTAGTGCTTGTACCAGCAGGGCGCACTGGGCAGTGTGGATGTGGTGCCACACTGCTTGCCATAGTTGGGCACTTAGATGCATGTGAGATTGCTAAGCACTTAATTAAAAATCAAACTTGATTTTTATTTTTATTTTGTATGGCATGACATCACAGTGTTGGAATCTCTTGCCTTCTTAGAAAGCTGTCAAAGTATTACAATGAAAGTGGGGAATAGGGCACGTCAGCATGAAAATCTGGTTTGAGTTCTAATTAGAAATAATCAACTTGGTTACAACCAAGTTTTATACTTCATATATTTTGTATTTTGCAGTGAGAATACTTTTTCAGTCATTCTAACTTGAAATTAGGAGCACATATGTGTGTGTATATATGAATACAGATAAAACTCTCGTATATACTTGTATATTTTTGGAATGGAAAATTTTGGAAATAAGTTTAAATCTAAAGCAGGTTAAGATAGTCCATTAATCTGATAAGTGAAGCAAGCTGGAACATGGGAGGTTCCACATAAATATGAGAAAAAACTTATTTGCAGTGAGGGTAAAAGAACACCGGAAAAGGCAGCCCAGAGAGGGTGTGGAGTCTCCTTCTCTGAAGACATTCAGAACTCACCTGCATGTGTTCCTGTGTGATTTAATATAGGTGTTCCTGCTCCAGCAGGGGGGTTGGACTAGATGATCTTTTGAGGTCCTTTCTAATCCCTCACATTCTGTGATTCTGTGAAATACAGTCACTGACCTACATTCTTGAGGATTTTTTTTTATTTAATTGAAATGCTGTTCTGACTTTAAAAGAATCATTAGTGGAACGTATCTGGCAGGCTAATTTGAATTTTAGATAACTCAGAATTATTAATTATCACGTTATGCCCAGATAGAATTCCAATTTCTGTAGAAAAGTATCTGGGTCTTTGCAGCATGAAAGGAAATAGCAGAAGACAACTATGTAATGTGGGCTGAAAGGGATTTGCTCTCCTATGGGTTTCCCACTGTGCTATTTTGAAGCTCCTGACAGGTTAATAGGGTTAGCCTTATTTCTTTCCCTCAGATCTACATTTAGTCTTGGTGCTTTGCCATGTTGTATCTCACTATGGAGTTTCTGATTCTTCCCGTGTATTGGTGTACATATCTCTGCAATGAGAACCTCAGGTTGGCTATACAAAATGCTGTGAAACCAAATATGTTTGTTTGTTTATTTGTTTTCCAGAGCTAACACTTCATACCTCTTCATTGCAGTTCTGTGTGCAGGTAGCACACAGACAGTGATGTGCATAGCTGTCTCGTGCGCATCAGCCTCTTTTTGTATCATAAGGTCAGCCAAGTTGCAAGTACATTTACACCTCACGGGAATATGTAGTCCTAGTAGGGGTGAACTACTTCCTCAGGCCCACAAATTGCAGTTTGGTAGCTGAAACCAATATGTGGCAGGAAAGGAGAATCACAGTATATTATTAGATATATTAGATTATATATTATATTAGATAATATATTATTAAAGATATTATTCTGTTAACATGTTAGAAGAAAACTGTAACCCCCAAACATTTGCAATCAGGATGCAAAGTATGGATGTGGGGGGAGGTAGCCCAAGAATTAATTAACTATGGAAGAAAATATGGGCTGATGGTTTCTTTTCCCAGTAAATCCGAGCCAGGAAGAGTAAGGCTTGCAGCAGCCAGCCTTGCCCCCAGGCCACCTAGCCCGAAGTTCAGTGGGTCTGGAAGGGTCTCATTGCCAGTAAAAACCAATAGGTGGAATATTGATCATAAACATAATTGTTTTTGGACTCTGGGCTGGGTAGGAAATATCCAAGTAATTTTTATCAGGACGGTATCTCTGAAAAAAGCAGATTTTATTCGAGATTGCAATGGTGGGCGTCCCGCAAGCAGGAGCGCCTATGGACACAACATGACAGCCTTTAGACCCTGTTTTCTCCCCCTTGCCTCCCCCCCTTCCCTGTTTCTCCACTGGCTGGGTTCTTCAGGTTCACAATCTTATCAGAAGGTTTATATTTGTTATTAACTTGTTAATTTATTTGTTATCTGGTGTCAGTCAGCAGCCATCCTGTTATTTCCAAGATGTCTCGGTGCTCTCCTTGTATTTATATGGTGATTTTCTTTAAAGTCTTGTTAAACAAAGAGCACTGGGGGGGATGATGCCAGGTCTTCCGATGTCTCTTCAGGTGCTTCCTCGGGCAGGCCATGACTTGTTCTCTGGTTTGCTCTCGTGCAGGATATTCATGCAGTGTGTATGACAAAATATACATCTATGCACATATATACAGAGTGTGCGTTCCTGGGAAGGTTCGTCTAGAGGATAAGTGATGTAAACTATCAGAGATCTTCCCCAAGATAAGTAGAAGGACTCCCAAAAAGAACTATGATAGCGGAGATCATGAAATTAAAATAATATTATCCAATTCTAATGCAGAAACAACATTTGATTCCCACAGCTGGAAAAAGGGTATTCCATGAAATTTGATGGATGGATTGACAACAGATAGGCTGGAGATGCTGGTTACTGGATGGCCGACTAGACTTGAGGAAAGTAAAACCCCAGGTCCTAGTGCCGTCTCCACAACAGCTGAAGAGCTATCAGTGCCATTGGGAAACTAATTCCTTCACTCCTCAAGCGAGCAGGGGGGTGAAAGGTGGATGTTTATTAGGAGGCTCACAACTAAAGGGACAATATTGGATTTATGGTCATTATGCATATAAACAGTTGCCTGCAAACTGAACTGGGGTATGTGATGTCGGAGTAATCCACCCGATGTTCTTTTTAGTTCCAGGAAAGGATGGCAATGAATTAGGTGTCAGAGTATATGATGATCTCAATCGACACAAGAGGTCTATCGCCACCTCCCTAACATGTGGTAGCGGCCAAACTTGGGGCAAAGATGATTGGCCTCCCCAGTGTATAATCAAACACTGGAACCTGGAACCTGGAACCCCAACGAATGGGTTAGTGGTGCTCAAGAGCCCTTCCATAACCTAAGTCATATTATCAGATTGCAAGCCGTCCTTGAAATAATTACTAATGAAACAGCATATGCCCTTGATCTTCTTGCAGATCAAGCTTCACAGATGCGGGCGGCAATACTCCAGCATCACATTGTTCTAGACTACCTGCTAGCTGAAGAAGACAAATTAAATGATTCTACTTTTTCTAAAGATTGATGATAATGGTGAAGTTATTAAACAAATTGCCCAAGGTATACAGAAAATAGCGCATGTTCCTGTTCAAACTTGGGAAAGCCCAGACCTTGACCTCTTCTCCTGGCTCCCAGGTGACCCATGGGTGAAACGTATCTTATTTTATCTATTATTGTGCTGTTGTGACTCTCATGTTAGTCCCTTGATGATACCATGTTTTATTCAACTTATCCAATGTGCTGTATCCTCTGTGTACTTTGTAAGTTCCTCTGCAGATGGGGAAGTCAAGCAGATCAGGGCAACATTTGTAAACAACCCTGATGAATCTCCTGTAATGATTGTATGAGACTTCTGATTCCCTGCCCCCCTCCTTTCTTTACCCCTATGCTTGCTATCTTCTTCTCACCATCATGGATCACCAGTGTCCCATTTTAAAGCAACCTTTGAGTCACGGGGTGGTGTAAGACACTGTTAACATCAGTGTCTCAAAGCTTGCTGGGGATACAGATGGACTTGTTCAAGTCCGGGCAAGTCCTGGGCAAGGGTTGTGAAATCCTTTGTCTGGGGGACACAGACGGACAAGGCCAGGGGCAAGGAGAGAAAGATGAGTTGCAGCTAAATAGCTGTGAAGTGCTCTTTTGTGTGGACTTATCTCAGGATGACGGCCATCTCAGGGGGTACTCAATGACTCTTGCTCAAGGCCCATCCTTGTCACATAGGCAGGAGAACAAGTAGGATAAAGGAGGAATCGAAAACCATGAGGATAGGTTTTCTGACAACAGATTCCTCATGAAGAAGGACAGAGGATTTCTGACTAACAGATTCCTCACAAAGTGATGCCTACATGCTGAAGTAGAAGAGGTGTCTGACATCAGATTACTCACTACGGAATTCCTGCACGGTGACGAACTCTCCTGGGCTGCTGCCTGAGCGCTGCAGCTTCCTCCCGGATTGGCTCCGCGGCCGCCTCCTGCTGCCTGCTTGCTGCCCAACGCCGCCACGTTGCTGCTTCCCCCCTGCGCTGCTTCTGCCTCGGATCTTCAAAAGTCGTGCAACAGGACGCTGCTGGATCCTGGTGGTGACCATCCCCACTTTACGCAATTCTTGCTTCTTTCCTATCTTTTCTATCGCCCTCCTTCCCTTCCCCATCTCCCTGATTAGGATTTGTAATAAACTGGTTGGACCAACATTTGAACCATTGTTTCTTAATCTCACGCCGGGTATACAGATATCAAAAGAACCTCATCTCCCTCCTATAAATTGGAGCAAGACACACAGACAGCAAGGCACCCTCAGCCATGAGAAATGTGCATGCAGTGCACAGTGTTGGAACAGTCCTGTGATTGAGCCTTGTATGCTAAGGGTGGTGCATCTCCATTGGATACTGCAGTGTGGCAGTGAAAACCTGGGTTTGATCCTTGAAACAGGTAAAACTGCTTTGGAGTGCAGCTGAACTTTACAGCACTGAGCATTTAGCTGCTTCTCCTCTCCACCAAATTCTTCAGAGGAAAAGAAAAAAAAAAGGAAAACTTAGATGAGTGGAAGGAATACAAAATTTCTTGGTATTATCACCACTGCTGAATTTAGTTTGGATGTTCCTTTCCCATACTGTATTGCTCTGTGAATAGCACCTCTTTTAGGGAATGAAAACAGAAAGAAACCTATGTTTTTCCACAAGCTATTCTTTCAACTTGATTACTATGCAGAGCATGGCACACCTCAATTGCTAGTGATATCTTATTGTGAGAAACGGACTGTTTGACCCAATTTGTCCAACAGACTATTTGATTTGCTTTTTTCACATCCAGCGGAAATGCTGAGGAGGAACAGTGATGCAGGGCAAACCAGAGGGGATGACATATTTTTTGAGCTGCTGGATCCATTAAGTTGTTTTTCTCATCAGTGCTGTATCTCTCCTGGACAAAATCATAGCTTCAAGTGTAGTTGCTCGAGTGCCACAGTTGGTCTGCTTTGCACTGGTTTTATTTAATATTTACAAGCCTGAGTCTGTCTCACAGCATAGCTTTATTTCTCATCATATTTTCCAGAGTGCCACTGCAAGATCAAAATTTCCAGAGCAAAGCACTGTTTCTCAAAGAAAGATAGCAGTGTGGTAAAAATTTGTCTGCTTAGTTGTTTTATATAGAAGTATTTGTGCAATATTTGAAATAAATACTGACGAATCAGAGGTTAGATTTGTACTCCTTGTCTAGGATGCTTTCAAGATACACAGTAATCTCCAGTAATTGCTGGAAACATTGGTTTTACTCTTTTATCTTTTTGGAAGATTTATTCCATCTGGGAAAATGTAGATTTAGCTGTTTTACTTTTTAACTCCTCATGTCTCTCTGTAATCAATGGACATCTCTTTGCTAGGTAGTACAGTCAGTGGGTTAGTTCCTTCTGATCAGTTCTGGTTGTTCTAGAAGAGGAAAGTTGTCTTGGTTTGCATCTTAGCTGGCTGATACCAATATAATTTCCACTATGAATGCTGGATGGCTGATTTTTGATTCTTGGTTCTTGGTTACCCGACTGGACTTTGCAAATGAAGACTAGCTAGCTGCCAGTAGTTGTTTTTCTCTTCTCTGTTTTTCAGTATTTAGACCTTTAAAGCAGGTTTTCTCCCTGTTGTTCTCTGCCTATGTGCATGTTTGTAGCCGTGTCCTTTGCAACTTTTTGACAACAGATTTGAAGGTAGTCTCTGTGACTTTAGAATACTTGTGTCTACATTTTATGCATCTTCAATGTTTTGTCCTGGAAAAATAATCATAAATTTTACTGTTTATAGTTTGACCCACTTTTATCAATATGGAACTTCATGCATATATAATTCATAACAATGGTTTGAAATATTTAGAGAATTTATGTGCAGAAATAATATATTACTCTTTAATTTTTTTCTGCGCTAGACTCAGTCACATTGTCCCTTGTAATATATTCCTGTAAAAAAATTCCCATTGCTTTCATCTAGAGGCAAAAAAAAAAAAATCCTGAAAACCTAACACCTTTTCTCTGTATTTTCTTCCCTGGAACATCTATAACTTTTACAGAAATGTTAAGTTTTTCTCCTTTGTTCTCTGATTCTGTGCAGCTTCTGAAAGCATTCTGCTGCAGGCTTTGGAACACACCTCTGCTTGCTTAAGTAATTGTTAACTGTGGTACAGACTATTCTTTTTCTAATGAACCACTTTACTGTGTGTTTGGGACCTCTCAGAAGAGCTTTTAGCAACTACCAGGAGCAACTGGAAACCAAATGTTTCCAGTGCAGTGGATCTCAAACTTTCCACATCTGCAGACAATGGGCAGATGCTGCATCTGGTCCAAAGTTTACCTCAGTTTGGAAGTTGGAGGTATTTCTCTGACGTTTCTTTTTACGTAGGCATAATGGATGAGGGATGTGTGGTTTGGGGACCAGATTTCTGAGACTGCTGTATAGATCAGAATGCAGATATTGTTAATCTTAAGCAGAACCTGAGTTATTTTCCTGAACTGGATATTCTCATCAGAACTGAGACTTAGCAAAGAATATTAGGGTTGGGTCTTTTTTTTTGTTTCTTTTCTTTTGTGTGTCTTTTTGTTTGTTTGTTTATTGTTATTTTTTGCTGTTTTGTACCTGTGGTGTTAAATAGCCTTGATATTTGAAGCCCTTTTCCATATACTTTTGCCATTGTAACTTAAATGCTGTATGCACTTTCAAAATCAGCATCTTCATAATCGTTACTGGCCTCCCATGGGAAATTATTATGGCCAAGTTTTTATGTTTTATTACAAATATTTTTGACATCTCCATGTATTATATTTAGTTAGCTGGAACAAATTTCAATGCAGTAGTTTATTTCATGTTGCTTATTGTTGAAAAATGTGATTTCAAGAGGTGAAAGAAAAATACAGTTTTTAAAGAATTCCCAGAGCCGGTTCAGTGGGTAACTATTCTTGCTCATTCATTGGCTCAACATCAAAAGGGAAAGTTGTACCACAGAAGTCACTGCTTTAGCTGGCTCAGGTGCCTTGCTACACCTCAGTCCTGCTCCCCATTCACTTGTGTGTGGTAGTACTAACAAAGACACAGTGTATTGCTTACAGAATCCATGCAAGTGATCAATCAGTGTGACCACAACAGTATTGCACCTGAAAGGATAATCTCCTTTAAAGAGACAATTTAAATCTCTCATGCAGAGAAGCTGTACTGTTACAGTTTAAAATCTCTTTTACAGACAATTCAGTCTTAGTCAGAAGACACGGTGTATTTCTTATAAAAATGTTTTGTCCTTCTGAAATTAAGTACTGTAGGTTTTCACTTTTTCATTTTTTCTTTTTTTCTTTCTATTTTTTATTTTTATTTTTAATTTGTTCTTTCTTGTACTAGAAAAGAGCTTAGAAACATAGTAAGGAGTGAATCTTTTCCTTGTGATTCCTTGGTGAGATGCTTCAGGGAGCAGTCATTTATGAGATCTAAAAATTTGCCTTAGTTTCTTGCCCCAATGTAATAGTTACCATGTCTGCATGTGAATAACTGGGTATTCTGCAAGGACATCATCTCTGAGGTCCGAGGTGAGCAATCCTCCCTCAATCATCCCTTTCAGGCTGTGATAGCACATGTACAGCTGCACTGTACAAAAGCATGTGATTTTCCCATGTAAGTATCAAATTGTAATCCATGGAGATTCTTCTATGTTTTAAGACAGCTAACCTATTCAACTTGTTGTGCTGCGTGCTTCTTTTAATGCATAGCATCCCTCATGTGGTATTGTCTCTTATTTCTTCCCCATGTGCTTTGCACCTTGAAAATGGAGTGTTCCACAGATTATTTTCTTTTTAGTGTACTTCTAAGATGAGAGTTCTAAGTCAGTAATCAGTTTTAGCTCTTTCCATTTTCCTCTTCATATATTTGCATTTAAATACTCATTTGGTCATCTGCCTTCTTTCTGTCCTTGAGTTATATAGAATTTAATTGGATCAAGCTGCTCCTCATTGTTTTTCCTTGCAGCTATCCTTAGTTTAAATACTATTTCCTTACATCATCAGAAAAATGATGGGTACTCTTGAACTGTGTGGTCTTCCACCTTGTCAAAACCTACCCATTTATTAGTTCTGTTTTGACCCTTTTTTTATTTATATGAAGTTCTTTCTGTTTGCACAAGCTCATCTTGTTTCAAAAGTCTCTGCAGCTGCTACTAATTCAGTGTCTTAAGAATCTGCATTAAATTCATTCTGTCAGATGAACTTTCAAGTACCCCCACAACACAGTGTTTGAAGCCATACTCTTTAAAGTTAGTATTTCAGGTGACTTAATCGAGGGAATTAGTATCAGAGCAAAGCTATTTATTTCTGAAGGAAGAATAACTATCCCTAATAAATCTGTGTGGGTTGGTAGTTCTTAAAAAGGGGTTGTGAATAGATGGTGTGGATAGTTTATCAGTGGATTTGGGGCTGATTTGCCTCAGAACCTGGACAATATATATATATATTTTAAATATTTGATGCAAGAAGATTTTCTTTATTGCAATATTCATATCAGAAACTTTTTTTTTAAAGAGTTTTATTAACTAGAAATAGCAGTAAAGCAAAACTGATAAGAATAATCAAATATGTGCATTTTTTTAGAGTCACAAAAAATGAATATAACTAAAATTTTGGTGTTGTTGCAAGAATGTATTTTTCATATCTATTTTTATTTTTAAGCCTAGAGAGAGGAAAAGAAAAGAGAAAAATTGAGAGATTGTAATGTAATGTGAATTTATATTTTAGTACCTTCACTTCTGGTCTGGACATATTAACTATCTATAATAACTACCTGCTAAATTATTATGAAGTTTTAAATTAATATTACAAATTCTCTTTTTTAAATGAGATTTTAAATTAAATTTTAAATTAAATTTCTCTTTTAGAGATGTGTGACTTCCAAGATTGTTTTTAGTGTCATCCCATAAAGACTGATTTACTTTTTTATAGATAATTCAGGAGATGTTAGAAAATATTTAAATGACTGACAAATTATCAAATGAACTGGTGTTTAAAACTTCAATCATTCTGTAAGTAGATAAGCTTGTACCTGGAGAAACAATGACCTTCCAAACTTTCTTGCATATTTTAGCTTCCTCATAAATATATGGTATGATCAACATGCAATATTTGCTTTAATTACAAGCCCATTTTATTTTTTTTTCCAAATACATCTACATTTAGCACAATTCAGTATGTTTCTGCAATATACTTTCTAACTCTTTTCATACCTGTACAGTCTTCATGATACAAGTCCTGTGAGACAGAGGAAATAGTGCATCATTTTAAAAAGGTAATCTCTATTTTTGCTGTACTAAAAAGGAAGGCAAAATATACAAACAAAAGCCCCTCTTGTCTCAATTCTGATAAGGTTGTGCCAGTGCAGAGCAGGACAATCCCCTCCCTAGCTGGGAGATCTGGGATGCTCTCTCTGATGCACCCCAGGAAACATCTGGTCTTTTTGACATCCAGAGCATATGTAGACTCAACTATTCAACTTGCTTTCAGCCAGAATGCCCAGATCCCTTTCTGCAGGGTTGTTCTTCAGCCTTTCATCCCAGTCTGTACACATATTCAGGGTTGCCATGTCCTCATTGCAGAATCCAGCATCAATTCTTGTTAAACTTCCTGCAGTTAATCATAGTTCACCTCCCTAGTTTGTCAAGATCTTTTGGCAAAGCCTCTCTACCTCCAAAGAAGTCAACAATTCCTTCCAATTTAGTGTTGTACACTTACTTTTAGTGTACTTTTACTAGTGAAAGTCACTGATGAACGCATAAAGAGGAATGAGACGTAAAATGGTTAACAACTGGACACCAGCCTGATGTAATCCCATTTACTACATCAGTTTGAGCCTGACCCATCAGTCAACTTTTCCAGTGTAGCCAACTTTTTCTAAAATGCTCATAATATTGGCATCAGCTCCTTAGCATTACCTCTTTTCAAGCTGACAGATAATGAACTTGCAAAGCCTACGCCTGAAGGAAGCAAAAATAAAGGACTGTTGGAGAGTACACATCTCATTTTACATATAGTATTTCTTAGTTTTTTCTAGTAAAAAAAAATGTATGTACATATATATATGGTTAGCAAACTGTTAAAAATTGTTTGTATGCAGTTAAGAAAGTAATATGACAAAACATGACTTTTCAATATTTGGAATTGATTCTTCTTTTTCAAACAGAGAACATCTTGATTTGGTTCTTAGAACATTGTCTTCCCTTTCTCATTTGTTATGAAGCAGAATGAAAAATAAATATTATCTTTTGTTTTCCTCTGTTATCTTCAGAATTCTCAATAATTCAGTTAAATCATTCTAGAGAATGAAATTCTGTTGTTATCTCTTCTCATACAAAAAATGAAAATACCACCTTTTTCTAAAGATTGCATCCTTAATTTGGTGGACAGCTGTAAGTCAACCATAACTAACATTCAGAGCAGAGAATAGAGCCATCAAACTATTTGTAGTATGGAGGACTGTCACTGTTTAAATGAAAGTTTAGAAGAGTTCTGAGTATTATGGTAGAAAAGGATAAAAAGATAAAAAAGGAAACCAACACATAGAAAGACATCTCTCATTCATGCAGTCTTAGTTTCAGCTGAGACAGAATCGGTTTTCTTCAAAGTGTCTGGTATGACACTATGTTTTGGTTTTAGGAGAACAATGTTGATTACCCACAAATTTGCTACGCAGTGTTGTACAGAGCCAAGGCAATTCCAGTTTTCTCAGCTTCCACTAAGAGGTTGGGATGGTGCAAGCAGTTGGGAGCGGACAAATTCAGGACAGCTGACTTAGAGTGATCAAAGGGACATTCCGTACCATGTGACATCATGCAGAAGGAGAGTTTTGAAAGGGATGGGGGTTCATCTTCCAGTGCTGGGAGCTATCTGGACATCCATGGGTGAGTGGTAAGCAACTGCCTGAGCATCACTTGTCATCTGCATATATATATATGTATATATATATATGTAGTCGTAGCTATCATCTATTTCCTTTTCTCTATTTTAGCAAATCATTTTATCTCAACCCACAAGTTCTACTGTTTTTTTTTTCTTTTTCTTTTTCTTTTTTTTTTTAATTCTCTCTCTCATACCACTAGGTAGACGGGGGAAGGGTGTGAATGATGGTGCAGTGCTTAGCCATCTGCAAAGTCAAATCAGGTTAAACCACAGTGGTTGTTTTGGAACCCAATCTGGGCCACGAAGGGTTGAGATAACAGCAGAACTGACTAGAGCATGTTAAAACAGAATGTTGAGGTAGTTTGATTATTTGTCTCTGTGCTAATTTTTCCACTATTTATTGAGATCTTCGTGAGTCTTCTCATGGAAATATACTGTGTAGCACCTTGCTTGCTGCTTAGATTCCTTGCTGCATTGTTTGTCATATTTGGGGATTACACAGAATCACAGAATCACAGAATAGCCAGGGTTGGAAGGGACCTCAAGGATCATGAATCTCCAATCCCCCCTGCCACATGCAGGGCCACCAACCTCCACGTTTAATGCTAAACCAGGCTGCCCAGGGCCACATCCAACCTGGTCTTGAACACCTCCAAAGACGGGGCATCCACAACCTCTCTGGGCAGCCTGTTAAGGTTTAGATTAATGTTTTTATTTTCTATATACTCTGTGGCCTTGACTTATGATAAAATTGGTAGTGGATTAACTAATGTGGTGTGGGAATTCAGCATTGCAATAACCTATAAACTTTGGAAACCATAGTGGATGCTATTAGTAATCATTCACTTTCATTCACACAAACTCTTCACTTTGTCACCTCAGGGAGCCAGGTTATGGGTGAGACAGGAGAGAACATTTTCCAGAAGTTCCTCAGCCTTCCTTTGTCTTTCATTTTTCCTTCTTTCCCTAAATTAGTTACAATAGTTCTTGAGAATATTTGAGTATCCGTTGGATGTTCAAACCAACGTGCTCTTATGACAGTGTGTCATGAATGTGTGTCAGTTTATGTCTAAGATTAAGCAGTTATTTGAGATTAGCACCCAGAGATCTGCCCTGAGGTAAGATAGAGTGTCAGAGAGTATGGAAAGCTGTGGACAGGTGCATAGAGTGATGGCCACCCCACCATAGAGTGATGGTTTGGAAGTTCACATCTGAACAACTGCAGAATCCTGCAAAATTAGTAGAATTTCTGGAGCTGCTGTGCTGTCTCTCTAGCAGTTCTAGAGAAGCACAAATCACTGCAGCATGCTGGAACCTGGCCCATGTCTACCAATCTCTGTTCAACACTATTCAGCATCGTCAGGGGGAAGAGAATGGTCCTACCTGGAGCCTCTGGCAGAATGCCTGAGAGGAGACTTCAGATCAACCCTTAGTGTTTTGGAGTCAAGGATATAGAAGATCCAAGGCCTATTATATTCCAACTGAAAGAAAAAAAAGATTCTGGCAGCAGAGATACTGTATCCAAGCTGCTTTGGATGTGGTTGGTACCGAAGCATAGCTTCTCTTGGCATGCTGACTGCCTGTGCTGAGTTGGATGTCCAAAGGGAGTGTCATCTCTTACATCATGCAACTGATGTTACATGGAGTAAGTGGATCACACTGATCACACAACAGACTTGAATAAAGAATCTCAGTTATCTAGGAATCTTAGAATGATTATGGACTTGCTCAAAGGCAAAGATTTTGGAACATCACCAGCGCAGGAGGTGACACGTGCCGAAGAGGCTCGACTGTATAATCAACTGCCAGAAGAAGAGAAGAAATATGCTTTGTTACTGATGGGTCTTACTTAATTGTGGGAAAGTATCAGAGCATGGCATTAAGTGGATATATCACATCCTCTATCATGTACCAGCCTCCAGAAAAAACTGAATAATACAATGGACTGTTAAAGACTACATAGAGAACAAAAGGTGCTGGGACATTCAAAGATTGGGGCACACATTTAGCAAGACACCCTATTAATCAACACTCAGGGATCTGCCCAAGGAGTTGGTCCTGCCCAATCAAACTTCCTACATACTGTAGAAGTGGATGAAGTCAGAGTGGTGCATAAAACAAACATACTGAGCAAGACAGTCAGGATTATTCCTGCCTCAGGCAAAGGAAAGCCTATTCATGAGATTGCTTTTACTTAAGGACCTGGGTGCATATGGTGGGTAATGTGGAAGCATAGGTGTATCTATTGTGTACCTCAAGGTGATTTGATGCTGTGTGAGAACAGTCAATAATTTGAAGTGTGTCAGTATCTTGATCAGTTGGTTATGACATTATAAAACTGGATTCTCTTTGCAAAAAAGAGAATAATTTTCAAATTTGAATAAGAAAATGGCTAACATTTTCTATCTTTTCTGTTAAATGATTGTTTTTCAAATTTGTGAATATTAAAGCTCTCAAGTGCCAACAGTGAAAGAAGATACTACAGATTAAATGTACATGCAGAGTGAAAATGTTTTTATCTGCAGAGATAGCTTATTGTAAAGCTTGTCTTGCAGGCTGTAAAGCACAACAGAAGAAGAGTAAATGGACTCAGTCTAGTAGAACATAGTTTCCTCAAGGCGAATGTATTCATGTTTTAAGGACATTTGAACGGAGGTGACATCATTTATCAACTATTTCAAATATCTGCATGGAGAGGAGAAAAGAGAAAAAAATATGAATATATTTGTTAGGTCTAGCAGTAGATCTATCTGGCAGAAAGGAAACTTACTGAGGTCAGTTTCATGCTAATGCAATCGTATTTTCACATAGCAGTACACAGAAAGCCAGGGCAACAGCATACACAGTTTATCCTTTTTTTATTTCTGACTGCTTTCATTTATCAGAAAAAGAACCGGATTTTTTGGCAGTGAGTGACAGCTTTACAGTATAGTAATTCATTTTAATTTGCAGGTGAATTGTTAGAAGACTACTGTATACTTCTAGATATTTTGAGGCAAAACTTTTATAGTAACAAGAAGAAATTTGAGGTCCATTGATCCATATAAGAATGGTGGACCATTGATCCATATAAGAATGGTGAACCTAACACTGCCTGGGTCAAAGTAATTAATTCAGATTTTGCTCTGTATATTCTAAAATAGTGTATTTCAATGTCCTTTCCTAGTGATGAATTCAATACAGTATAATATTTGGACAGCTGCTTGAACTTACCTTGTACTGATTTTCTCATCAGTGATAGATCTGTAATCACGCCTAACTGATGTACAGTGCCTTGGGAACCTGCTTGTAGCCATGATTTTCTCCCAAATTCTCAGACAAAGTCTTGACAAAGTCCTCAGAAGCTAAATTGGAAACAAAAAAAAAACAACCAAAAAAAAAATCCAAAGAAGTAGCTTGTGTACAGCACAGGCTCAGTGTCACAGCTCCTACACTTGACAAGAATGAATATGAATTGCTAGAGAGCGAGACTGGGACATGGAAGATGATGCTTTGTTATCAACTCTGTCACTGACCAGAAAAATGACTACTTTCTGACTAAGGCTTGGTTTCCCATTGCTGTATATTGGCCGAGCTTTGTACAGGTGCCCTTTGAAAACTGAAGCTGAATACTGTGAAATCCTTAGGGAAAATATGGAAATGCAGTACAGCTATTAGAATGTGCAGGAGCTCAATACATGGTTACCAGTATTCAATAAAATGGATTCTGTAAGAGACACTTTATGGAGTATGTTTTATGGTTAGTAACACAACCAAGCCATGCCGCAGGAGCATGAGGCAGTGCTGATGGCATAGTCAGCTGTGAAACAAGCATGTTTGGAAGCCTGGGAATGAAACTATTGCACTCAGACTAGGCTCTCTTCCTTCTGGATTGTTACAGAAACGATCTAAAAATGTAGTGCTCTTTGCTGAACTGATATCATGGCCTTATTTTATGTCTCTGACAGCTGTACAGTAGATAAGAAATGCTTCCTTTCCACAGCAGGCAGGAGCCAGAGGCTGCTACAATCCATTCCTCAGTCATGGATAAGACTCAAACGTAGAAAAATTGCATTTAAGATCTAAAGGACTGGTTGCCTAGCAACGCTAGTCCCACAGAAGGCTTAAAACTAGTTTGGATTGTGTAGCCCCTCAAGTATTTAGATACTGCAGCTTTTAAAGAAAATTGTATATATTGAGATGTTCTGATGGATTATTGTGTGGAAACAAGTCTTGGAAACAAATCACGTGTTGCATATAGTAAATGCGAACAGCTTTCTGTACTATGCTGTAATTCCACAACATAGCATTATTCTAACAAATGCAGTAAGGGGAGGGAGCTACACATTTTTGTTTGATCCAGCACAGCTTCAGGGACTGACCACCTGGCAAAGAATATGCAAAAATTAATAAAAATAAGCAGGCCATAATTTCTGTAGAAATTATTTCAAATGATTTTTGTGATGTATTCATTTGTGGTTGCTAGAAAATATTTTTAATGCTTGAGAACAATTACATTGACCAAAAAATCCCCAAACGGTAACAATCCACTCCAAAGCACTTGGAGAGCTTGTTTGTTTTATGGTGACTTACAATCTGCTATTAGAAGAGTGTAAGAGCAAACTCAGGAAAGAAGCATAAGAAACATTTTCTTCCCTTAGCATGGACAAATCTGTGGGATATGACATATAAGCCAGTTTTCAAGAATAGTTTGACTTTTTTCTGGGCAGACTATTGAGTCTTGATTTTCTCAGATGGAAGTGACAGAGATCATGAAATTACATTTAAGGTGTATGATCATCCTCTGGACCTTACATGCTCAAATGCAATACTACAATACAACAGCAAGAGAAAGCTACACCTGAAATATTGTATTGTATTTGACAGCTTCTCTTTCAGTGAAAACCACGCAAATCAGCCAGTTTCTCACACATGCGTATGCTTAACTAATTTTTAATGAGTGATTAATAAATGATACTGGGAATGGGTGGGTAGTCGTTTTGGCTTCACTATATCTGAAGAATATTATTTTCTGTCCACAATAGCTCCAGTACTTCTGTTAGCTTTGGAGAGAGTTTCTTGATGTGTGAAATTTTTTATCTATATCTGGAATAAAGTTGGCTTGCCTGAACTTAATTGTCAGTAATACCCTCTTAGGGTATGCTGTAGATCAGAAGGGGAGAAGTAAACCACACAGAATAGCATAGCGTTTTTTTTTCTTAGTAGGTGGCATGAAGTAACTAGGATAAAAAATAATAGAAGTAAGGGAGGACTGTTTATTCAAAAAAGGAATTTGTTTGTTTAATCTGGAGATAATTTGTTTGGCTGACTCCTCTGGCACCAGGGCATGCTTTTTGAGATGCAGTCAAGAGCTAAGGAGCAGGTCTCTGTCACTTCAACAAAAGGAGAAAGTAGGTGTAGTGATTAAGTATTCTCAAAAGGTTGCAAAGTGAGTTGAGTGAATTATTTAAGAAAGCTATGTCGAGATCAAGAATCAACTGTGCATTCTCTTCTGTGCAATCTTGTGCTGTAAATCAACCACTGGTATAATGGTAACATTTACCATAGCAGGGAAAAGAGAAATGATTTTTGTTTAAATCTAAGAAAGGTTTTGTTCACGTTATCAACAATTTTGAAAAACAACACAGTCTTGTTTTGTCATTTAGCAGTTCTAATGGAGGAAGAACTGACACAATTTAGTAAGCTGTTCATGACTTTTCCTTAGAGACAGGCATCACAATACATTCCTATTGTACAGTAATGTATTTCACTGCCATATCTCTCAGACTATTTTGACAGAATGTTACATTGTCTGTATAATAAATACAACAGTGGCACAGAAATTAACTGTAAAAGAATTCAATCAACAGAAAAACTGGCAATAGAATTCAGGCCTTCTACACTTTTAGTCTTATCACGTATCTGTGGGTGAAAACATACAGGAACAATCTTGATCTTGTTTTATTTATTTATTTATTTTCTGCAAAGTTCAGCCTGGTCCACTCTCCTTTATTTTATGGGACACTATGGAGCTCATGCTGCTGAGGATAAGGTGGCTATTGATATTAGCTCTTCAATCATTCAATCAAATCTTCAAAGAAGGGCTTAATCTTGAGAGTAGTAACTATTGAAATTAGTTATCTAATTTTACACACATCACAAACCCAGCTTTTAGGAAACAGAATGAAGTTTCTGATCTGGTAATTTATATTTCTTGTCTAGTCTATTTCAATTGGGCATTTCACTATCCATTCACATGAATTTTACTTTGTAAAAAAAGTTTTTTGAGGCATGCATAAATCTTACACACCTTTGTGAATTAGCCACAGTAGGCAATTTTGTGAGAAAAACAGAAAAAGCAACTGTTCATCTCACAGCAGAATTAGACTGTTGAGGAAGCAGCATTTTGTGTGAAGGCAAACAGTGTGTAGAAGTATTCACACTTGTTTGAGAGAGAGCAAGAACATGTAAGAGTCTTGCTTTCAGGGTTGACAGAATCTTCAAAGAGTTACTCAAGAAATGGGAGATGAGTATTAGAAAAAGTAGACCATTAATTGAGCTTTTTGATCCTTTTGTAGGTGTGCATATTTTGCATGCTTCTTACCTGCAGAATTATTTGTCTACTCCTTGATGGAGCGCATGTTGGCATTCTCTACCAAACTCCTTAACAAAACTAACTTGAGACCCAAGAAAGTCAATGAACTAAAAGCAAGAGGGACAGAAATTTTGTGGAAGTACCTGCTGAAGCTGCTAGTCCCTCTTCACGGACTATCTCTCAGTGTCAGAATTCTGCCTTTGTTTATATCCTCTGGAGGTCCACACATGCACAGTGTGAGATTCAGTCACAGCAACAAAAACCAGATAAATGTCTTTCACATCCCTAAACTTTTGTTATTTTGGCTAATCTGTAACCTCAGCAACTACAGGTAACAGTTTGAAAGAAATTTCAGTTGTGCTACATTAAGTAAACTATTTCTTCAGTATTTATGTAAGTAGGAGATGATGGTAAAATCTGAAGAGCACTCTTTTTAATACTGAGCATATGGTGAATAATATGTGAAAGGCTTAAAATGAAATTCCTTGATCTTTCAGCATCTTTGGATACTTCAATATCTTCAAAAATGTTAGAAGCTTGTCTCTCAGTCTTTCCTTCAGTTATGTCAGATAAAGTTTATGTTACATATGCATGTATGTATCAGTATAGGGTGGTACTAATGCATTAACACATTAAAATGAAAGGGACCATGAAAGTGGCTTATATTTGGAAAAATTACAGAGAGAATCGTAGGTAGTTTGCAACAGGGGAAAAAGTAGTAAGTAAGAAAAAGTGTTGTGGAGAAGAATTATTATCGCAGGAGACAGTTTGCCCTACTTTCTTTTCTCACATTCTGAAATCTATTAATCTTTTACTTGCTTTATTTCATAATTCCCTGTAGGCCAGAGCTGACAGCTAACCCCCTGTTTTATCTTAAACTACTCAAAGCACATGGGAACTTACCCTGCTGAGTCTGAAGGTGGATGCATGATTACAGCAATCCACTATTTACTCCAGTTCAGATGATCATCATTGCTTGAAAGAAACCATAATAATCTCAGAACAGTTGACAGATTGCTAAAATACATAATCTGCTCCCAGCTGAAGGCTAGAAACCAAGTTGACCAATTTTTTTAGAAGTAATTATTTATTATATAAGTCACTCTTACACATAAATGTAGTATTATTTCTGAATACTGTGTTATTAACAACTGCTTTGAATAGGGGCAATATCAAGCAGTTGCATTGTGTATAACTCCTGACTGTTTATCAGACCTGTTCTCAGTCTATTCCCCTTGAAAATGGCCTTTACAAATTCCAGATTTAGCTTTAGCTTTAAGATTTAGCTTTACTATACATTGTTGTCACTACATTTCAGCATAAAATCCAGAGAGAAGGCAAGTGCAGCAGCATTCATGCCTCAAAAAATAGGGTTCAATTGGAATTTCTATAGAAATTTCATTTTACTGATGTTTAACTTCTACTGAAAATTGATATGCCTCAAACAGATTCGTGTGTTGAAGCAAAATAAAGCACAATAGGAACTGCCCACTGTTTATACTCATCTGAATCATGAAAAAATCAGCTTGTATATTGCTTTTCATCTTCAAATTTTTACATGTATATTCACCAGGGAGAAATAAAGTACTAATGCTCGACATACATCCTTTTTCTTGTTGCAGGATATCATTTGCTTTTGTTGTTTTTGGTAAGAGTGTTTGAAGAGAATCTGTTGATGTCCTCTTAGTTTATAATTACAAAGAATGAAGAAAGAAGTGATGCAGAGGGGAACATAGTGACCAAGGATCAGGTTAATGCTGAGGTACTTAATGCCTTCTTTGTCTCAGTCTTTAATAGTAAGACTAGTTACTCCCTGAGAACCCAGCCCCAGCCCCAGCCCCTTTTGCTGGAAGACAGTGATGGGGAACAGAATAGGCTCTGCATAATCCATGAGGAAATGATTTTGAACCTGCTTCAAAAGCTGGACAGTCTTAAGTCCATGGGGCCAAATGGATTGCACCCTAGAGTGCTGAGGGAGTTGGCAAATGTGGTTGCCAAGCCACTTTCTATTATCCCTCAGTCCTGGCTAACAGGGTATGTCCCGATGGACTGGAGACTGGCAAATGTGACACCCATGACCCTGGAAGCTGCAGACTATGAGTCTCACATCAGTGCTAGAGAAGGTTATGGAATGGATAATCTTGGGAGCCATCATGGATCAATTAAATGTCAATCAGGCCCAGTCAGGATGGGTTCATGAATGGTAGATCCTGCTTGACAAATTTGATATAAATCTATGACAAGATGACCCGCTTAGCGGATGAAGGCAAGGCTGTTGATGTGGACTACCTGGAGTTCAGTAAAGCCTGTGACACTGTCCCCCTGTTGTGGTTTGGTTATTTTTTTGTTGTCAGTATTCCACACCAGAACATCATGTGAACCAGTGGGAGTTAAAGAATTAATATTCTGGTTCTGTTTACTGCCTCTTATGGGCATTTTGAATATTCTGAGAGGAGGAGTAGCATCCCCAGAGGACTTGGTTTGAAAAGGAAGTGAGGTGGAGCTCTGGACAGGACCCCAGGCATCTCTCTCTTTCTTGGGGCTGGCTCAGCTGGCTGTGGAGAAGGGCACGTGCTTTCCTTGCATTTTGGGTACTCTTCTCTCTCCTTTTGTTTGATTTGGTTAAATTTAGTAATTACTGTTCCTCATCAGATCACTGCAGGTGTGTTTCTTTTGTTAAAGCCATCTAATTGCTCTCTGCCCTTCCCCCTCGCCACCCTCCTGCAGAGCACAGCCCAGGGTGTGCCCTGCTGTGAGACCGGGGCTGGCCAGATCGTGTGACAAACTGTTAGTACCCCTTCTTTTTTTATTTTTCTTCACCCTTTTGTCACTCCTTGTTTCCTGGGCCTGTGCCCCCCTGTCATGGACTCATGGAGAAGCTGGCTGCCCATGGTTTGGATAGGTGTACTGGGGGAAACACTGGCTGGATGGCTGGGCCCAGAGAGTTGTGGTCAACAGAGTTAAATCCAGTTGGTGGCTGGTCACAAGCGGTGTCCTCCAGGGCTCAGTATGGGGCCGCTTCTATTTAACATCTTCATTAACGATCTTGATGAGGGGATTGAGTGCATCCTCAGTAAGTTTGCAGATGGCACCAAGTTGGGAGGGAGTGTTGATCTGCCAGAGGGGAGAAAAGCACTACAGGAGGCCTGGATAAACTGAATTGATGGGCCAAGGCAAACTGGGTGAGTTTCAATAGGGCCAAGCATCGAGTCCTGCATTTTGGTCATAACAACCCCAGGCAACCCTACAGGGTTGGGGAGGAGTGGTTGGAAAGCTGCCTGATGGAAAGGGACCTTGGTGTGCTGATGGACAGTTGACTAAATATGAGCCAGCAGAGTGCCCATGTGGCCAAGAAGGCCAATGGCATCCTGGCTTGGATCAGGAATGGTGTGGTGAGCAGCACCAGGGAAGTCATCCTGCCCCTGGACTCGGCACTGGTGAGGCTTCAGCTCAAGTGCTGTGTTCAGTTTGGGGCAGCTCAGTACAGAAAGGACACTGAGGTGCTGGAGCAGGTCCAAAGAAGGGCAGCAAGGCTGGTGAAGGGCTTGGAGAATATGGCCTGTGAGGAGAGACTGAAGGAAGTGGGGCTGTTTAGTCTGGGGAAAAAGAGTCTGAGGGGAGACCTAATTGCTCTCTTCCAATATCTGAAAGGTGATTACAGCGAGAGTGGGGCTGGTCTCTTCTCACTGGTGACAGGTGACAGAATGAGGGGAAATGGCCTCAAGTTGCACCAGGGTAAGTTTAGGTTGTATATCGGGACAAACTTCTTTACACAGTGTTGTTAAGCACTGGAATAGGCTTCCCAGAGGGAGGTGGTTGAGTCACCATTCCTGGATGTGTTTAAAAACCATTTGGATGTGGTGCTCAGGGACATGATTTAGGGGAGGGTTGTTAGAGTTAGGGTAGTACAATTAGGTTGATGTTGGTCTCGGTGTTCTTGAGTGTCTTTCCCAACCTGAGCAATTCTATGATTCTGTGATTTAAGACAGAGTGAATGAAAATCTTGAAAACCCATTCATAGGGAATCTTTAATGCACCTCACTACATGGAGATCATTCTAGATGTATACTGCCATTAGGTACACATGACTAATATCTTTATTACTTTTGTGGGAAACATTTCCCAAAGGTTCTTCAAATCAGCAACAAGTTTCTGCATGCCATTTTGAATCTTTATATTATCTGAATTCTAATCTGATGCTCATCTGTAAAACAACATGATGAAAGTTAGTAAGCATTTTCCATTTCACAGCGATGTGAATGATTTATTTTTTTTTAATTGATTTTGATGGTCAAATAGCAAGACTCATTGCAAATATGTGCGCACTTTAACTTACACTGGCAAGGCATACAAGAGTAGAGCTGTACTAGTTTGAAGTGTACCCTTCAAATTTAGAAATATATGTCATTTATATGGTCTTAACGAACAATTTTAGGTGCACAGGACTTTCAGATGTTACTTTAATGTTTTTCTTTGTTCTTCTTATGGTACACCTTGGCCAATATAAGTGCCCACTGAATTCCAAAATTTTGGAAATTCATGAGCCCCATGAATCCTCATCAAGATTCTGTGGTAGTGACTACAGTAAATATGGAGAATAAGACTGAAAAGATAGTTGGTAGATAGAACTTACTGCCCCCTTTCTAAACAAACAATGCTTTGCAATCTCTAAAGAGACATGTAGTATGAGTTTTTGTTATCATAATTCTATAAAAGTATCAAGGTTTCGGAAATCGGAGATGAAGTGAAAAATCTGGATGGGATTGTCTTGAATAAGGAGGTGGCGTGCAGGCTAGTGTTATTTACATTAATTAATTTTTCTCACATATTGCAAAAAAGTTTAAAAAAGTACAAAATCAGCAGGACTATTAAGTCATTTAGGTGTTGTTCTTGAAAGCATTGCTTATAGAAATAATTCCAAAATATTTAATTATTTCAGTGCGTACCTGTGAGCATAGGCTTATGTAAATGGTGCAAGCATTTTGTGTATCATTTGAAAGCACTTGACATTTTCTAGGAGGTACACCACACAATGGCATCAATAGTATTTTGGGGAGACTTCTTAAGAAGTATAGTGAGGATGCAAACAAAAAATATTTTCCATATGCAAAGTATACAGTATGAAAGCTTACCTATCTAGGAATAGGTACCTAGGAATAGGTTTTGAAATACAGATTTTGATAATGCCTCAATTCTCAAATGTAAAAAAGCGACAATAGTTTCCCTAAATTGTAAAGGCATAGGAAAATAATTTCTGTATTGTGAGCATCATGTAATTAAGCAAGTGCTGAAACGCATTCTTACCAGATGGACTGATGTAGGAATTGATGCTGAACAAAATTAATAACCTACAAATGATCATAAGAGAAATTAAACTCAGGAACTAAGAAATTCTGTATTGTGCAATGTTATCTGTCTGGACTTGTTATTATAGCTCCTCTGCAGTTGGGATATGTGAAGGGATTTCAGTGACATCACTAGCAAGTCAGAATTGTAAAGAGGGTTATTTCCTTTCAAGTTTACTTTGCTGAGTAGAAATGTAAAATAAATCTGTATTTTAAAATATTATTATTTTTTTCTTTCTTTCTTACAGCTTGTGGCCAATGCAATTCTTTTTGTCAGTGTAAATTTGTATGGAGTCTTTGTGAGGATCTTGACGGAAAGGGCTCAGAGGAAGGCGTTCCTTCAAGCCAGGAACTGCATAGAGGACAGGCTGAGGCTGGAGGATGAAAATGAAAAACAGGTCAGTTTTTTCCTCTTTGTTTCTTCTGAGGTTGTTGTAGTTCCATGAAACACAGGTCAGGACACTACTCCTGAGTGAATGGTAGGGAGTGTGTATGCTTCCACTGTGAAAAAAGCATGCTGCCTCCTGTGCCCACTTTATCTCTTCATCCCTAGTACGCACATGTGCTTTGCTCTTCACCATCGTTTTTCTTTCTTTCTTTTCCCTTCAAGGATATTATTGTGTGTGTGTGTTAGCTAAGCTGTAAAAATTCCTCTCCTACATGTGTGCTATACCTAGTTTACATTTATAACACATAAGAAGGAAAGTTGTCTCTGTCATGTGGAGAAGTGTTTCAATCAAATTTGGAAAGAATTAAAAAACTGCTATACTGAAGATCTTGCTGTTCACGTGATACTCCCAGATTCAAATCTTGAATCCATCAAAATCTGTTAATTCCGAAAACTTTGGGCAACTCTTATTTTCTGTCTGTGTGGCAATAGAAGTCCACTGTAGACTAAATGCACAAGTTCTCTGATAGTAACAGCCCTTATTTATTTCTGTGGAAACTACAACAGATACAAAGAACAGAAATAGCACTATTTGATAGAGAACATTCCCAGCTAAAAAACACTATTTTTCAACATAGTCAGCACCAACAGCTATATGCTTTCATCGATGATGAACAAGAGTCTGCATGTTGTGCTTGCAAAAAATCTGCACTAGCACATGTCACCACTATCATTTTCACTACTGCTGAAACACACTGCCCACTACTTCACTGTTTGGCCTCCATAAACATTCAACAAGTATCAGGGAATGTCAATGAGTGCAAGGTTTTCCAAAGACTTACACATCTTTGCTTCACATGCATAACCATTACAGATAGCAATTTGTCAGACTGCCCCTCTGCTGTCATCTGTCACTTGGCAACAAAATTTAACAGAGTATTATCAGGAAGGTTTGGCCTCTACTTCCATACCACCACAATGGGCCAACATAATAAAATAGGAACTTTTACTTTCGGAGAAGTCTTCATATATATTCTTTCATTGACTTCTGTGGAACTTTAATAATTTATGCCAGTGGAGAAGTGGTATTCAAACCTTGTTCTAGAAGACCTCAAGGTTGTCAGAATGCGTGCTTCACACACCATCCTTCAGTTCCAATTTCCTGTGCTGTAATGATGGTGCAAAAGTACTGTTCTGATGGGGATTTGGTGAATTCAAGTCATATTTTTATGACCTGAACATCAGCAGACATATTCTTTGAACAGTTTTATCTGTTTGGCGTCTGTTGAAAAGCAGTATTAATGTCAGAGTCTGTAGTTCTGATTCTGGGCTTTTGTAATCCAAAACAGCAGATTTTCAAATGCACCAGAATTGAAATGTAATGGCAAACAGTTGTCTAAATCCCGTTTGTTCATTTGAAAACACACTTCTGGCATCCCACATGAAAATCACATATCAGATGTTTGGTTGTTTTTTTCCTGTATGTAGAACATTAGTCGTGTGTCTAATCTTTTATCCATGCATATAGAAACAAGAAAGCAAAAAATTACACATTATTACTATTATTGTTTATTTTATACCAGAGGAATACTGTAAATGATTTTCCAGTGGAGTGCAGAGGTCAGTGAAGAGAATATATTTTTTTCCCACATATGTGAAACTAACTTTATGGGGTACCATAAAACTTGGTGCAGTGATAAAGTACACAAACTAGCTGTCAGAAGTACCACTGAAATACTTTCCATGAATGCTTTTACAATACTTATAAAACTCATGCAAGATTTACTTGATTACAGGCTACAGAATTAATATGCAATTGCCATGGTTTAGTGTAGACCAATTTTCCAGTTTCTTACTAATATTCGAAGGTTCTCCAGAAGATTAGACTTTACTGACCTTTTTCAGTATCTGTATTAATTCCTGTGTTTTTATTTTCTGAACAAAATGTCACGTATTAAAATGAGCAGATTTTTTTTTTTTTTTAAATCAGACTTCCTTTTCTCTTTCAAATGCTCTGATCTAAATATCATTGCCTTTTTATATTGAGAATTGTAATCAAAACCACTAAAACCTTTCTCTGATACATCTGTGCAAGTTTCTAATGAGAATGGAAAGAACAAACTCTTGGCTTTTGAACATGAACAGCTTCCTGGAGTTAAATGTTGCTTGTATAAGACTGATGCCACGGCTGGAAGTGAGATTTCTTCCTCTGTGTCCTACTTACAGTGACTCTTTTCATTTGGGAATCATTAGATGTAAGTTTAGTAGTAAGTTTATAAGTAGTAGTAGTAGTAAGTTTATAGTAAGTAGGAGTTCAGTTACACACATTTGCTTCATACGCACTTCCATGTCAGATACTATTTCATCAGACTGCCTTTCTTCTACCATATGTTGTATGCAACAAAATGTAACAGAAAATTGGCAGGAAGATTCAACTTCTACTGCCATATTATCAACTCCTGACTCCGATATTGTGGGCCAGTATAATAAAACAGAAGACATTACTTTCAGAGCAGCCCATGTATACGTACAAACCAAGTAATGCAGAAGCAACTGCTCATCACCATCTGAAAGACTCCCAGCTGGTCACCCAGAAGAAGCTGTCCCCACTATTTTCAGTTGTTGTTGTGTGTGTGTGTCATCTCCTAACTCCTAGTGCCCCCTCAGACTCCCTCTCCGGCACAGAATCACAGAATGGCCAAGGTTGGAAGGGACTTCAAGGATCATGAATCTCCAACCCCCCTGCCACAGACAAGGCCACCAACTTCCACATTTAGTACTAGATCAGGCTGCCCAGGGACCCATTCAACCTGGCCTTGAACACCTCCACGGATGGATGGGGCATCTACAGCCTCTCTGGGCAACCTGTTCCAGCACCTCACCACTCTCTCTGTGAAGAACTTCCCCCTGACATCCAACCTAAATCTCCCCTCCCTCAACTTAAAACCATTCCCCCATGTCCTGTTATCAACCCTTTCAAAGAGTTGACTCCCCTCCTGTTTGTAGGCTCCCTTTAGGTACTGAAAAGCCGCAGTGAGGTCACCCACAGCCTTTTTTTCTCCAGGCTGAACAAGCCCAGCTCCCTTGGCCTGTCTTCGTAGGGGAGCTGCTCCAGCCCTCTGATCATCTTTGTGGCTCTCCTCTGGACCCTCTCCAACAGCTCTCTGTCTTTCTTGTACTGGGGGCGCCAGACTTGGACACAGTACTCCAGATGGGGCCTCACAAGAGCAGAGTAGGGAGGGAAATCACCTCCCTGTCCCTGCTGGTCACCCTTCTTCTGATGGATCCCAGGATACCATTTGTGTTCCGAGCTGCAAGAGCACACTGCTGGCTCATGTTACATTTTTCATCCATCAGGCCCCCAGGTCCTTCTCTGAAGGGCTATTCTCAAATGCTGCTCCTTCCAGTCTGTATAAATGCCTGGGATTCTTCTAGCCCAAGTGCAAAACTAAAGTTGCACTTGATTGCTCATTAGAATCACCCAGGCCCATCTTTCAAGCCTGTTGAGATCCCTCTGAATGGCATCTCTTCCTTCCCCCATGTCAACTGCACCACTCAGCTTGGTGCCATCAGCAAACTTGCTGAGAGTGCACTCAGTTCCCTCATCAATGTCATTGATTAAGATGTTAAAGAGCACTGGTCCCAAGACAGAGCCCTGTGGGACACTGCTTGTTTACAGCCTCCACCTGACAGCCATGACTTTTCAAATACGATGGAGAGCGGCTTGGCAACCACCTCAGCCAGCTCCTTCAAAACCCTGGGATGCAGCCATCCAGCCCATAGACTTGTACACTTTAAGTCTCATGAAGTGGTCTCGGACTTGCTCTGCCCTTGTAGCTGGGGGGGGATTACTGCGCCAGTTCCCACCTAGAGGTTTAGGGCTGCAGGGCTCAAGGACGTGAGAAATATTAGAATCCTGACTGCCAGCGAAGACTGAGGCAGAACAGTAAGGGAAGCTGAAAAGCTGGAACATCCTGCTCAGAAACAACTAAGTTAACTGGTATGTTATCAAGATTGTTTTTCTTCTGAAGCCAAACTGTTGCATTGTAGCAGACAATATGTAAGCAAAAACTCTGACTCAGCCTAAACCAGGAGACAATACCCACCCTTTATTCCATAAAATTTACATCATGCTCAGATTCCATACTTTTCCATACATACCCATAAATTACCATCACCTATCTTACCTTATAATACACACATGCAGATATCATTCACATATTCTATAGGCCATCCCTCTAACTTGTCAATGGAGTTCATTTAGTCCATGACTTTGGGATCCATCTGTTATAATAGTCCTTAAGGACAGGGGTGATGATGCACGGTTTTGGATTGTTGCACACTGAATCCAGTACTATTTCTGTTATAATTAATTCTTCTTTAACTTGAGTAATTCTTACTGTTATGTCATTAATAAGGCGTATAGCATTTATAGTAATGATGATATGCAGTACTATTTAGCAGCTAATATACAACTCAAATTATTGACTGTTCTAATCCAACATCAAATTCCCTTGAGATATATGCTAGACTTCCACATCTGCCCATATCACCCACCACCCAAGTCCTTCAACAAAAACCCATCTCATAAATGGGCTTTACCTTCACCCAAAGCAGGAATAAACCAGACTGTTTTACCCATCCTGTTTCTGAACGTGCTGTTGTCGATTCCACCATTGTAAATACATTGCACTTGCCATTGTGTCTTTGTCAGAGTCTAATAAAATCCACCTTCCAGGCCTTCCCATATTTATATTTCATCCATTATCATCCCTAACAAAGAGGCTTCATCTATTTGGATTGCTTAATTACACAACTTGGACATTCGTGAGTAACCTGTGCAAAAGTGTCCATGAGTCAAATCCACACCATTGTCCTGAGCCCATCTTCATGTTGCATATTTTTCTCAATGGCCTGACATATCATGCGCCCACTGAGCTAGAAATATTTTACCCTTATGTTGCCAGTACAGATCTACCTGAGCCACTTCAGTCAAAGCATCGTAGAATCACAGAGTCACCAAGTTCGGAGAAGACCTCCAAGGTCATCCAGTCTAACCATCTACCTATCACCAATATTTCCCAATAAATCACATCCCTTGGTACAACATCTAAATGTTTCTTGAATGCTTCCAGGGATTGTGACTCCACCACTTGCCTGGGCAGCCTGTTCCAGTGCCTGACCACTCTTTTGAAGAAGTATTTCCTAACATGCAGCCTGAATCTCCCCTAGCACAACTTGAGTCCATTCCCTCTAGTCCTATCACTAGTTACGTGGGAGAAGAGTCTGACCCCCAACTCACCACATCCTCCCTTCACGTAGTTGTTGAGAGTAATAAGGCCTCCCCAAAGCCTCCTCTTCCCCAGACTGCACATTCCTGTTCCCTCAATTCTTACTCATTAGGCTTGTGCTCCAGACCCTTCACCAGACTGTTGTCCTTTTCTGGACATGCTCCAGGGTCGTGACGTCTTTCTTGTAGTGAGAGGCCAAAAACTGAAAACAATACTCAAGGTATGGCCTCACCAGAGCTGAGTACATGTCTTCACTGACGAGAAAAAATTAAATGTTGTGACACTTTCCATTTAAGAATTACAATAAAATGTAGGTTGCTCCAAAAGTACTGGCTCCTATTTATTACTAACTACAACAGATAAAAAAAGCTCATTAATATAGTTTTTCAGAGTAAATTCTAAGCTACAAAAGTCTATTTCAACAACACTGTCACCTCCATAAGCCAATTCATGGAGATGAGCTGATCTAGACACTCTTCATTTCATGATGTGACATTTACGCATAGTTGTCCTGTCCAGAAGGTAGCTTGTTCTTCACCTTTCTGTCATCACTGCTGAAACACATGATGGTGATGCAAGAGTGTGTTCATAAAGGATTGACAGGTTACTAAAGGAACTGGAAAATCTATTGCAGTCATTTCCCATGCAGATGTCAAAATAAATTATTTTGTACAGTAGAAATAAAATGTAGTTTTAGGGTGGATAGTGTTGTCTGGGGAGATGAATAAAATGATTGTGTATCAACACAAAATTTTCAAAAGGACTTTCAGAATGTGTCTTTGGAAGAAGAAGTAAAATAAGAATTATAATGGCATTCAAAGTAGGCAGGATGATCTTCATTTGGAGAAAGAGGCAGGAAATGTATTAGGAACCCTTCTGGGGACTCTCCTAAACATAGAGACAGGCTGTGGGTGGGAGAAGCTGCCCAGGTCAGGGAGAAGGATGGGAGAGGGAATTGTGCTGAGGAGCATGACTTGACTTCCCCAAATTGGAGAAAGTTGAAAAAAGTATTGAAACAGAATATAACCTACAGATGACAGAAGCTGCTGTTACAACATTCTTCCTGCTTGTCACTTTCCACATGCCCTCTCAGGGAAGATAAATCACAGTACTGGTGGAGTCTTTAGCTCTTCTGTTGTATTATGATCAGTTTGGTAAGGAGGCAGCATGGACTCAACTGCTCCTCAGAAGCCATAGGCACCCTCTACTGCCGATCCTTGTGCTGCCATCCACTTTGCCATAGATCATAGAATGTCTGGAAGGAACTTTTGGAGATTGTTCAGTCCAACATACTTCCCGGAGAAGGACTGTCCTCAATACCAGGTCTGATCAACTGTGGCTTTCTCAAGCTAACTCTTGAATAAATGCAAGATCAAAAGTTTTTCCTCAGGACCAGTAAAGGCTGAGAAATACAGTACTGCAGCTTGTACATGCAATTCAGTTGAGAATGTTAAAAAATATAAAATAATTTTAAAGAAACTAATAACATAGTCTCTTTTGGGATATTAATAAGAAGATGTTATTTGTTTGTCTTTGCAAATTTTCTTTATTGACTGTGCACGTAATAATGCTACCATATCTTCAGAGCACACTGTGCAGGCAATTCCAGAATATCTGAAATCAACCAGGAAGAGCAGAATGTTGGTTTTGACTGAGAAAGTGTCTACTTCTAGAGCCTAGGCAGATAGTGCATGGCCACTGGAAGCAAGGTTAGGCAACACAGGAGGACTGCAGAGAGCTGTTTGCAATTAGAGAAGTAGAGAGAAGACGTTTGCTCAACTAGAGTTGAAGCTGGTCAGAACTATGGGGGGAAGTAAAAAGGGCTTTTCAATATTTTAACAGCAAAAATAGGACCTGAGATAACATTGGTCCATTACTTGATAAGGACGGTCCCTCACAAATGGGGATACAGATAAAACTGGGATATTTGCTGCCTTTGTCTTCAAAACCTGAAGCACTGAGTTGTAGGACTGACTGTGGTACCAATAAACTACCAGACAGCACTGAAATTGTGCTGATTTGCTGATCCAGTTGTATGCATATAAGTTTATGAATCCCAATGGAATTCATCCTAGGATACTCAAGGAGCTTACTGATATCATTGTGAGACCTCTCCCAACTGTTTCTCAATGGTCTTGGGAATCTAGAGAGGTCCCAGTCATCTGGAAGCTTGTAGACGTTTCAGTTTTCAAGAAGGGGAAGACAGAAGATTCTGTCAGTTTCATGCTAGTGCTCGGTGAAGAGTAGTGCTGTGAAGAAGATTATTCTGGGAGTTATTGAAATATACTCAACATTGCAATCACTGGTCACAGCCAGCACAGGCTTGTGAGACGAAAGTTCTGTTCAATAAAATCTAATCTTTCAATATAGTTTCTTATAGTATCATTTTGGAAAACAAACAAACAAACAAACAAAAAAAACGCCCAGCATACAGCTATGTAAGAACATAATACCATGACTGAACATTTGGCTGATGGGTTGGGCTTGAAGGAGTACAATAAATGTGGTTCCATCAGGATGGTGGCCAGTCACTCATGGGGTTCTGCAGGGCTCCATTTTAGAGCCCATTTCCTTAAACATTTTCCTTAATGTTTTGAATGCTAAACATGAAAACAAACTATGTAATTTTTTGTGGACAGCATTAAACTGGAATGAGCTGCTGACTTCCTCCAGAGTAGAGGGGCCACCTTCAGAGAGATCTCAACAAACTGGAGAGCTGAACAGTCACTAATGTCATGAGGTTTAACAGGAGCAAAAATTCTACAGCTGTGATGGGGCAAGACTCAATATGTGTACAGACTAGGAGATGAGAGACTGGAGAGCATCCTTGTGGAAAGGGATCTGAGGTTTCTGGTTGACTGCAAGTTGAAGATGAATCATCAGCGTGCCCTGGCAGCTAAAAGAGCATCTGTGTCCTGGAGTTTATCAGGCAAAGCTCTGCTAGCCAGTCAAGTAAATGGATTATCCTGCTCTGCGCTGTGTTTGTGTAGTCGTACCTCAAGTACTATGTGTGGAATTTGGGGCACCACAATATAAGGCCATAAAGCCATCAGAGAGTGTCCAAACGAGGGCTAGAAAGGTGATGAAGAGTCTAGAGGGCAAGATGTATGAGGAGTAGTTGAGATTCCTTGGTTTGTTCAGCCTAGAAATGGGAAGGCTGAGGGAAGGTATCATGGCAGCCTATAGTTTCCTCATAGACAGTGGAGAGGCAGGCAGTGATTTCTTCTTTCTGGTGACAGTGAGAAGATTCAAGGAAATGGCATGGAACTGCATCAGGAGATGCTCATGTTGGGTATGAGGAATGGATTGGCACTGGAACGGGCTCCCAGGGGCAGTGGTCATGACACCATCTCTGCCAGACTTCAAAAAGCATTTGGACAATTGCACTCAGAAATAGAGATTGAATATTGGGTAGTCCTGTGTGAAGCCAGGAATTGGAATCTGTGATCCTTGTGGATCTCTCTAATACAGGATATTCTTTAATTCTGTATTTTTTGCCCAGATACTACTTATCTGCTTCCAATCAGCTTGGTATGCACATTTTGAATTGAAGTCAAATGTGTGTTTGCCCCTTCTTATTTTCAGCAATGTTTCATTGCTATGAGAAGAAAGAAAACTGGATGTTCTTCTAAATTGAGTGTTATATACAAAATAAACTAAGTCTTTATTAATGATGTAGAAATCCTGTAAGACAATTGTCAGAGATAGCCTATTTTGGCACTGCAAATCCCAGGCTAAATCTGATGGTTTAAAACATAAATATAATGGAAAATGGTATGAATGAAGGAGATGTGTCTCCTAATTTGTCATTTACTTTTCTTAATGATATTTTTGCAGGGCATTCAAACTGTTGTCAGACAAGTACCATCTCAGAAAAGAAATGTTTTTCAGCATGTGAATTCATCTTAGACCATGTTAATACCAAGTAAAGGAAAGCAAAAATTCCTAAAGTTGTTTACAGTCCCAAGATTTAATTTTCTAAATACAAACCAGCTCTTAAGAGTTTAAACTACACTGTAGGCCAGTGAGAAAGATGAAAATGTGGAAACATCTTTCTCTCTACAAGCCCCTGTGTTTCGAAATATACCACACGTTCAGGCTTTCCCAGCACAACTTCACATGTCACTGAAAAGAAGGTCTGCAACATGAACACTCTTTTATTATAGCCATAGTTGTTGCTATGTTCCTGTCTCACAATTTCAATTTTTTTCTGTCACCACTCACCACTTCCAGTGGCCACAGCCTCTCATGCATGAATGTCACAAGTGAGTCTGGCTTTGGTGTTGTAACACATTGAATGGAACAATCATCAGTGCACGAGACAGGCACACACATTTACTTTTCCTGTTGGTCTGGTTTTCAGGTTTTTTTTTCTGTCAGATCAGTCATGCAGTAACAAATGAAAAATCAATGATGGTAGTACTTGATATCCAGATAATAGAAATCCAGATAACATCTCTTTTTAAACTTTTAACAGCTGTATTTTGTAAACATCCATTCAACTTTCAAATCTCTGAGACATTAAGCATTCCTCAGGGTGACTTAGAAGGCAGTGTGACTTTTCTTGACAGATGAGATTTTGCCTCATATAAGAGCCTTTTCTTATCTTTTTTTTTTTAAGATAGCTAGATGCTGTTTTCATTTATATTCAGTGCTTTGATATTTACCATCATGAGGTTGTTTCTTATTTTTTCCAGTATCTCCTCTAACGATAATGCTTTAGATCCACACCAATGCTTTCTTTCTTGAAATTGAGTCAGCAGTAGCTTGATCAGCAGTAGTTACTCTTTCAAAATGACATGATTGACTCTTTCCTTGCTAGGTGAGTTTAAGGCTGCATTGTAAAGACTCCAGAATTCTTTCTCAGTATTTCATCATTTTTTTTTTTTCATCTTTAATGAAAAAAAAAATTACAACCATCTGTAGAATTTTCATAAACTCCCTCTGGGTCTTGTTGTAATTCCACCAAATCCAATGTAGATTGAAATTACCATTTTTGTAGCTTCCCTTAACACATCTGGCAACAGCAGGTTTTCAAAGCTGTACAGTGATTACTCCTGCAGTTCTCCAAAGCTGCCTTCACACCAGTGACTTGAATTACTTCTTTGGAATCAGTGATGTTTGTGGTGCACTGTGAAAGTTATCTGTGAGTTTTTTATTCACCTCCTGTACTGTAATTGTCTTTACAGGCTATAGAATTACTATTTGGTCAGCATTTGTCTCTGTAAGAGTCTGTCAGTATAATTTTGTGTTGGTTTTAGAGTGGCATAGGAAACGTAACCTAAAACTCCACTTTTTCTATAACATGTTGAGAATTTACTTACCCATTTCAAGATCTTATTTACTACCCTTGCTTAAAGAGAAGCTGCAGTGAACAACTAGTTCTTTTCAGACCTGAGAAAATTGGCAACTAGGATATTACTTCTGACATTCCAGTACACTTTGGAGTTTATATTATTTCATGCACCATAAAATCAAATCATCAGCCGGAATGTCTTTCTTGTGTGTATTACCTTATAACCTAATAAGCTGTCACCTTGTTTTACAGCTTCAGTGCAATTCAGTTAAAACAGTAAATCAACTACAAGATCCAAATATGTGTGCAACAGAGCTTCATACTGCTGACAAAAGTTGTTTGTTTTTTTTTCAATTTGGATTTAAGACTACATTATGTAATCCTGCTGCAAAGATATAAGCAAACTTAATTAAATTAACATAAAAACTCTAGTAATTTACCATTTCCTACCAACTCCTTAGACCATGAGCATCCAATCTTTTGGCTTCACTGAGCTGCAATGAGTAAAGAAGAATTGTCTTGGGCTACATATGCATAGGTTGCATCAAAAGTAATGCCTCCTATTTATTTCCATGGGAAGCACAACCAATACAAAGAGTACAATAATGATTTGATAGAGCAATTTATGAGCAACAAAACACTGTTTTCCAACATAACCACTGCCATTAGCTGTAAATATTTGGCTGCATTTTGCCTGCATTTCCAGTCCTCAAAACCTGCACCAGCAGAGATAACCCACTGTTATCACTGCTGAAATGCACCACCTCACTGTGCTGACATCCACTGTTTGGCGTCCATAAATGTTCAGCAAGTGTCAATGAGTTTCAATGGGTGCCATTTATTCCTCATAGAAGAACTTAGTGACATACCTTTGCTTCATACACACTTCTATATCAGATGCCATTTTGTCAGACTGCCCCTTTGCTCTCATCTGTCACACAGCAATAAAATATAATGGAATATTCCTGGAAAGGTTCGGTCTCTGCTTCCAAACTACCAACATTTTAATCTGATGTAGTCAGTCAACATAACAAAGCTGGAGGCATTACTTTTGGAGCAGCACTCATAAAATATTAATATATATTAACATATATAAATAACACAGGTTATTATAATCTACAGCATCTGAGGCATGGAGTCAGATGTGAAAAAACCAAATCATTTATTACAGGTTCCAACATCTTTTATATACATTCACAAGCTTTCTCGTTACTTTCCCACCCATCTTTACATGTCAACAGAACATTCCACGAACACTCCTTAACCATGCATGCAGACGCTTATCCAATCAGAGTCACGAGTGGTTCCAAGTCTTGTGCCCTTCCTCCAATCAGTGTTGCTATCATGTGGCCATCATGCACCTTACTTGACTTTTGTTTTTCTCTCCTGAAGCCTTTCTTGGTTTTCAGCTTTCCTTTCTGATGCCATTTGCTTCCTTCACAGCTGAATATTCCACAGATCTGAATATTCTTTCTTGAATCCCAACAATAATATTTAATATTTTTTATTATTATAACGAACAGGGAAAAAAAAAAAAAAAAAAAAAAAAAAAAGGAAAACCAGTGGAATATTTGACCTTGTTTTTGTGAAACTAATGTATTTGTCTGGTTCAGAAGAAGTAGCTGCAATTCTTAGCGAAACCTCGAGGTGGTCATCAGACATTTCTGATTAATTTTAGAATCACCAACTTTGGAAAAGACCTAGAAGATCATCCAGCCCAAGCATCCACCTATCACTACTAGTTCTCACTAAACCATGTCCCTCAACACAATGTCTAAATATTTCTTGAATACCTCCAGGGTCGGTGACTCCACCAATTCCCTGGGCAGCCCATTCCAGCACCAGGAAATTTTACTCCTCATTCAGGAGACCAGTGTACTTATTGGCAGTCTCTAACACCACTGATGTACTGGTCTCCACCAGGCAATGAGTTTGCCCCACAAAGACTGTGGTGACCCAGACGGAGGCCCTGTCCAAGAATGTGTCTGTTCAGGTCTCTGGCTGCAGGGAGTGCCTGCTGCTGCCCAGGAAGGGTGGCAAAAACTCCACTTGTGTGGAGTGTGAGCAGGTGGAAGATCTGCTCAGAATGGTGGCAGAGCTCAAGGAGGAGGTGGAGAGGCTAAGGACCATCGGGGTGTGTGAGCGGAAGATTGATTGGTGGTGTAACTCCCTGGCATGCCAGAATGAAATGTACCAGGGAGATACTCCCCAGAAAGAGATGGATCCCATACCCCATCACTGTCAGGCAGAGAGGGCGACCTGAGAGATGGGGAGAGTTCAAAGACAATCCCAGATTGACACTGTGGGCAAACCCCTTCCTTACTTTCCTCAGTGCCCTGAGTAATAGTTTTGAGGCATTGGAAACTGAAGGGCTGGTGAGTGAGGAGGCATGGGAAGGTTTTTTAAGACATTGCCAAGGGTGAGGTGGTCAACTCTGCAACTCCAGATGCCTCTAAGAAAGACAGAAGGGTTATTGTTGTAGGTAATTCCATCCTCATGAGAATGTAGTGCCCCACATGCAGACCGGACCCAACTCAGAGGGAGGTGTGCTGCTTCCCTGGGGCCCGGGTCAAGGACATAACTAGAAAACACTCAGATCTGGTTTGCTCCTCTGATTGCTACCTGTTACTGATAGTTCAGGCAGGCAGAGATGAAGTATATCAGAGAAGCCTGCAAATTATCAAAAATGACTTCAGGGCTCTGGGGCTGTTTGTTGAGGGAGCAGGACCACAACCAGCATTTTCATCTATTCCTTCTCAGGCAGCAAAGGACTTGGAGCAAGCTTGGAAAACCCAAGTAATGAGTAAGTGGATGAGAGGCTGGTGCTGCCATAGGAACTTTGGTTTTTTTGACCATGGGGCGATTTACTCAGCACTTCGTCTAATGGCTGCAGATGGGTGTCACTTGTTTCTAAAAGGGAAATGGATCCTAGCCCAAGAGCTAGTAGGGCTCATTGAGAGGGCTTTAAACTAGTAGGAAGGAGAAGAGGGATGCAATGAGGCTTGCTAGGACAGAGAAAGTAATCTAGGGCATTATACTAGATCGGTAGGAGAAGAGAGTTGAATGCAGCAGGACAGAGAAGCACATAGAATCACAAGGTTGGTAAGGACCTACTAGGTCATCTAGTCCAACTGGCATCCCATCACCATTACTACCCACAAAACTACTAAATCACATCTGTTAGCACCTCATCCAGATGCCTCTTGAACACTGCTAGTGATGGTGACTCCACCACCTCTCTGGGCAGGCAATTCCAGTGCCTACCACTCTTTGAGAGAAAAAGGTTTTCCTTATATCTAATCTAAATCTCCACTGGTGCAACTCGTGGCCATTTCCTCAGGTCCTGTTTGTTGTCTGGGAGAAGAAGCTGACCTCCCTCCTCATCACAACCTCCCTTCAGGAGTCAATGAGGTCTCCTCTGAGCCTCCTCTTCTCCAGACTAAACAATCCCTACTTCCTTAGCCACTCCTCATAAGATTTGTGCTCCGGATCCCTCATCACTTTTGTTGTCCTTTTCTGGACACGTTCCAGGTTCTCAATGTCTTTCCTGTAGTGAGGAGCCCAAAACTGAACACAATACTCAAGGTGCGGCCTCACCAGTGCTGAGTACAGGCAGATGATTACTTCCCTGCTTCTGCTGGCCAGGATGGCATTGGCCCTCCTGGCCACCTGGGCATACTTTTGGCTCATGTTCAGCTGAACATTGACCGATGCTCTCAGGTCCCTTTCCTCTTCAGAGTCATCTAGCTGCACTGCCCCAAGCCCAAGCACTGCATGAGGTTATTATGGCCAAATTGCAGAACGTGGAAGTTGGTCTTGTTGAACCTCAGACCAACAATCCAGGGCACGAAGAGAGAAAGGTTTGGGGTTGCTGCCACAACAGGACATTTTGAGGAAAACCTCCTAACTGTCCCTTAGGATCTTCTGGAAACTCCTCAGTGGACGAGTTGGAAATTGTGGTGTGCTTGGAAAATTATGGTCTGGTTGCTATCGCAGAAACATGGTGGGACGACTCTCATGACTGGCATACTGTGATTGAGGGCTATAGACTCTTCAGAAGGGATAGACAAGGGAGGAGAGGAAGGGGAGTTGCCCTCTATGTTAGAAAGTGGATAGATTGTGAAGAGCTGTGTCTGAGTAACAGCCATGACCAGGTTGAAAGCTTATAGGTGATAATCAGGGATCAGTCTAGTAAAGGACAGCTAGTAGTTGGGATTTGTTACAGGCCACCTGATCAGGGGGAGTCTGTTGATGAGGTCTTCTTACTGCAACTGCAGAAGGTGTCACTCTCGCAGGCTTTTGATCTGATGGGGGATTTCAACCACCTGGATATCTGCTGAGATTAATGGCACAGCAGGTGGCAGATAATTCAGGAGATTCCTGGAGTCTGTTGAGGATGCCTTCCTGATCCAGGTACTAGACAGACTGACCTGAGGTGAAGCCTTATTGGAGCTCATGTTCACCAATGTGGAGGAGAGCATTAGAGAGGTTAAGATTGGAGGCAACCTGGGCTGTAGTGGTCATGCCTTTGTGAAGTTTGTGATCTTGAGGAATGTAAACCTGGCAAAAAGTAGAGTCAGGACCTTGAAATTCAGGAGACCAAAATTCCAGCTGCTCAAGGAGCTACAGAATAGAACAGAGAACAACTTGCACTTGATCTTGTTGAACCTCATTCTGTTCTCATGTGCCCAGTTTTTGAGTTCCTCTGGACGACACCCCTTCCTTCTCCAGCATCAACTGCAAACTTACTGAGGGTACACTTAACCCCATTCTCTATGTCATTGATGAAGATATTGAAGAGCACCTGTCTCAAACGGGACCGTGGGAGACATTACTCATGACTGGCCTCCACCTGGACATAGAGTCATTGACAGTAAGCCTCCGGCTATGACCATCCAACTAATTCTTTATCCATTAAATAGTCCAGCCTTCAAATCCATATTTCTCCAACTTAGAGGAAAGAATGTAGAGTGGGACCATGTCAGAGGCCTTGCACAAGTCCAGGTAGATGACATTGCTTGCTCTTTCTTTGTCCACTGATGCCCTACTAGAAGGCCACTAGACTGATCACTCATGAACTGCCCTCAGTGAAGCCATGTTTGCTGTGTCAGATCACCTCCTTATGTCGTATGTGCTATAAAATCTGTCCAATACCTTAACCAGAAAGCTATCACCAATGGACTCCAGAAGTTTCCTGGGTTTCTTGCATCTTTCTTTGTTGTTTTCCCAGCAGGTACCTGAGTGGTTGAAATCTTCCATCAGGATAAGAGCCTGTAAAGCAGGCCAGCAGCAGAAGCAAGAAGGCCTTGTGAACAGGTCCTCCTTGATCAGGCGACCTGTAGTAGACCCCAGTCACCAGATGTCCAACTCCTAATTTTAACCCAGAAGCTCTCAGCCTGTTCATGACCATTTCTGAAATGCAGCTCTTCACAGTGTATCCACTTTTTAACACAGAAGGCAACCTCCTCATCCATCCTACATTGCCTGCTTTTTCTAAAAAGCTTATCAATCATAGTATTCCACTTACATGTATTATTCTACCATGTTTCTGTGATAGTAATAACATCATAGTTTTCCAGTTTCACCATGGTTTCCAATTCCTCCTGTGTATATCCCACGCTACTTCATTGGTATACAGGCATTTCAGCTGGGCTTTTGGCTGCATTGCCTTCTTGGAGGAGCCCTACCAGAAACCACTGGGACAAATATGAGGATTTTTCCCACTTCTTCCTAAAGTGACAGTGTTCCCCAACTTTTATCTGTCATTCAACAGTACATTCTTTTCCCCCATCACATCTACTTTTAAAACTCTGATGATGAGCCCAGCCATCTTGCTGCCTAGTATATTCTTGCCTGGTCAGTTGTGTCTCATCCCAGGTCAGCCTTCCCAGCTTATTGAAGGTTTGTCCTAGAGCATAGAAACCAAAGCCCGAAATGTGACACTGTCCTTCCTAGTTCTAAACCACTATCTGCATCTTTTTCTTTTTCCATCCCCAGAATTTTATACCTGTTGGATAGTGGGAACTGAAGGCTTCTCCTTTCGCCCAAAGTAGAGACAAGGGTCCAATCTTTCTCATCCTGCATTTTTTTGTTTGTTTGTTTGTTTGTTTGCCCTGTTAGATTGGAAACCTGCTTACCTTCTTCTCCTTGCTTGGACCTAAGATGGGGTTGCCAGTCTGCCCATGCCACTGCATTATATCAGGTGTCAGTGTCTCTCTATGACTGCTAGATACATCTCAGCCTGGTGACTTGCTCTTGCATCTTGGTCAGCTGCTCAAAAATATTATCAAGCTGGATTCACTGGCACCCATGATACTTACCTCAGTCTCTTGGGTGACTTCACATCCTGAAGCTTCCCACAACCATTTTGACTATTGCTGATAATATTCTCATTCAATTGCTTGATGGTGACATCCGGTGTATAAGTTGCTCCATCACCTTCACAAAGATGGAAGTGAGGCTGACTGGATACTTCTTGTTGATGTTTTTGAGTGACATTGGATGCCCTCCAGTCTTCAGGCATCTCCACCATTCTCCAGGAATTTTCAAAGATGATAAAGAGCAACTTGGCAGTAATTTCAATGAGCTCTCTCAGCACTCTTCATGGCCCATGGATTTGTGTGCAATTGATTTTGCCTAGACAATCTCTAACAAGATTCTCCTCAACTAAGTGGAAGTCTTCCTTTCCCCAAACTCTCTCCCAAGTAAATTCCATGGAATTCCATGAATTCCATTTCTGACAGGTAGTCTTACCAGTAGAGACTGAAGCGAAGGAGTCTGAAATTACGAACTGTGGCAGTTTGCTAAAGTTTAGCTTATTCCTTTGTGACATATAAATATTCAGTCTGTCATTTTTCAGAGGAAACTATAAAAAAGAAGCCTCTGAAGTATTATTAGGAATTTCTAAATGGTGAGTGTGTGTGTGTGTGTGAGCAACACAACACAGTTGTCTGTGCAGATACCCTCTTTTGTGTTATTTATTGCTTCTTTCTTACTTAATGTCATTCAAATAACAAGATCATGTGATTTGACCAGGATTTCCACTTATGTGATATGGTATCTCACATTTCCATTACTGTGGCTCCCAGCCATCAGATAAGATGTGGTCATATGAATTCCTTCAAACTGTTGCCATGGTAGAAGCTAGCAGTTCTGACTGATAGGCTTGTGTATGGGAACTGCTGAGTCACGGCCTGAACCTCTGATTAATCACCTGAGGCGAGCCATGAGTCAGCCAGAGGAGCACAGGTGAAGGCAATTCAGCTGTGCTGCCAGAAGGGGTGGAGCCAGGCTGCACCCCTCCTAGACCTATTTAAGAGCTGGCTACCAGAGGGGAAGGATCTCTTCTGGAGATTGCCTCTTCTGGTGTTTTGTGGTGAGCTCAGCTGAAGGGTAAGTTCTTCCACCTATTCTCTTTTTGTGATCATTGTCTACTTTGCCTAACTCTCTTAATTATATTGTGATTATAACATCTTGATATCTATTGATTTTACAATTATATTGTGATTATAACATCCTGATATCTATTGATTATACACTTGGCGAGCCAGGCAGGCCGAATATATTAAAATTAACATCATGTCTTTTCTTTGGAATTTCTATAAATGGGTCAAGAGGGAGAACAATACTCCTCTAGAGAAAATGATTCCAGGGCAGATCCCAGGATTTGAGGGATCATCCTACTACGAGTTAGCTGCTATCATTGAAAAATGGGGTCCCTTACGCGTTATGAGCAATATCTCCCCATATCGCATGGCGGACTATTTTCAAGGACTTGGCAAGGATGTCCTCATTACTAAAGAAAGACAACTGACTGCCTCCATGGTGGCATGGCCATTATTAAGTGCCTTAAATCATGCAGATGTAAGAAATAATACTTTAGAAACTGAAAATCAGCTTTTGAAAGACCGTATTGAAAAGCTGGAGCACGAACTTGGCGCTTTAACAGGGAAGAAGTCAATTCTACATCTTCCCGTAGGCCAAATTCTTAGCATTTCAATAAATGACCAGACTCCTGAATCAACAGATTTCATTGATCAGGAGAACAAGAAATCCAAATCAGACCTTGAATGTCCAATTCTGACCTATCCACTGGAAGTCTGTCCTGCCATAACCCAGAAAACAAAAAAAGTACAGGACAGACCGGCAGGGGTGCCACCTGATCAGTGGCCCCCTGCCCAGACTCATTTACACGTAACGGCTCGGCCATACACTGCAACAGAATTAATGGATTTAGTACAGCGATTTCGGCAGAAGCCTAGAGAAAGTGTGCCAGCTTGGTTATTGAGACCATGGGATTCTGGGGCAGAAAGCGTCTTGGTGAATGGCCCAGAAATAGCCAAGTTGGCCACCATGACTGTCCATCCTGCTCTCAGACAGAGGTTGTATGTGGGTAATCAATATCGTGATGAAAACCATTCTATACTAGAATGGTTAATGGTGGCCTGCTGTATGGTATGGCCGAATAAATCGGATGTATCTTTATATACAGGCATGTGGTCCTCCATGGAGGACCTTCAAAATTATGTCTGCAAACTGGGTGTAAGAGAGGCTATCTATGAAGACACATTTGATGGCCCTGATATGGTTAAATTTTCAGCAGGGATGAGAGATACAATTTATCTCATACAATGCTGTAGCAAGCTCCCTCCCATCTCTAGGGCACCCTAGTCTCCATATTAAATCCCCTTGTAGCGTCAGAAGCTGTAGTCCAGCAGGCTGCCCAATTGGTTGCCGACTTGGGAGAAACAGAACGCCTGTGGACTAGGCGCAATATTCAGTTTTTGGAAGAAGCAGAGGTCCTGCCAGTAAATAAAACCAGAATGCCGGCTACTCGAGCTCCTCGATTGGGACCCAAAAGGGTATCCCGAAAACAAATGTTAAATGATTTAATTTGGGCTGGGGTCCAATTTGCTAAGATTGACCGCCAGCCCAACCATGTCCTTCTCCAGCTCTGGAGAGGACAATCAAAAATTTCAGAGCTACCCTAAGAAATCAAGGGTGAGGGTTATAGAGAGGGTACCAACAACAACATGGAACTTAGAAGATTTTATTGTTTCAAATAGGAAAAAAAAGCCACCTCAGGTGTCTCGAGCCACAATGCCTGAGCCATCAGAAGCAAAAGAATTGGCCCTAGCACAATTCATGGCGTGACAAGGGATGTTAGTCCCCATAGGGCCTCCAGACAGGACTGGAGGCCCTATGTAGAATTAATGATTTATTGGTTCCGAAAAAATATTCAGAGAGTGATGGCATTGGTAGACACGGGAGCAGAAACATCAATTATCTATGGAGATCGGAGGAAATTTGATGGCGAACGAGTGATGATTGGTGGTTTTGGGGGACAGACTATTCCTGTCACACAAACATGGTTAAAATTGGGGGTTGGGCGTCTCCCACCCCGGGGGTACAAGGTGTCTATTGCCCCAGTCCAAGAATACATCCTGGGCATAGACATTCTATGGGGTCTGGCTCTCCAAACAACTGTGGGAGAGTTCAGACTTCGACAAAGATGTATCAGTATCCGGGCGGTGCAGGCAATATTAAGAGGCCATGCGAAACATGGGACTGTTTGCCTGCCGAAACCACGCCGGATTACCAATGTCAGACAGTATAGACTTGCGGATGGGCAAGATGAAATATCAAGAACGGTGCAGGAATTAGAAAAAGTGGGTATTATAAGACCTGCACACAGCCCATATAATTCCCCCATATGGCCAGTGCGAAAGTCGGATGGCACATGGAAGATGACAGTAGATTACAGTGAATTAAATAAGGTCACGCCGCCTATTCTTGCGGCTGTACCCAATATTGCCTCCCTAATGGACACATTGAGTAGGGAGATAAAAACCTATCGTTGTGTCCTAGATCTAGCAAATGCATTCTTCAGTATCCCAATTGCTGAGGAATCGCAAGATTAGTTTGTGTTTACATGGGGAGGCAGGCAGTGGACCTTTCAGGTCCTGCCACAGGGGTACGTGCATTCACCAACATATTGTCACAATCTAGTGCCGCGTGACCTGGCTGATTGGAGAAAACCTGATGATGTTAACCTATATCATTATATTGATGATCTCCTGTTGACATCCGGCTCACTGGAGGCAGTAGGACAGGCGGCAGATTCATTAACCGCCTATTTACAACAGAGGGGATGGGCTGTAAATCCCCAAAAGGTGCCAGGTCCAGGCCTGTCTGTAAAATTCCTGGGGGTGGTTTGGTCAGGAAAGACCAAAGTGCTACCCAGTGCTGTTATAGATAAGGTTCAGGTGTTCCCAGTCCCTACAATATCAAAGCAGCTGCAAGAGTTTCTAGGTATATTGGGTTATTGGCGTTCCTTTATACCTCGCATAGCACAGCTACTAAGGCTCACAAAAAAGGGGCAACTATGGGACTGGGGGAAAACCGAACAGGATGCTTTCCAACAAGCAAAACTGGCAGTTAAACAAGCCCAGGCATTGGGTATATTCGATCCTACCCTCCCAGCCGAGTTGGACGTTCATGTTACTCAAGACAGCTTCGATTGGGGCCTGTGGCAACGCCAGAGCTCTGTTCGGACCCCCATTGGTTTCTGGTCTCAGGTTTGGCACGGAGCAGAAGAAAGATACGGTATGATTGAAAAACAGTTATTGGCTGCCTATTCGGCATTACAGGCAGTAGAGCCAGCAACTCAAACAGCTGCAGTTATAGTCAAGACCACTTTGCCAATTCAGGGGTGGGTGAAAGATCTGACCCACCTTCCTAAGACAGGGGTGGCCCAAGCGCAAACAGTGGCACGATGGGTCGCCTATCTCAGCCAAAGGAGCAGTCTGTCTTCATCACCCTTGAAAGAAGAACTCCAGAAGATCCTAGGCCCAGTGACGTATCACAGTGATGCACCAAAAGAAATACTGGTCGCTCCACCAGAGAAGAGTCCCGTTCAGGATGGAAAATATCCTATCCCTGAAGATGCCTGGTACACAGATGGGTCCAGCAAGGGCAACCCGAGCAAGTGGAGAGCAACAGCATACCATCCTTCCACCGAGACAATCTGGTTCGATGAGGGGAGTGGTCAGAGTAGCCAATGGGCAGAACTGCAAGCCGTGTGGATGGGTATAACCAAGGAACCCGGTGATGGTATCCTGAACATCTGCACAGATAGTTGGGCTGTGTACCGGGGGCTCACTCTTTGGATTGCACAGTGGGCCACCCAGGAATGGACTGTCCACACCCGACCAATCTGGGGCAAAGACAGGTGGTTAGATATATGGAATACGGTCAAATACAGGACTGTACGTGTCTACCATGTTTCTGGTCATCAGCCCCTACAGTCACCAGGAAACGATGAAGCCGACACACTGGCCCGAGTTTGATGGATTGAGAATTCACCATCTGAGAACATCACTCGCTGGTTACATCAGAAGCTACGGCATGCTGGACAAAAGACAATGTGGGCAGCTGCTAAAGCATGGGGACTGCCCATACAACTATCTGATATTGTCCAGGCATGCCAGGATTGCGACGCTTGCTCCAAGATGAGACCGAGATCGTTGCCCGAAACAACAGCCCATCTTGCTAGGGGACACAATCCTCTCCAGCGATGGCAGGTCGATTACATCGGGCCCCTTCCTCGCTACAAAGGGGCAAGATACGCCCTGACCTGTGTCGACACTGCAAGTGGGCTACTGCAGGCCTATCCAGTACCGAAAGCAAACCAGGCATATTCCATCAAGGCACTCACTAAACTGGTGTCTGCGTATGGGACACCTGAAGTTATCGAGAGCGACCAAGGGACTCATTTTACTGGTGCAACGATACAGCGCTGGGCGGAAGAAAATAACATCGAATGGTGATTCCACCTGCCATATAATCCAATGGGGGCAGGCCTCATCGAACGTTATAATAGTATTCTTAAGGCTGCCCTGAAGACAGACTCCCAGTCCAGGCAGGGGTAGACGAAAAGACTGTATGAAACCCTGCGGGACCTGAATGAAAGATCTCAAGACGGCAGACCCAGTGCCCTGAGAATGTTGCAGACGACATGAGCCACCCCGCTTAGGATTCAAATTACTGATCATCAGGTAAGACCCCAGATTGGTAACAAAAATAATCTTCTGCTCCCTGCCCCTGAGAATTTAGATCCGGGTACCCACAAAATAAAATGGCCCTGGAAGGTGCAGGTAGGACCCAAGTGGTGTGGCCTACTTGCACCCTGGGGGAGACTATTGGAGGTGGGAGGCTCAGTAGTCCCTCCAGTAACAGGTACATGGCCTACTGATATTGTGGTCAACACTCCGATCTTTATTGCTAAAGGGACCCCCATCGTGTCCCTGTGGCAGATCAGAACACCTCCTTTGGTGCCTGATATTGTTATGCAGCCACAGACATCCGGCCAGCAGGTGTGGTACAGGCGGCCAGGACGTGCCCCAGTACAAGCGGAAGTGTTGACCCAGGATAGAAATACGGCCTGTATCTTGCCCTGGAGAGCAGACCTTCCCCTCCTGGTACCTGTGAAATATCTGTATTACTCCCCATGAGTCTGTGTGCCTTCAGGACCATTGGAAGGAACAAAATGCCATCAAGCGTTCCAGTGTTGCTGTCAGATCACGTGCAACACCTAGTGATGGTCTGCATGGGACTGATGGAACATAGAAGGGACCTGCACCTCAGGACCTCATGCCTCCAGTCACATCATCGAGCACTGGCCCATAGAAGAATATAGACATCCACTGATCATCTCTCGTCTTGAACTGTACCAACACATGTCGCGATAAAATTGTAGAAGCGTCGCGATATACCGGATCTCTGTATTAGGGAAAGCTTACCCTTTAGTTAACCTGATCATTGGTTCACGCCGTGAAGGGGTGGAGTGTATGGGAACTACTGAGTCATGGCCTGAACCTCTGATTGATCACCTGAGTCGAGCCATGAGTCAGCCAGAGGAGCACAGGTGAAGGCAATTCACCTGTGCTGCCGGAAGGGGTGGAGCCAGGCTGCACCTCTCCTAGACCTATTTAAGAGCTGGCTACCAGTGGGGAAGGATCTCTTCTGGAGATCATCTCTCTTGGTGTTTTGTGGTGAGCTCAGCCAAAGCGTAAGCTCTTCCACCTATTCTCTTTTTGTGATCGTTGTCTACTTTGCCTAACTCTCTAGATTATATTGTGATTATAACATCCTGGTATCTATTGATTATACAGTTTGTAACTACTCTAACTACTTGCAGCAACAAAAACAGATCTATTGGTTTTTAAGTTGCAGGTATTTTCTGTGTTAAAACCGAACTTCAGTAAGTATCCAAGTTCTCATTACAACACCTAAGAATACCTGCTGCAAGTTCTCTGGCTCCCTGTGAACAGGACAGAATACACGTAATAGCTGCATAGGTCTTTATAGTCAACACTAATGAAATCCAAAACATCAGGGGTCCTTTCTATGTAGATCAGTAGCACATGCTAAAATATCTAAGCTTATAGTAAGCAGAGATCTATTTAATCAGTGATTAATACCAATGTATTCCATTACTGAGCTGGCTGGAATAGTCACTGCAGTGATTAAAACAGTGCCCTTAGTGTTCCTCTGATTTGCAGTGTGAATAAATCTATCATCCTCCCCTCCTGCTTAATAACCAGCTGCCATAGCACTTCTACTGCAACATTTTCATTAGATTCAGAAATAGAGCACACAAAAGGACAAGCAAATTATCCTGGATTTTTTTTTTTCTCAGATAAATAAACGCTACAAGAGATTAAGTTTTTATTATTAGCACTGTGATGTTAATGAAAATTATTTGATTTGTAGTCTCCTCTTCCATTTCTGTGTAGTTTTTTTGTTTGTTTGTTGTTGTTTTGTTTTTTAAATTCAGAAAGCTGAAAAAGAAGAGGCTGCAGAAGTTTGAAAAAAAAAAAAATAAAATAAAAGTGATTCGTAGTTTTTATCTATTTATGCAGAGAATGTTCTCAAGAAGACTACATTAGGAAAAGATTTTCTAGTTTTCTAGTTCAATACTGCTGAATAATGAGCAACTTTCTATAGCACAAAAATGATGATGTTGTCTTTTTTTTGTTTTTCCAGGAACGTCTCTTGATGAGTCTTTTGCCTAGGAATGTTGCAATGGAAATGAAGGAAGATTTTTTGAAGCCTCCTGAAAGGATTTTCCACAAGATTTACATTCAAAGGCATGACAATGTTAGGTAGGATAGATATCACCCATGAAATAATTTAAAAGAGAGAATGTTCAGAACAAATACAGTGACGTGCACTTGTGGACAGGTTTTAGAATATAACAGACAATCAGTACTGTGATTTGTTGTATATTGTCCAAGGGGGGAATGGATCCACCAGAAAGACTTAAGAAACTCAGAATATAACATCAGAATATAAATATTCTGATATAAATATATATTCTATTTATATTCTGATATAAATCAGAATATAAGTTAATAAGTTTTGAATATTAATGCTGGGAAGTAAGAAAATTCTTTTCAAGGAAATGATCATTCTTTTTGTACTGCCTCACATTTTGTGTGAATAAGAGAATATATTTTGTATGGTAAAAATTACATGTTTTTATGTAGTTTTCTGATAGTAAGATGGATTACTTTCTGTGTAATAGCTTTTCCAATAGCATAGAAATACAGAAAATATTATGCAAACTTAAGAACATGTCCATCCCCATCATACAAGCATTCATCTTCAGAACAGGTTATTTATCAAGGCCCAATTCTATTTCTTGCACTTGTTCACTAACAAGATCTAGGTAACGACTGTAAAAATAACCTCATTCATATTGATTGTGGTTAAAGTGAATTCTCATTTTCTGTCCTCTTTGCCTCTCCAAACACATTCCTTAAAGGATTTATCTGAATTATGTTGCTTTATGATACTGTCTCTAGTTACATTTTTTCCACATAAACAGTTTCAAAGAGACTTATACCATCCTTGTACTGAGTATACAGCTCCAATAAGAGATGTCACAGAACTGTCTTCTCCTATGATTTTCACCATGTGCTCGTGTGGCTAAGGAGCAAAATATGTAAGTTCCCCTCTCTCTTATCCTGAGGTTTATTTTCCTACTATTGGGTTTCAGCCTATCTCCTATTGAGCTGACTCTAGTATTTGAAAACATCTCTTATTAGTTACTAAGTTGCTGCAACTAAAATTTTGAAAGTCAGAGAAGCAGAGGTTGCTGTAATGGGAGCGCTTAGAAGACTAATAAATCAGATCAGTTTTACACTGTAAGCTAATCATAAAATCACAAAATACTGTCATTGAGTCCTGCTACTTGCTCCTCATGAGATCACCCAAAATTCACACCTTAAATATGAGCACACTGTCCAAATGTTTCTTTGCTCCATCAGGTTGGTACCATGACCACTGCCCTTAGGAATGTTTCAGAGCCCAGCAATCCTCTGATGAATAAACTTTTCCTAACATCCATCTTGACCCTCCCCTAATGCAGCTTTCTGCTGTTTCTTTGGGTTGCATTACTGAATTTATTGATTAACAACACACTTCTTACCAATGGTTAAATCCTACATAAAGTTGATGATCATCATTACGTATAAAAAAAAACTCCTGGTCTTTAAAAAGCAACTTAAAGTTAGTTGTCAATGTATGAATATCCCAGAGCTCATTCTGCAGAGTTGACATTGTTGTTCATGAGCTTTGGTTATTCTCACTTGCCACAGTCAAGGTTGTCCGGGTTGTGAGTCCCTCAAGGAGAGAATTCAAGACTGGAAAGTGAACTATCTACTTTCTTCTCTATTTTTCTTGTTCATTTTTCACACTTTTAAGCTGTTATCCCCCTACTAATATTGATTTCCCTTTTTTCTTCTTCTTACCAATCTTCTTTCTCTAGGTGGTGGCCCACCTATTTCAGTCACTTATGCTAATTTTTTCTGCTCTGACAGATTCTTGTTGCTTGGGTGCCACCTCTTACTGTTTTTGTCCCTCTTGTCATCACATTGCTCATATGCCTGTAGAAAGTTGTTTCTGGTTATTCCATCCCGGTGCTACGAAATGCATACATATGCTGTTGGTTGCATTTATATTCAGGCTCAGTGCAATCACATGTCATCCTAACAAGTTCACTGTCATGGTTTCAGCTGAGACAGAGCTTTAGGAAAAAAAGAATGTTGATAACATACCAATGTTTTAGTTGTTGCTGAACAGTGTCAGTGTTGTACAGAGCCAAGTATATTTCAGTTTTTCAGCTTCTCATACTATCCTGCCAGTGAGGAGGACTATGGGGGAACAAGGAGTTGGGAGGGGACGTAATGTGTACAGCTGACCTAAACTGGCCAAAAGGGATATTCCATACATGCTGTGAAAAAAATATAAAACTGTGGGGAAATGGTCACAGGGGCACTCACTGCTCAGGGATCAGCTTGGCATTGGTCAGTGGGTGGTAATTGCACTGTGCATTGTTTGTTTTGAATACATATATAATTACTATTATTTTTTCTCTATTCCTTTCTTCTCGTAGTAAATAGCTTATATCTCAGCCTACGTTTTCTTTTTTCTTTTTTTCTCCAATCTTGCTGTAAGGGTGAGGAAAAAGCTATGTGGTGGTTAGATATATTCTGGGTTACATCACAATATACTTTTGTAGTTTACAAGCACAGCAGGTCTTAATGTTTGTTACGGAATTACAAGTCTTCTTAAACTGCTTTACTTTGCAGTTGAAATCTGCAGTTGATTATAACGATTCTGGGTTCACTGTTGTGCTGAAGACTTTTTGAAACTTAACCTCAAGAATGCCCTTTTTTTGCATGAAATGGCATTTCATATAATTTATAATACTCTTGCAGATTACTCACCTCTTCCATGTGAAGTTCATACAACATTTTGAACTTGAATACCCTATCTGACGAGGTGAATTCACTCTCTGACTTTAGGAAGGTATTTTGAAGTAAATGGAGAAAACATGGGATTTTAATATGAAAGAAAAGATCTTCAGAGAAGATACGTGAAAACTGGAGATTATACAGTTTTATGTAACAATTTCTTTTGCTACTAATGCAACTACTGAATTCAGTAACAGAAAAGGTGGGGAAGGGTGCACTAGATGATCAGGAAGATATTGCTAGCTGGTCCCATTGGACCTGCTTCACCGTGGGAGCTGTGTAGCTCCACATATTTGAATGATGCAGGGGAAACTTCCTGCTCATGCCACCCTGACACCAGTGTATAGGGCAGTTCTTTACGATTCCTTCATGAAGTGCCAGTAACAAGATGTGGACTTTGTCATCTGAAATCAGGGAAGAAAACTCCCAAACTCCCATGAGGCATTAGAAAGCAATGTTTCTTTATTCATCATGATGCATGCTGGGTGACTTGACAAGCAAGTGCACACTTCAGAGTTCAGGTTCTACATCTGAATAGTTAATACATGCATACGTAGTACATCGGCATACATATTCATTCTTTTTCTAGGACTCACAGATGTGCCAATGTCTGTTTGAGCATGCTTAGTGGCATTTAGGGTGGTCAAGTGCCCACCTACTTCTTCCCCTTTTTTCACAATCGATTTAATCTTGTGGCCTTCTATGATGGAGTGACGGCATTGGTGGACGAAGGGAAGGCGACCGATGTCATTTACCTGGACCTGAGCAAGGCCTTTGACATGGTCCCCCACCACATCCTCATCTCCAAATTGGAGAGAAGTGGATTTGATGGGTGGACGACCCAATGGATAAGCAATTGGTTGAAAGGCCGCAGACAGAGGGTGGTGGTCAATGGCTCTATGTCCAGGTGGAGGCCGGTAACAAGTGGTGTCCCCCAAGGGTCTGTCTTGGGACCGGTGCTCTTTAACATCTTTATTAATGACATCGATGAGGGAATTGAGTGCACCCTCAGCAAGTTTGCTGACGACACCAAGCTGAGTGGTGCGGTTGATACGGTGGAAGGAAGGGATGCCATTCAGAGGGACCTCGACAGGCTTGAGGGCTGGGCTCGGGTGAACCTAATGAGGTTCAACACGGCTAAGTGCAAGGTTTTGCATTTGGGCCGGAAGAACCCCAGGCACCCGTACAGGCTGGGAGGAGTGGTCCTTGAGAGCAGCTCGGCAGAGAAGGACCTGGGGGTCCTGATGGACGAGAGACTGAACATGAGCCAGCAGTGCGCTCTGGCAGCTCGAAAGGCAAATGGGATCCTGGGCTCCATCAGGAGAGGGGTGGTCAGCAGGGACAGGGAGGTGATTGTCCCTCTCTACTCGGCTCTTGTGAGGCCCCATCTGGAATACTGTGTCCAGGTGTGGAGCCCTCAGTACAAGAAAGACATTGAGATCTTGGAAAGGGTCCAGAGGAGGGCGACTAAGATGATCAGGGGGCTGGAGCACCTCCCCTATGAGGACAGGCTGAGGGAGTTGGGCTTGTTTAGCCTGGAGAAGAGAAGGCTGCGGGGTGACCTCATTGCAGCCTATCAATACCTGAAGGGAACCTACACCCAGGAGGGGAGTAAACTCTTTAGAAGGGCTGACAACAGCAGGACTAGGGGAAATGGATCCAAGTTGAAGGAGGAAAGATTTAGGTTGGATGTTAGGGGGAAGTTCTTCACAAGGAGAGTAGTTAGGCCCTGGAACGAGCTGCCCAGGGAGGTTGTGGATGCCCCGTCCTTGGACGTGTTCAAGGCCAGGTTGGACGGGGTCCTGGGCAACCTGATCTGAATGTGTACGTTTGGTGGCCCTGCTAGGCAGGGGGGTTGGAACTACATGATCCTTGAGGTCCCTTCCAACCCGGGTGATTCTGTGATTCTGTGATTCTGTGATTTCATCACTGAAATCTTTGACTAGTTTTCATCCACTTTTACCCAGTTTGGAAGATTTCCATTGCTTATTAGGCCACAGTGAGACAGTTCTTAAAAACAATATATGTGGAACCTGAGGAAAATGTCCTTGCACGTTTTGATATGAAAAGACAGAAATATTCTATTATGTCCCCAGTACAAAATTATTAAAGAAAACAAGACTATACCCACTAAAGTAGAAATGGAAAGTTTTAGAACTTACAGATCCCTTTTGTTAAATTACTATATTGATTCTAAAACTAACGTATTAATCCCTACTGCTAAACAAACCAACCTTCCTTTTAAAGGAAATGGAAATAACTTTTTCCTTTTGAGTAATGGCAGTTAATCTGGCCAGAGCTAAGGGACCATTCTTGTATTCTCATGATTTGCTCTTTTCATACCGCTCAGTGTGAGAAAATGACAACAAATGAAAAACTCCTCTATATTTCTAAATTGGAGTTTCAAACATCAAAGCTTCTTACTGGGAAACAGAAAATACATGGTGTATTTTCCTTTTTTATTGTAATCCTTTCCTTTTTTCCTGACAAACATCACCTTCCAGAAAGACAGAAATCAGTAAACTGCATTAGTAAACACAAAATTAGTAAACTGCATTATTTTTGTCTTATTATTATTATTATTTTTTAATGGAAAAGAAAAGGACTCTCAACCAACATACTCATGTCAGCCATCTAAAGCCATCTAAATGTTAAAAAAAATAAAATTAAAAAATTCAAGCAGTAGATCCTGCATGTGAAAAATTATTCATTCATACAGGGTTTTATTTTTCTTTCCGCAGCAGAAATAATTAACCTCCTTCAATATAAATTGAATATTTCTGTTTAGTGGCACTTTAAAGCTTAAAAAGGCCTGTCAATGAATACGTCCTATGGAAAAGCACAGCTCCATGCACAGCTGACAGTAGCATCAAAAGAATGTGCAAAGGGCCTTAGGAACAACAGTAATTGGAGGGATTCTTTTCTCCTCCAAATTGCTCATACGTAGCAAATTGAAAATGCCTGCTGGGGCAGACATTTATAAATTCACAATTTGGAGAAACTCTGTTATATTATTTTACTGACAGCAATACAAGTTGTAACAATAGTATTAACCTTGCTAGTGCTCATTGATGGATACTCCTGCTCTGCAATTTGTTTTGGTAATAAAGCTTTGTCTCTGAATGAAGGAGATAAGGAAGTTCTGCAGAGTCTTTGTAACAAGAAAATAGGAGATCCTGCTTAGAATCAGTCGTTGAATATGTAACATACTTGTAGGAAACCTCTGAATATGTAACATACCTCTTGGAAAACATCTGCATACATAATACAAGTCATGTATATTAACTGAAGACCATTTGTGTAAGCTGTGAATGTTAGGAATTTTACTCCCGTGTATTCAGAGAGAATGGTAAGGAGCTGAAACAGCTGCCCAGAGAGACTGTGGATGCCCTGTCCTTGGAGGTGTTCAAGGCCAGGTTGGATGGGGCCCTGGGCAGCCTAGTCTGGTATTAAATGTGGAGGTTGGTGGCCCTGTATATGGGAACTACTGAGTCATGGCCTGAACCTCTGATTGATCACCTGAGGTGAGCCATGAGCCAGCCAGAGGAGCACAGGTGAAGGCAATTCAGCTGTGCTGCCGGAAGGGGTGGAGCCAGGCTGCACCCCTCCTAGACCTATTTAAGAGCTGGCTACCAGTGGGGAAGGATCTCTTCTGGAATTGCCTCTTCTGGTGTTTTGTGGTGAGTCCAGCTGAAGTGTAAGCTTTCCATTTTATTCTCTTTTGTTATCATTGTCCGCTTTGCCTCTTGATTATATTGTGATTGTAACATCTTGATATCCATTGATTATACACTCTGCATGTGGCAGGGGGGTTGGAGATTCATGACCCTTGAGATCCTGTCCAACCCTGGCCATTCTGTGATTCAGCAGTGCTGTTAAAAAATGCCATTTATCTAACACTGGATCTTGAGTATTAGAGTTTCCTGATCAACTGTCTGATGGTATGAAAATTGTGGAAAAAGAGGATAAAAGCTTGAACACTTTGTACTCCTTCAATTACCGTGCTTGAACTCTTATAATTAAGTTCTAATAGATGCAGATCCTTTTTTTTACAATGTTTGCACATAATGCTTGACCTTTGCAGAAAGAAGTACTAAAGGCCCAGAATCTGAAATGTTGTATGACCAATTGAGAGATTTTCTTACCCTGTAACTCATTATTTTTAACTTAGAATTTTCATTTTTAAGTGAATTGCTTTAAAATTAAAATTCTGTTTAACTGAATTATTGATCACTTACATTTTTTTCTTTCAGTTGATTTCTCCTAATGCAGTGTTGTGTTATGGTTTTGTCATTTTTTTAAAATTTATTTTCAAAAGAAGTGTAATATACAGAAAGAACTGCTCTTTCCCCTCTCTCACAGTTCATTAACTTAACTTTCAAAATGTAAATAAGTTTTCTATTCAGCAACAGCTGCATGTGAAAAGAGAAAAATCAGTAGCTTTAAATTTGCCTTACACCTGGAAGTAAGATAACAGTATAAGAAAAGCATACCAGGTCTCTACATGCATTTGTACCTAAGCAGGAAGAACAAGATCTTCCCCATATAAACTTCATTATCTCTCATTTCACCATATAAAAGACAGTGATTAAAACAGAAACTGCGGAAACTATGGAAACTTCGCAAAGTAGAGGTCAAAAAGAACTGTCATAATCTGGTGAAAATCAATCCTTTACCAACATGTTCTTCACTCCACAGTTCTGCTGCTTCTTCTTTGTTTGGTACAAAATACCTAACATACCAGAATATTACTCAGTGATCTTGAAAATTTGATGGTCTTTGTCACAATTTGGGGGAACATAACGCTGTTAGAGAGTGTCCAAAAGAGGGCTATGAAGGTGATGAAGGGGTTCAAGTCCATTGATTTTTTTCAGGCTAGAGAAGAAGAGACTGACGGGAGGCCTCACTGTGGCCTACAGCTTCCTAACTAAGGGAAACAAATGAGCAAACAGTGATCTCTTCATTCTGGTGACCATGACAGGACCCTGGGGACGGCATGGAGATGCACCAGAAGAGGCTCAGGTTGGGTGTTAGGAAAAGTTCTTCACTGATAGAGTGGTCAGGAACTGAAACGGAGTCCCCAGGGTAGTGGCATCAAGCCTGCTGGGCTTCATGAAACATTTGGACATGCTCTCAGACATAAAGTTTGAGTTTTGAGTGGTCCTGTGTGGAGTCAAGACTTAAAGCTGATGATCCCTGTGAGTTCCTTCTGACTCAGGATATTCTATGATTACATACGTGGAATGTAGTTTGCAAAATAATTTAACTACAGCAAAAAGCAAAGGCAGCTCGTAAGCATGGCAACAGTAGCAATTACAGCATTACATGGTAGTCGTAGTTAGATGAATTCCACTCAATTTAAGTAAGCAACTTGGTGGTGGAAGTTTCTTATTCTGCACCTCAGCTGTCCATTTCATTTCAGTTTGGGCATTTTCCTAAGTGCTGCTTTTGTTTTTGCTCTGTGCTTGTTTCTACTCTTAACACTGCAGATTCCTAAAGAAAGCCAATTGTGTTCAATCATTCCACCACATTCTATGTGCGATATTTTAAAAAAGAATAAAAGCAAGCAAGGCAGTGCTATGTCTGTTTGCATGTTTCACCTCTAAATTCCCCTTTCTCCTCTGATCAGATCCTTTCTTGCCAAATATTTGATCACTCAGGAAGCAGTGAACTTCCAGTGGTGAACTAAACTGAGGAACTGATCTGCTCTAAAATTAACCCCAAAAAAGCCTGGACAAATTTCAGCTTTCATATTCACTACATGGATGGGCAAAATCCTTGGCTGGTGCAAGGAGAGATTAGGACAAGACAGCAGTTTCTCTGTGATAGTGTTATCTTTTGTTATTTTCTATTCACTTCTGAAACTGCCCTATTGGTACAAAGTATGGTATTTAGGATGTTATAGAAATGGGATTTTTCTAGTTAAAACCCTATTCAAACGTATCCGTTATTACATCAACACATTTCAGGAGCCTCTATGATTTCTGATGCCCCACTATGTTGTACCTCCAAAAGATGTCAGGGTGATTGAAGTCCCCCATAAGGACCACATTTTGTGAATGTGAAGCTTCTTCTATTTGAGGGCCTCACCTACTCTATCTTCTTAATCCTGTGGCCTGTAGTGGATTTCCAACTACAATGACTTCTTCCCCTGCCTTCCCATTAATCCTAAACCATAAGCTCTCTGTCAGCTCCTCTTCTATCTCCAAATGGAGTTCCAAGGACTCCAGCAGGACGTTGATGTAGAGGGTAACACCCCCACCCTTCTTCCCCTGCCGGTTTTTCCTAAAGCATTTATGGTCATCTATTTCTACATTCCAGTCATGAGAGCCATCCCACCACATCTCAGTGATGCCAGTGACATCGTAGCACTTTGGGCACACACGTGCCTGCAGCTCTTCCTGCTTGTTCTCCATGCATCAGGCATTTGATTTGGGCTCCCATTGAGGCTGCTAATTCACCAATTAGAATTCCCTTATCCTGCATCTTAGGTGCTGTCTTACTGGCCTGTGATCCAACTCCAGGCCCAGGGGATCCATTACTAACATCAGCCTCAAAGTGAGATGGTTTGAGAATCCCCTCCCTCAGCAACTCTAGTTTAAAAGCCTCCTGATTAAATTGGAAAGCTTGTTGCTAAAGATGGTCATCCCCTTCTCTGAGAGATGAACCCCATCCCCCCTCAGAAGACCAGATTTCCCAAACTAGTTCCACGACATAAATAGCCGAAGCCCTGTTCATGATACCACTCCCTTAACCATGAATTCATTTTCTTAATTCTATCAGTCATTTCTCTTCCCACTCCCCTAAGTGAGAGGATTGATGAGAAGACTACCTGTGCTCCTGAGCTTTTCACCACTGCTTCCAGCTCTTTGTAGTCCCTCTTGACATTCTCCAGGTTGCTAACAGCTGTGCCACTGGTGCCTACATGAAACAGCAGCAGTGGGTAGTAAGTAGTCCATGAGATGTACAAGGTCTGGCAGCCTCTCTGTCACATCCTTGATGCAGGCTCCTGGCAAGCAGCAGACCTCTCTAGATAGCAGGTCAGGACAACAAATGGGTGCCCCTGTACCCCTCAGAAGATAATCACACATCACTATCACCTGGCACTTTTTCTTAGCTGCAGTAGCTGCTATGTAATGGGGAACAGTCTGACTGCCTCTCTCAGCTCTGATGACTTACCTGTTAGAGTTTCTTGTTCCTTCTCAGTCTGCAGAACCACAAAGCAGTTCTGCAGAGGCACCTCTCAATTTGGGGCAGGCTTGTTCCTCCTGTTAGTCTTTCTTGTGGCAATATGCCGTTTCTCATTACTCTTGCCTTCCCCTCCAACTGGATGTGCCAATGGAGAAGTTTGGGGCTGTTTGGCCCTGGACTGTGGATTCAGTGCAGACTGCATGTGAATCTGGCTGTCTTCTTCTAGCTCTGCCACCCCAATAGCATACAGCTTTTTGACTGTCTCCTGCAGCTCATCCACCTGTTGCAGGAGGTCCTGCACCTGTGCACATCTTACATAGGCGAGTTTGCCTCTCACCTCTGCTCCTGGAGCAAGGTCTAGGCACTTTCCACAGATCACGATCTGCACAGCTGCTTCTCCCTTTATCAATTCTGTCTGTCACCAATTTGGTGACCAGGAAGATATTGTTGTTTCAGGTTTGACTCGGTTCCGGGAACTCTCTCTCTCTCATCTTGGCTGATTTATTAATCTCAATTTCAATTAAATTGTATCTATTGTGTTATCTTGTATTCCAATATTATAGTAAAATAAGTTTTCCTCCATAGATTGTTGCCGCTGTTCTTTTCCTCCCTTCCTTCCTTCCCATTTTTGTGGGACTGGGGTGGGGGGGGGGAGGACAGAGGCCTGCCGCCCCTGTCACGGACATAGATTGATCTAGTTAACTCCATGACAATGACATAAACTGGAGATGTGTAACTCCTCTTCTCTTTGATTTGGTTCCTATGCTTTTATTAGATAGTTAAGAAACAGAAAGTAATCCAACAAAATCAGTGCCATCTAAATTGTACTTTACAGAATCAAGTGCTTTATATAGGAATGATTTATAAAGAAATGATTTGAGATGATGGTATCACAACTCAGCACTTGAATGTATGCTAGTTTTGAGGACAATACTAAATTGGGATGAGCTGTTGATTCCCTCCAGTGTATAGTGGCCTTGCAGAGAGATCTTGATAAATTCTAAAGCTGAACAATCATCAACTTCATGAAGTTCAACAAAAGAAGGACTGATCTGTATCTGGACATTGAGCCACTGACCACCACTCTGTGGGTACAGCCTCAGTTCCTCATCCATCAAACAGTACATCCATCATAGCCATATCTTTCCAATTTGGAGAGAAGGATGTCATAGGGGACCATGTCAAGAGCCTTACTGAAATCCAGACAGATGATGTCAATGAGTCTTCCCTTGCCTGCTGCTGCAATTATGCCATCATAAAAAGAGACAAGGTTGGTCAGGACCTGCCACTAGTGAAACCATGCTGGTTATTCCATATCTCCTCCTTCTTTTCCATATGCCTTAGCATAGCTTCCAGGAGGATCTGCTCCATGATCTACCCCAGAACTGAGATGAGGTTAACAAGTTTGTAGTTCTCTGGGTCATACTTTCTACCCTTCTTAAAAATGATTACTATATTGCTTCACCTGACCACCATCACTTTTCAAATATCATTAAACGTGGATTGGTGAGTGTCAGAAAATTCTTTCAGGACTCTGGGATACATCTCATTGGGATGCAGAGACTTACGGATGTTCAGTTTCCTCAGCAGTTGCCAATCTGATCTTCGCTTGTAGAAGGAGGGCCATTGCTCCCCCAGTTTCCACTTTCTGAATCATTTTCTGGGATGTATTAAAATAAACATGATGTACAGATAGAGGGAGATGATTCTTGGCTCTCTTGAGATCCCACATGTAGTACTGTATTCAACTGTGGGGATCTCAGCACATGAAGGACTTGAAGCTGTTGGAGCAGGTCCAGAGGAGGCCTTGAGGATGATCAGAGGACTGGAGTTCCTACTAAGGAAGTATGTGAGAGTTGGAAAAGTACAGGCTTCAAGGAGATCTTCTGCAGTTTTTCAGTACCTCTAGGGCCCTATAAGAAAGCTGGAGAAAGACCATTTATCAAGACTAGGAATAGTAACTTTATACTAAAAGAGGAAAGATTTAGATCAGATGTTAGGAGGAAATTCTTTACTCAGAGAATGGCGAAGCATTGAAACAGGTTGTCCAGAGAAATTGTGGATGCCCCATCCCTTGAAGGCATTCAAGGCCATGCTGGATGGGACCCTGGACAACTAGATCTATTTGGAGGTGCGCCTGCCAATAGTAGGAGAGTTGAAACTAGGTGATCTTTAGCATTCCTTTCATATGAAAAAGAATATGATTCTATGTGTACATGTTATGACTGGGTTTTTCATTTATAACCACCTTAAAAGCAGATAACAGTTTCTTTTTACTTTAAAAGTCTAAAAAGAATCCTAGTGTTCACTTTTGTAAGTGGACATTGTTGGTTTCATGGGAGATACTTCCGCTAATTTAATGTGGTTAGGAAAAAAAAAGTAGACTGCCATGTAAATTGAAGCAGAAATATAAAATAAGTTAAAATATAGATTGTCCAAGGATTAAGTTATAACACAGCAGAGAACTGAACATAAATAAAATTGAGTGAAAGATCTCAATGAACATTCGAATACCTTTTAAATCCTCAAGTAATTTAGGAGGATGATTTGTGATTAAGTAATATGGTTCACTTTCATGACTGCAAAGTAAAGTTGGATAAATGCTGGATATTTTATTATAAGAAGTCTTTTTGTCGTTTTTAAACAGCATAGAATGAAATAGCTATTTTTCCCCTGTACCAAGAAAGTCTTGAATAATAGTTTCAAAAAATATACTCAGAAGAGAGTGGAGAAAGCGACCTGAGGGTTAACAGGGCAACGTACAGGCTTTGTTTCTAGATTAAAGCCCTTTAACTCAGAATTAGTCAGTTTTGTGCTGAGATCCGTTACCTTATCTGCTCTGGTAGAGAAGGGATTTTATCAGCTAGGTTCAATGAACTGAGGGAAGCACAGGCTGAGCTGGGAACTATATTGCTTTTTTGTTTGTTTGTTTTTGTGGCTTCAAGGGAAACTTCAGACTTTGTTACGAGAAAGCAGCAACATCTTTGTTCTGCCTTTTTATCACCTGTCATTTTATCTAAACAGAGAGCATATTAAGGGGTAGTATGTAATGTTTAAATTAAATTTTCAGTTTGGGAGAGAAGTTTTATACTACGTCAAACATAGACTATGTGGGATGGGATTGCTTGTTGTCATTTGCATAAAGAAAGACATTTATTGTCTAGGTGTTGACTAAACTAAAACTAAAATGTTAGTTTTCTGCAGTGGGGTTTGAGACTATGGAATTACTTAGGGTCTAAGTAATTCTAAAGATCATAGCTCCAGGTTCACTTGAGGTTCAGAATCTACACAATAGCTGTTATGTTCTCTATCACTGTAGTATTTATTTTCCTTGGAGTTATTTTGTCCTCACAGATAGGTAGGAATTATTAAGGTAGATTAAACTTCTGGACATTAAAAACTTGCAGAGAATTGGTGGGATCTTGACACTTACTGAACCATGTAGCACAGTACAGAGAAGTCATGACTGACACTGCAGATGCTGGCTCATAATAGGTGAGCAGCAAAACCACATCACAGAGCAACAGTATACGAGTCCTCCAGTATTTTGTCATGCCTTTCTGTATACAGTAAGCCTCAAGCAAAGTTTATCAGTTTTACTGTGGAACTGTACAGAGATAAATCAAGCTGAATAGAACGCATCTGTAAAGAGCAGAAGCAATTTTGTTCCTGAAGTACTCAGGGGAAAATCTTGAACATGGTGCTTTGTCCTATGTACCCATTAGATAAGTATATAGGCATTGAAGAGATTATCATGGTTGTCTACAATAGGTATCAGCACCAACCTCTATTTAGCTTACTGTTTCAGATCTATAATGGCTTTATTCTGAGCAGCACCTTTGATAGCATACGTGGCTTGTTTGAGTTTTGGGTCCCATTCTTGCTGTAAGAGGGTGTATGGGAACAGCTGAGTCATGGCCTGAACCTCTGATTGATCACCTGAGGTGAGCCATGAGCCAGCCAGAGGAGCACAGGTGAAGGCAATTCACCTGTGCTGCTGGAAGGTGTGGAGCCTGGCTCCACCTTTCCTAAACCCATTTAAGAGCTGACTACCAGTAGGGAAGGATCCCTTCTGGAGATCCACTCTGCTGGAGTTTTGTAAGCAAGCCTAGGATATGGGTAAGCTTTCTCTTTGTTCTCTTTTTGCTATTATAATCTGTTTTGCCAAACTTTCTTGTTTATTTTGTAATTGTCTTAATATTCATTGATCATACAGTGGGAAAAGAGAGGGGATGTAAAGATTACTTTTGTACTGATATCTTTATGGTTTTTTCCTTCTTTATAGCATTTTGTTTGCAGACATTGTGGGATTTACTAGTTTGGCATCACAGTGCACTGCTCAAGAGCTGGTGAAGCTGCTAAATGAGCTGTTTGGCAAATTTGATGAGTTAGCTACTGTAAGTACAATTTTTTAAAATCTACTTGAATTTTCTTTCTGAATGTTGATGCATGAGTTAAATATGTTAGAAATCTGTGATAGACTGTTTTAGTTGTCTGTGTTACAAATTTCTAATGCTTCAATTTTTTTCTTAACATTCTGTAGAGTAAGCAGTAAATCTAAATGTTTAGGAAAGGAGCTTAATTTGTTTTCAAAAATACTTTTAATGCTTCTTTGGAGGTCAGCAGAATTCTTCATTGGTCCTGGCTGCAGAAAAATTAGAGTTATAAGAGATATTTCAGTATTAAAATTTCTTGTCTGTATGGAAAAAACAATAGAAGTTATTTCTATTCAAAGTACAGCGTAAAATTACTTTCTGTAATGATAAGAAGCTAGAGACTCAAATCAATTCATCGCAGGTGACACTCCTTGTCACAGAAATTGTTTTGGTGTTTTGAGTTTTTTTCAGAAAGGCTATTGTAGGCAAAATGGGACTTATATTATTACTGATACTTATGTTTTAACAATTGCATTTAAATTTGTGCCAGATCCCCAAAGGAAAAAAAATCTGAGTTGAATGTTCCTTGTCCTAAAGTCTAATAATACCATAGGCATTTTACAAGAAATGAGAGGAATGGATGCTCCTGAAAATGTTCTCAAACGTGGTTTCAAATTACAGATAAAAATGTGTTTTCCCAATGAAGAAAACAAAATTTCTTTGATTCTATCCTGTTTGCTGATCTAGTCCTCAGAGCACTGATTTCTGACAAGTAGCACCTCTACATAAGTTATGCTTCTCCATTGTCTAATTATCATATCTTCTGACTCTATACAGCAGCTTAGAGAACATATTTCTTCAGTTTCTTCAGTCCTGTCATGCAGCATCCACATGGTCCAAATTCACTTATAATCTTCCAAAAGAGATCTGAAGTTCATGGACACTAGACTTCCTCTCTAAAAGGCAAATGAAGCCTTCTATTGCATAAGAGGCCAGGGCTGAGGAAGGCCTATTCTCTCTCCCCAGAGTAGATTTTATTTTGCCCAAGTGCTGTGTCTTGATTTGTACTCTGCTCAAATCAGAACAGAGAGGAAAAGATGTGCATTCCCTCTTCTCAAGAAAAGCAGAAGAGTAAGTTAAACGCTGAGTACAGAAAGAATGAAGGTGGATTCTCTATTTTTGTTTGGTGGGGAAGAAGCAGATTAGAGACAGAATTGAAGATTAGAAAAAAAAAATTGCTTTCTGTTCAGCCTGTATACTTTCCAAATTCTTCTCCAGGATTCTTTCAGCTACATGAGAAAGAGTCATTATTTACACATCCTTCTTATTCATACTGTACTGCATCAGGATGTGATTAAAGATACAATGTATGATTTTCTTTACTTCTAATGTGGTAAATGGAGGCTTTGTATTGACTCCTGCATTCAGAAAAAAGTATGCTGAGCTGTACTTTTTCAGAAGGATTCTGATTTCCTAGTTATAACAACTTCTAGATATTCATTTTAGTTCAAAACAGAAGATTGGGTTGATTTAAAAACAGTGCTGTGCTTTTTAGTGTTCAAAATGATGAGGTAAGAAACTGCAGGGAACTTTTAAAAAAAAAAAAAAAAGTAATGGTGATGGATATGATCCCTGCAATGCCTATAGTGTGATCTGTGAGCATGCATGCTATGTGCTGCTGCTGCTCAGGATGAGGTAATTACAGTACAACAATTGTCCTGTCTTACAACTGTAATGTTTTAAAACAGAAAAGTTTAAACAAAATGCTATAGAAATATTTTGTGTGAAGCATAGTACCAGGAGTCAAAAAGTGTTATCCTATATGTATTTGCTGAGAGACTCATGAAGAATCTTGGAATTTTTGCACCTTGACACTTGGTGTGAATAAATTTCACTTTTGCTTTTTGACAGCATGACTCTAAATTTGGCCTCTAAAAGGTGTTTCAGAGGAACATAGAAATATCTTCTTGAGAGATCTAGGACAGTCTAATCCAAAAGGAGTTTGTCCTTCCAGCATTTAGAAGTTAATTTATGGCTTGAGGCATTAGATTTTTCGGTTTTCCTGGTGCTTTTGAAATACAGCTGGTACTCTGTTTCAGAGAGTAACTGTTTATGACAGAATTTCAGCTTGTTGTCTTTCAACTCTTTCAAAAGCTTGCTTGTACTTTTTTTAATAGGGAGAAAAGATATTTTCATAATAACATTGTTAGGTCACTTTCTTAAGGAAACAAGTGAATTATTAAACAGTTGTTTTTATATGACATTGTCTTCCTTCTAAAAACATTTAAGTCAATTAGTCAACTTAGTTACTACAAGTGAAGGAAAAGAAATATTAAAAAAATAATGCTAGACAAAAATGAATGACAGTGCTTGTATCCTTGCAGGAGTGTAACTTCACCCTAGACATTCACTGGAGAATCTACATGGAGAACAGCTGTCTGAATGCTTCAGAATTCATTAATATGTCTGGTTACTGAAGTACTTGTTTTCTCTAGATTCACTGATTTTAGACTCTTAGGACAGCCCAGGTTGGATGGGACCAGAAACATCATTGGGTCCAACATTTTGTGTGGAAAGGGAGCCTGAATGAGATTAGCTAGTGCTCTGTCCAAACACTTCAGAAAGGTGTCTTGAAAGGTCAGATAGGTTACAATAAAAACTCTCCTTTTAATTTTTTTCTATTGAATTTTTCAAGTACATACAGAAGTAAATGAAGATTTGATTCTTCCTGTTATGATATGAGCACTCTCTGAACGTAGTTCTGATCATTGTTTTTTTGTGTCAGATGCCAATGTTGCTGATATAGAAATAGAGGTTGTAAGTTCCTGCCAAAATTCTGCTATATTCTGTTGCTGTGCAGTCTGAAAAAAAGGCGTCTGAGATGGAAGTGTATATGAAGAAAAGGTGTATCATTGACTCATAGAATCTTGAATTCCTCCTGAATGCTGAAAAAATGGCATTTGCAAACATTCACCAGCATTTGCTAAATGTTTATGCAGATCAAACAGTGGATGTCAGCACAGTAAGTTGGCAAGTGTTATGTTTCAGCAGTGGTGACAATCACAGTGAGTCAATCCTGACAGTGCAGATTTTTAAGAACATGGAATGTAGGCTTTTGTTCCCAGCTGGTGAAAATGCTTAGCTAATGGTGGTGACTGTGCTGAAAAATAGTGCTTTGTAGCTGATAATTTGCTTTTTGATGTAGTGTTATAGGACTTTGGATCAGTTCCGTATACATGCAGTGTGAACATCTGTACTCAATCTCCTTCTGAAGTCATCACGCAGAACGTTATTTATGGAGTTCAATGTATGTCATCAAGATCAATGCCTAATTACACTCCAGAAGTGCTAGTTTGACTTTTGTTTCACCTTAATCTGGTTCATAGCTAGGGGAACTGTGAAGGGTGTCTGGTGAAGGGGAGTAGCTGGCCTAGGGAGCACAGGTTAACTCTTTGGACCTATGCTCTCCACATGTCCAGAAGGGGATGGACTCAGACTGGAGCCACCCTGAGCTCATGTAAGGGCCAGTCGCTGAAGAGAGAGCACCTCTTAGAGCTAGGCTGCTTTGTGAGGAATGCTGTACAACCAGAAATATGCTTCACCAGTTGGATGAGTTCTGTTCTTTGCCTGGTTAACAACCTGTCAGAAGAAATCTTGCTTCTTCAGAAGTAGAATTGAAGTGCCCAGATACACAGTTCAGCTGTCTAATGTACTCTTCATACACAGTTTTGGCTAGAGTCTTATGCCCTTATGCAGATCTGCTATACAGAGCACAGCAATGCATGGCAGCAGGATTTAGCCTGAACCACACATCCTGTGATGGAGGCCAGCAGTGTATCCTCAGAGCAGTCAGCTCTGCTCGTTTAATATGATTGTTTTTATCTCCATCAAGTCTTTCTGAAGATGACTTTCTTTTTAGTCAGATGGATATGATGTCTTGCTAGTTCTTCTCAAGTGATCTTTTTTTTTTTTTTTTTTTTTTTTTTTCAGAAATTTTTGCAAACTGAGAGGAATGGATGCTTCCAGTGATTAGGTCTTGAACTTTTTCCATGATTTTTTTGTTTAGAGTATGACTGAATTTCATGTTTTTAGCTACTGCACAAAAGTGACAGTTTTTTAAATCTTCTCTGTTGTGGTAGATGAAACTAGGGAAAATATCAGTTTCCTGAAATTTAGAGCTTAGTCTTTGTGCTTTTTATAGTGAATTTGTGTAGGGTTTGTTTTCTCCTTGGGTATTTCTCTACATAAGAAAACTGTTAAAGAATATTTAATGAAAGTTTTCCAGTAGACAAGCATGTTCATCAGTCGTTTTGCATAAAATATTCTTGCTGAGATCTTTCTTCATTTGCAAGTAGACAAATCATTTGACTGTTAAATAGATTTTTACTCTCAAGGACTAAAAGAATCTAACTTTCTTATATTTTCAGATTAGTTTCCATTCAGAGTAGGAACGGACTTCACAATGAAGTGGGAATACGTAGATGATGTGTGCTAAAATCTTGTAGGTTATTGCAGATCAATTTATACAGTTACCAATAAAACTGACAAAAACAATTTGAACAAAAATGCTTTTTGTTGCTGTCCTGAATAATTCTACTTATGCTGTGCCTATGATGTGAATCTCAAGTATGACTTCATGAATTATTACTAGACTATAAGCTTATCTAGATATGGCCAGTCTTCTGCATTCAGGACCTACTGAGACATTTGCTGTGGTGCTTCCAGTACTGAAACAAGATTTGTTTTCTTTTTCCACTATCTCTACTACTCTGCATAAGCTATTCTTGTTAAGTCTATCCTCGCTGTTACGGCTATGAATATGCTTCCTCTGTCCTGTTAAATCAAACATAAACATTGCAGTTAGCTCATGCTCAATATTTTTAATTCTGAGACAAGGAGATGTGCAAGAACTACTACAGGCTGTTGAAGTTATGATTTGCAGGCATTATTCTATTAAAAGGTACTTATAATGATCACTTCTGATTTTAAACCCATAGCTCAAGACTTGAGTAAAAGAAATACTGGAATGTTCATGTACAAACTGAGAGGATTCCATAAAATTTCTAATTGGCCAGGCAGATTTCAAAAGCTTATCTCTATATAAGGGTATAAGCATTATATAAACTCATCTCTTGTTGTTTAATAATGGAATTAAATGTGATAGAGAAAGATAAATTCATCTCTTCCAAAAGATTCGCATTCTCACTGTTTGCTGAACTTTAGTAACTTGGTATTACATTGCTCAGTTGCACTATAAAGCCATCTGATTAACTTCATTCAATTTGCTGCCTGTCCTTCTAAGACCCTGAAGGAGGATTACTTGTCCTTACCCATTCCTTTAATGACATAACACTATACATGCATTTCCAAAGGTGTCTGGAGTAGTGTCATTGGCTATCCATCTGTGTAACATAAGGATTAGACTAGCAATGAAGGCAACTGGTATCGACACTCAAAGATCTTTTGTTAGGTTGTGTTCAAATGCTTTAAAAGAAGGCCATCAAAACCAGCTTCTGGACCAATGCTACTGTTGTCAGACTGGGTAGTATACTATTGGCTTACTTGGTGAATATTCAAATTTGTCTTACTGAATGTTGTTTATGCTTGTGACAGTGTAAGCGAATTTGCAAACCATGCCTGTGCATATGTGTATGGATACATATATTTGTGCAGTGTTACCTAAAATATTATTTTGCCCACTTCTGTTCCAATCTAATGGAAAAAAAAATATGTAAAATTGAAATAGATTTGATTTCAATTTTAGTGAATGTTTTAAATATTTTCTGAGAATACGCATCTGTAACATAAACTTACAGTTTTATTATTTAACTATATAGATTTGCTAATAGGGCAATTGAAAGCTTGCTAAGCTGATTATTTGTTGAGATCAATAGCCCTTTAGAGTGATATGATAAATATGCCGCACCTGCTATGCACACTGAAAATATGCCACAGTAGTTACTTCTATCATGTCTTTATTCAAGTCTCTGTATGTTTCACTGACCTCCTTGGAATGAAGTTCTTGGTTTGAGAAGACATAAATACTGCGTTTTACTGTTTTATGTCATTGAGGAATACTAGAGATTGTGGGATTTTTTATTTTTTTATTTTTTATTTTTTTTCCCAATAATTATTTCATACTGTCTTCTCTCAAGAACTGTAATCTTTTTGGCCTGGATCATTAAAATAGACTTGATTCCCTAAGGATTAGAGGGAAAGTTAGTATACTTTAGTGTGGCTCCCAAAGCCCAAGATGCCATACTGATGAATATGAACTGAAAATTTGACCCCATTTGCCTAACTAACACAAGTGGTTCTGCTCTGAGCATGGTAGGCTGCTTAGAGGAAGCCTTTGGAATAGGGCACAACCCAACTTCTACTCCTAGAATAGAGGGGGGAAAAAAAAAGAGGAGGGGAAATTGAAGAGGAAAACACTAGTGTGTCATCTGTGATGACTTCCTTTTTTCATGGTTATTAATCTTCCCCTTGGTCAATTGAAAGACCTTGCCTGCACCAAACACGAGTCATGCCTGACCAATCTGATGATGTTCTGTTGTGGAATGAGTGCATCAGTCAACAAAGGAAGACTAACCAGTGCCATCTGAGCATGCTTCTGTGAGGCCTTTGATTTGATCCCACACCACATCCTTATCCCTAAATTGCAGGCATCTGTACTTCAAGGATGAACTATTACATGAATAAGGAATTGGTTGGCTGTCCACAGTCAGAGAGTAGCAGTTAATGTTCCAAAGTCCAGGTGAAGGCCAGTGAGGAGTAGTATTCCTCAGGAAACTGTCTTGGGACCAGCACCCTTTAGCATCCCTCAGTTACACAGGCAGTGGAGTCAAGTGCACACTCATCAGAAAACTTGCTGGCATTAAGTGGTGTAGCTCATACGGGAAGGATGCCATTCAAAGGGGCCTGGGCAAGTTTCACAAGTGAACCTATGTGAACCTAATGATGTTCAACAAGTCCAAGTACAAGATACTGCACCTAGGTAGGGCCAGTCCCAGACATGAGTACAGACAGAGGAGAAAAAAATTCCTTGAGAGCAGCTCACCAGAAAAGAACTTGAGGATTCTTGTGGGTGAAGAACTTAATATGAGCCAGTAGTATGCACATGCAGCCTGGAAGGCCAACTGTACCCTGGGCTAAATCAAAAAAGAGGTGGCCACTAGGATGATTGTTCTCCTCTTTTTCCATCCTTTGAGGCCCCATCAGAATAACTACATGCAGGCCCAGGGCTCTCAGCAGTAGAAAGACTTGGACCTGTTGGATGCAAAGTAGGTCTACAAAATGACCAGAAGGCTGGAGCACCTCTTCCATGAAGAAAGGCTGAGGGATCTGGGGCTTGTTCAGCCTGGAGAAGGCTCTGGGGAGGCCTCATTGCTTCTTTCTAGTATTTAATGGAAGACTATAACTGGGAGGGAAACTGACTAATAGGACAAGGGAGAATGGTTTTAATCCAAAAGAAGGGTGATCTAGAATTAGCAGTGGAAGGAAATGTTTTGCCCAGAGGGTGGTGAGGCACTAGAACAGGTTGCCCAGAGATCTTGTGGATGCCTTTTCCCTGGAGGAATTGAAGACCTTGTTGGATGGGGTCCTGGGCAATGTGGGTGGGACCCAGCTGGTGACATCCCTGTCTGTGGCAGAGGGGGTGAAATTCAGTGATCTTCAAGGTTTCTTCCATCTCGAGCCACTTTGTGATTCTATTGATATAGCTATAAGGGACAACAGTGGACCCTTCCTCCATCATACTTCCTGGCCACAGTAAGGAAGCTCTTGACAACAATGAAGCATCCAAAAAGATAATGCATATTCTTTCTTCAACAGTCATAGTTTGCAAATATCTCCTGGAGTAGTTGTTTTTAGAGCAATTTTTTACCGTTATTTTTTGTGGTATTTTTCCCCAGAAAGTTATGTACTGAGTTTGGATCCTTGACTGAGACTTTATTTTTGATCTATTTATTTAACAAAGAGTTATTTACTTGGATAACTTTATCCATTACACTAGCGCTGTTCAAGAGACTGGCAGCTGTGCCCAAAGGAGTTCTGCAGAACTGCTTAAAAATCTATTGGTAAGGGACTATGGTGGGTGAACTGCCTGGCCAATGCAGTTCTAGTAGTCTCTTGAGCTTTTTATCATGTACATAAAAGCAAATTATCTGCTGTTTCTAAACAGGCATTGTGTGTATCATCTGTGACTAGAATTTAACTGTCACATTTAAATTCATCACTGTCACAAATCTGAAAAATATTGAGTGAAGGGCTTGGAAGTTTCTGAGGAAACAAAACAAAGAAAGGACATGGATTTGTTTTGTTAATTTGAATATCAATCAGCTTAAAGGTTACAGGCTCTATTTTGTAACTGAGAATTTGATCTCACAGATAGTGATGTGCCCTTTGTATTTGTTGTATTTGTAGTAGTGGAAATAAGTAGATTTTACTCTTGGAGCAACCTCTGTAAAACATGAGGTACTGATCTATAGCACAACAGTGCTCTCAAAACCAAGGAATTTGAAATGAGTCATTTTGGATGTAAACACTGAAACAGGAAGAACACTTGTCAATTAACACATACATATTCCAGTAATCTAGGCTGGATAAGGACTTTTCTGAATGTCTTTCTGCTGGATTGAATAGTCATTGAGTCTCCACAGACTGCATACTGAAGAGCTTTATGGAGGTTTTTGGCTTGTGGGACAGAACAAGTTATTTTGGATAGACTTAACTACTAGTATTTTCTACTTGTTCTAGATTTGCCCACAGTGGTTTTTTTTTTTTTATTTGGGCAGTATCATGTTGTAATTTCTACTATAAAATCTTAGTGGTTTCCATCAAAAAGCCTTGTACTGGAAAGACTGTTTGTGTTAGGATGGATTTTGAGGTTTGCATATCATTTTTTTAATCAATAATTTTTGCTTATACAATACCACTCAGCCAAGGATCTCAAAACACTAGATTAGATCTCCATGTAAAATTGGTGAGGCATCTTGTGGCCATCAACTGCAGGAGCACTCTATGGCCCTAGTTCTAATGCTTCTGAAATAATTATGCTTACATTCCTTAATATATATGCAATGACGCATAGTTTTATATTTAAAGTCATGTTGTGCAGCAGAAGAAATTTTAAGTAGCCTCTCTTAAGAAAGACTTCTGTGCTAGTTAAGTGTACCCAAAAAGATGACTTGTTTCTTTGATTTAGCTTGTGCATTTAATGCTTACAGCTTGTGCATCTAATGCTTTATTAATGTGAACCTGGAGGAAAAAAAATGTAAATGAATTTTGCCAGCATTATTTCTTCTCTGCCTGAACAGAGGATATTGTGGCTACATCAGATTGATTCTTGTAGGCAGAAGGCTGAATGAGAAAATGTGCTGTTTGAAGCTGAAATGGTATAATTGGGCATCCATTTTTTTTTTTTTTTTTTTTTTTTTTTCCAGTTTAAAAGCCCCATCTTTTCTTTTTCTGCTGCTGAAGGCAAGTCTGTCTTGTAAAAGGAGGGAGGGCAGGTTGAATAGTTTTAATTAGTCCTTTCTCATCGCATTCACAAGAACTGGTTCTGCAGATCACTTATTGGCATAGTCCCCACTGTGGTAGTTGGATTCCCTGAATTCCTATACTTTTTCCAACAGTATTGTAAATGATTAGAAGTTGGTATAGTCTAACTGTGCTGTATACTATTACCTGTTGATTTTTCTTTGTAGCTTATTAGTCAAAGGTACTGCTTTGTTAAAGCCATTTTCTTATGTTCTTTAATCAGGAATGAACTTTCAGCTCAGACTGATATAGCAATTCTCACATCCCGTTGCTTTTTCAAAATGGGAGTGATTTAGTCAGGAGAATTACTGCGGAACTTGCATTATATACAAGCAGGAGATAAATTAAATGATAATACAAAGTGACTATCTTTTCCGATCTGCAAGTGTGTCATGCAGTACAGCAATCATGCTATATTTTATGCTGTGAGTTACATACTAGGAATGCACAAATGTGCAACACATAAACACATTGCCTTGGAATACTAAGTTTTCCTAATATTGAGTATTTTTTTTGGCTCCCAATATTTGGTTCGGATTGATGCAGGAATGAAGTCTCACTGCAGATGCTGAACTGATAAAATGACAAGGAAAAAAATTTATTCTGAACTGTAATGTTACCCTATGTGTGTCAATCAGTGGGCCTTATCTCCAGAATATATGTATAGATTAGTCAGGCCTGCTATGAAAGTAGTGCTTCCTTTTTTTTAAGTTGGCCCATAATGTCAGAGGCAGATGTTGATGGTGTGGACTGTCACATAGGCTGAACCTTCCTGCCAAAATTCTATTAAATTCTGTTGCTATGCAAAAGAGAGGTAGCCTGACAAAATGGTGTCTGACACAGTAGGGTAAATGAAGCAAAGGTGTGTAATTTAATTCCTCCACGTTAAAAAATGTCACCCATTTACAATGCTTGCTGAGTGTTTATAGAGACCAAATGGATGTCAGCACAGTGAAGAGATGGGTGGTGCATTTCAGCAGTGGCCACTGTGACAGCAGTGACCTACATTAGTGCACATTCTGAATGAGCATGGCTGCAGACTCTTATTCATGGTGGTAAAAATGCATAGCTAATGGTGGTGACTGTGATGAAAAATAGCGTTTTGTAGCTGAAAATTTTCTTGGTAGTGTTACTGTTCTCTTTGTATCTGCTGTAGTTTCCAAGGAAATAAAATAACATTACTTTTGGAGCAGCTTACATTGACAGATGTGTATGTCAGGTGCTCTGTACAAGGAACCCAGGTTTCATGAGCCCTAAATTTGTTCCTGTGGATGCAAAAGGATTCTCTGAATGATTGTGTTATTGGAGAATATTTTTTCCTGTAAGTATTGGACTATTTCTGTGAACAGTAAAACTTCTCCCATTCTGTTTTTATTAAAGGAAAATCACTGCAGAAGAATAAAAATCCTAGGTGACTGTTACTATTGTGTATCTGGCTTAACCCAACCCAAAACGGACCATGCCCATTGCTGTGTTGAAATGGGATTGGATATGATTGACACCATCACGTAAGTATTGCACGTGGTGAATGTGGAAAAGAGCGCTGTAGCAGCTTTGATGTTGCATTCAGTAAAGGTGTTTTCAGAATAACGGTAGTGTCTGGTAGCACTGCCCACCTAACAGTGCATCCTATTGCTTTCAAGTCACAGCTACTGCTTCACAAATCATAATTCTAGACACCAATTTTTGAATCCACTTCCTCACTGTGAGGGAAATTACATATTTCAGTTGATATTTAACACAAATAATGGAATCTGAGTTCTGTATTTACACTGTTCATTTCACTTACCAGTATGCAAAAATCAAAGCTAGTCCTGATGTATGCAGGTTTCATGTGTTTGCATGTGCTTGCATTCCTAAAATGACAGCTTGCTGTTTTCTCCTTTCTGCACCATGTTTAAATCTTTCATTTAAATTTAGTCTGATTTTCTGAAATGTAGTGTGAAACTTGCTTTGCTGATAAGGATTTTTTTTTATGCTTGAGCACTCCACTTTAATATATATATATATATATATATATATATATATATATATTTTTTTTTACCAAGATGAAAAAGTGAATGCGAGAGAACTGTGAATGAGTTTTTAGCACGAGCTGGATATCTATTTCATTGCTTGGGAGGGAAGGAATAAAGAGACTTCTTTGCTACTGTGCATGTGTTTTAGAGTCTTTAGAAGAGAGTGAACTTATTAATTCTGTATATAAATAAATACTTGTCAGCACAGCGCTTTCATTATTACATTTGGGATGGGATTGCTCTTCTGGGATGCTGTCTACTTCTTACTGAAAAAGTATGTCGCATCAGAGCCTTAGTTCTATGTTGTAAAGTGTTTGGTCGCTATTTGCAGTACCTCTCATTTTTTCCTTTTGGCTGCTGGGGATATGGATTTGACTCGGGGTTCTCCTTCTGCTTGCTTTAATCCCAAAGTTTTACAGCTTTCACTGTAGAAGTGAATAAACCTCAGTGTAATCTCAGTTTAGTACTACAGTAAAGTATTAAATACAGAAATACAGGGTCTTATAGAGCAAACAAACCTAACATTTATGAGTTCAAAATGTGTATTTTACTACTGCAGTTACTCCTCAGTTACACTTGAGTGCTATGTGAAACAAAATAGAAACATACTGCAGTATCATATAGATATATTTTTTTTAATATGCTAACACAGAATAGCACTCCAAAGATAATTCAGTAAATTTTTTCTTTGTATTGGTCTTTCCCACTGACTCTTACTAATTTCTACTTAATTTCAAAGACAAATTTTAAAGTATGCTTAGGTCTTTGTGAATCAGACCACAAAGAAATACTTCCTCCCTCGGAAGTTATATATCTATTTGTTTTAATAAAACGAGTATTCATTATTCCTCAGGTAATTGGAGTAGGAAGTTGTGGGACTTAGTCAATGAGAGAGAGACTTAAAAGCAGTTTTCTTAAAAATTCCCATGCCTAACATTTGGAACATTCTACCTTCTGTACTCTTTCTGTTTTGAGTCAGTCACGCTTTCTATGCCATACATTTGTATGTGTGGATGCGTATGCATGCAGATGAACACACAGGTAAACACACAAAGCAAATGCTTTCCCAAATGTAGACCATGCTTGCTTGTGCAAGGTTTTGGTTCTGTAGAGGAAGGTAACTGATCTGCTCACTGAGTTCACTGAATCTCTTTCATGAGCAAGTTTTTCTGTCTCTGTGGAAGTCATAGCTCTTCGTTCAAACACAGCTAATACTTTACCACATGCTTCTGTTCCTGCATATCAACCTTATGTATTTCAGTGAACCTGGATTCACTGATCTGTCTTTGGAGAGGATTTTGAAGAACCGAAAATGAAAGAAGTACTTAAAACAAATGAAAGCAATTCCCATTTTCAGTTCTATCATGTGTTTTTCGTTATAATGTTAATTTACTTAAAAGCTCAAGGGTTGGGTAAATAAATCCGTATTCTCCTCATTAAATATAAGCTCACATTATCTTTATAAACATTGTAACACTGACAAAAAACTTTGTAATCTATGATAATTTATGATTATCTGTGATAAGAAAATCCTAAAAGAATCACACTTTATTCCCTATAACAGCTGAAGTTATACGTAACAACACGATGCATAGAGAAATCCTGAAATAATCAAGAGATCCTGAATCTTTATGTTGTGCACAAGACTTCTATATTACATTTACAAGGAATGCATTGGGTTTTAGGATAAGCCTTGTACACATTTTTCAGTAGACTTTTTTTAATCCGTGGAAAGCAGTAGCTGCTGCTCCCATCCTCTTTTTAAGCCTAGAATTAATCATTAATTTCATTAGTTATGTTGTCTTTCGTGCACACAAATAACAGTAATGATACTGCTTTCTGATTTTCCATTTTTTTTAAATTTTCAGTATGATCTATAGTAGAAATGTTTCCTTTGTATGTCTGCTCTCTTGATAATGTGAAATTTGAAAAAGGAATTGTATTAAAAAGGAAAGATTTCTCTTGGACTGTTCAGCCTGGAAGATAACAGTACAAATATGAAGTATCTTTAAAAAACGTGCAAAGAGGGTGAAGGCAATTTTTTATCAGCAACATCTAGTGTCAGAATAAAAGCAATGGGTAAACAAAACTGAAATGTAGGGATTCCTGCCTAAACATTAAAAAATAATTTCTGTGAAAGCGATCAAATACTGGGGAAGTTACAGAGGGATGGTGTGCATTTATAAAGTATAATTATCTCCTGGAGATAATTAAAACCCAACAGGGCCTTAAAACTCAGCAATTCTGTGACTCTTTAGAAATTGTAGTAGAATATAATTGATGGGCAATATTAGCATTTTATTTTTTAGACATCTTAATTTGGAAGATTTCAGACTTGGTAATGAGGGGGCAGAGCATCAGTGGGGAGGGCTAGCTAGAGACTAGATTTATTTAGGGTTATTGAGGTTTCTAGAGCTCTTGGAGCAGGTTCCAGAGCAGGGCCACTAAGGTGATCAGAGGGCTGAAGCAGAATGTTCTGGGTTGGAAGGGTCCTCAAGGATCATCAAGCTCCAACACTTCCCCCTCCCCACCACAAGCAGGGACACCAACCTCTAACCAGTCTGCTCAGGGTCTCATCCAACCTGTCCCTGAATGCCTCCAGGGACAGGGCATCCGCAGCTTCTCTGGGCAGCTCTCTCTGTGAAGAACTTCCCCCTGACATCCAACCTAAATCCATTTCCCCTTGTCCTATTGTTATCTACCCTTTCAGACAGTTGGCTCTTCTCCTGTTTACAGGTCCCTTTAAATACAGGAAGTCTGCAATTAGGTTACTCCACAGCTGCTTTTTCTTCAGGCTGAACAAGCCCAGCTCCCTCCGCCTGTCTTCATAGGGGAGGTGCTGCAGCCCTCTGATCATCTTTGTGGCTCTCCTCTCCTTTCCAACATCTGTCTTTCTTGTACTAGAGGCTCCAGACCTGGACACAGTACTCCAGATGGGGTCTCACAAGAGCAGAGTAGAGGGGGACAATTACCTCCCTGTCCCTGCTGGCCACACCTCTCCTGATGGAATCTAGGATTCCATTTGCTTTCCAAACTGCAAGAGCACACTACTGGCTCATGTTAAGTTTTTTACCCACAAGGACTCCCAGGTCCTTCTCTGCAGGGCTATTCTCGAGGACTGCTCTCCAGTATGTACATTGAGGGAAAGATTGGAGGAATTGGGCTTGTTTAGCTTGGAAAAGACAAAGCTCTAGGGAGACTGCATTGTGGCCTTCCAATTCTTGAAGGGAGTGTATAGACAGGAGGGGGAATTATTGTCTACAAGGGGGGATGGTTTTAAACTAAGACAAGAGAGGTCTAGGTTTGACAGTAAGAGGAAGTTTTTCACCCAGAGGGTGGTGAAGCACTGAAATATGTTGTAGAGAGAGGTTGTGGATGCCTCATCCCTGGAGGCATTCAAGGCCAGGCTGGATGTGGCTCTGAGCAGCCTGGTCTGCTGGTTGGTGACCCTGCACATAGCAGGGGGGTTGAAACTAGATGATCATTATAGTCCTTTTCAACCCAGGCCCATTCTATGATCCTCTGTATGTATGCACAATTATTCCATTCTTATTATTATTATTATGAGGAATTAGGAGTGTGAGTAACGTTCCTACAGGAGGCAATGGGATGAGGTCAGACTCTTCTCAGTGGTGTGTAGTGATAAGACCAGGAACTATGGCCAAAAACTGGAACATAGAAAGCTCCTCACAAATATGCAGAACTCCTTTACAGTGAGGGTGATGGAATACTGGAACTGGCTGCACAGAGAGATTGTGGAGTCTCCTTTGGAGGTATTCATGACTCATCTGGACACTTACCTTTGTGACCTACAGTAGGGAACCTAGTTTAGCTGAGGGATTGGACTTGATCTCTAGAAGTCCCTTCTGCCCCCTGCAATTTTGCCAGTAAGGACTGCAATATCCAAGTTGAATGCACATTTCTCTTCTTAGTAAAACCAAATTACCAATTCTGATTATGCTAGAGAACAGGAAGATGGGGCATTCCAAGAGAACTTACTCTTAATTATATTTCTTCTTTTACTGCAAATGGAGTATCATCTGTTCAATTTTTTTATGTTTTCTGGCTCCAGATCTCTTGCTGACAGGAGTGTGTGGATAAGTCAAATGCACAAAGAGCTTCAGAGCAGGAAAACAGGCTCTGCTGAAGATTAGGAAAAAACTTTTCACTCATTCATAAACACAAAATCTAGAAGACGGATTTCCCAGATTATTTTGTTTGGAAAATATGCTGAGCAGATAAAATAGAGGTATAAAGCTTATGGTAGTATGGTTAGAATGAAACTACCCCGCATGGGTTGTAAACAATCAAACGAGCAATTAAAGCAGACAGTGTTATGTTTTCTTTCTACTCCAAGGGCGAGAAATGAACTGTGTTGTTTCCAATTAGAAACAAGGAGGGAATCTGGTGAACAGGATATAAATATTGGTACAGGTATTGAGGTTAACATTCATAACTTATTAAAAATGTAACGGAATGCTGTAACCATTTGTATCATTACATAAATTGTACATTTTGATTATATTCATTCCCTTGACTAAGGGGATGTGCCTGAGAAGATCATGGAACAGATCCTCCTAGAAGACATGTTAAGACACATGAGGGATGAGCAGGGGATCTGAGACAGCCAGCATGGCTTCACCAAGGGGAGGTCTTGCCTGACCAATCTGGTGGTCTTCTGTGATGGAGTCCACCCTGGTGGACAAAGTGAAGGTGACCAATGTCATTTGCCTGGACTTGTGCAAAGCCTTTAAATGGTTCCCCACCACATCCTTATCTCTAAATTTCAGAGATACGGATTTGAGGGGTGGACTATTTGGTGGATAAGGAATTGGTTGGAACAGCTGTAGGCTTTTGATCAATGGCTCTATGTTGAGGTGGAGTTTGGTAATCAGCTCTGTGCCCTGGGGATCTGTCTTGGGTCCAGTACTCAACATCTTTATCAGTGGCATAGAAGATGCAATTGAAGGTACCCTCAGCAAGTTTACTGATGACACCAATCTAAGTAGTACAATTAATACAGCAAATTAAAAAAAAATACTGTATTAAAAAATTTAATTAAAAAATTAAAATTAAAAAAGGGTTGGCATCCAGAGGATAACAAAGCAAAATGCAACATTTTGCTCTTAGGCTGAGATAATCCCAGATACATATATAAAAAGGGAGAAGAAATCCATGACAGTAGCCATGCTGAGAAGGACTTAGTGATTCTGGTTGATGAAAAATTTAACGTAAGCCTTCATGGTAGCAATGGTAATGGGAGGATGGTTGGACTAGATGATCTTGTAGGTCATCTAGTCCAACCTTGTGATTCTATGATCAAAGCTGAGAATTTCATTAAGTCCAAAGGACTGAATCATTGCAAATTCCAGGAGTTCCTGTTTATGGGTTCATCATTTACTTTTCTGAAGGAAGGTGGCTAAGTTGAGGTAAGATGCTAAAGAGGCTTTATGATTTCCAAAGTGGCATCAAGTCCTTTGTGAATCAAAAAGAAAATTTGTGCCAGAATGTGAAGATTAAAAATGTATCACAAATTTTTGGTGGATTTGACCGCTCATTTAAATGAGTTAAACGAACAACTTCAATGTAAAAGCCATCATATCTGTTGTATATTTCAGACAATAACAGTATCTGAAATGAAACTTAAATTGTGGCAAGCTCAAGTTATGGAGAATAATTTCATGCATTTTGATACAATGACTAAACACAGTCCTGTGAACAGTGGAAAATATGCAGCTGTGTTTTCCATTTTGATAAATAAATTTGAGAATAGATTTCAAGATTTCAAAATAAGATATCAATTTTTTTTGTGTATTTGCAATTCCACTTGCAGTTAACATAAATATGTTACTTGAGAATTTTCACACAGAATGTGAAGAGTTGCAATCAGACATTCAACGAAAAATGGTTTTCTGTACCAGACTTTCATAAGCCCTTTCTTAACAAAGAAAAATACTTCATAGTCACACCTTAGTCATGTCATCATTTTTGACATGTCATCATGTCATCATGTCATCATTTTTGGCAGTTTGGCAGTTTTTGGCAGTACATTTATTTTCAAACAATTATTTTCAAGTATGAAGCACAGGAAAAGTAATTGCATCAAAAAATCTCTGATGAACACCTTGAGAATTCACTGAGAATGACAACCACCTCAACTGAGCCAAACTGTTGAATTAGTTTCACAAAAACAAGGCCAAACATCTCACTACCTTTATGTTTCTGTTGCTCTCTGTTGCTTTTTTAAGATTTAATTGAAAACAAACAAACAAACAAACAACCCCACATAAAATAAGCCTTGTTACTTAAGTACATTAAATGTATTATATATTTTATACATCCCCAAGCAAGCCAGAAGGTTGGACAATTATGGTTTAAGAATTATGGTATATATTATGCGGGAGGAGAATTATTTTATAATAGGACTTGTCTCCTATATTGAATATTTCTGCTATTTGTGGGGTTTGAAGAGATGTGAAGGAAAAGACCTAGGAACCCTTGTTTTCTGAAATCTAGGTACCTTAGTGGGATCTATCAGGGGATAAATCAGCTTTATTTTTCTATCAAATAGTGAACAACACGTGAATAACACTGATAACTTGATCTTATATTGTTGACTCCTAACAGATGAAATTTGGTCTTATATTGCACCTGCATGTTCTGTTGCTGTTTAGTTAATTATTGTGAAGTCTGATGCTTGAACCATCTCTTTCTGGAGAAAGAAAAAAAAAAGGAAAAAAAGAGTGAGGAATGTTTTCAAGATTCAGATTTTACACTTGGGAAATATTTTGTTCAATATAAAATGTTTTAATAGTCTGCTTTATGGTTCGTTGGTGCAGTCTAGCTTTTTAAAGCAAGGAATATGATCGTTCATGTTGTATTTCTCTGCCCATTTCTTTTATTTATTTTGTTCTAATATTCAAATTTCTATAAGCAGGTGAGCAAGCTGAGGCAAAGAAAGTAGTAGTAAAGAAAGTAGTAAAGAAAGTAGTAAAGAAAGTAGTAGTAGTTTTGGTCACTGCAACTGCATTGTATTTTCATGTACCATGATATTTTATAGACTATTTTAAATGAAAAGGTTTTTTAATGTTAATCTGCTTCTAGGAAAACTCACACTATTGTAGGTATGGTGGTGAAGTGGCTTCAAGATGTACCAGTGTCGATTCAGGCTGGATGTTAGGAAATACTACTTCTCTGAAAGAGTGGTCAGGCTCTGGACTGGGCTGCACAGGGAGCTGGTGGAGTCACTGACCCTGGAGGTGTTCAAGGAACATTTGGACTTGTGTTGAGGGACATGGTTCAGCCATTGTTTGGCTATTGGTGATCAGTGGACGGTTGGACTGAGTAATCCTGAGGGTCTTTTCCAACTTCGGTTATTCTATGACTCTATGAATTAAATACTACTTTAGTTAGCCAGCAGAACATACACAAGTGAGCAAGCCTTAGTCCTGAAATGATTTGGCTTGCAGGCTACATGCTATGGTCTTAGTATAAGCTCACTCAGTGAATGGCACAGTGCATGTGCACAGTGAAGACAAAGTTATCATTAGGTGGCTTGTCTCATTATCTCCTTTATTTCCTTGGGGCTTTGCCAAGCACACAGTGAACATAAGAAGTGTAACAATGATAATAATTCCTTGGAGTCGTATTTAAGGTTTGCCTGCAAGCAGATACTGTATAATGAAAGGTCAACTTTCAGTAGATAGAAATAGGACAAGGAAATACTTAATCTATTAGAAAGCTGTGCATAAGTCTCTCTCTGCTGTTGTATTAAATATGACTAAAAATTGTGTCAGGCCTAGATTTCCTATGGTGACAATAGATTTCTACAGTTACCTGCATTAGTGAGGGCCGACACAGCATGTAGTTCTGCAGCAATCCAAGGCTGCAGAGCTTCTTAAATTGATGCCAGGAGTATAGTGCCGTAACGCATCTCATCTTGTCCTATGCTGCACATGCCCTTTCAATTAACTGTACCTTTTAAAGTACAGCTGTACAAGAAATAAATATGATTGCTACCCCTAAAACAGCCGCAAAGTTTTTCTAAAGATCTCCATCTCTTGTGGCTTGATGATATTTTTAAAAACATGCTGGCCAATGAAAGGTAAGGATAAAATATAGCCAGAGTATGAGTTTAAGGACTTCTATGAAATCCCTTGGAAAGTTTTAATTTAGAAACCTACAGAAAATTAAATATTACATAAATTAGGTAGCTTTTTTATTTTCTCATTATGTCTGCTTTTGAACTGCAACTTAAATGTGAAATTCCACATGCCTTTGTAGCAGGACAAACTGCAAAGATTTATGCACAACATTATCTCTTCATGAACTATGTAAAATTATTAGTTTCAGGAATCCTTTTCAACATTCACAGGTCACTGCAGAGTGAGAATGTACTTCACAAAGAATCCTCCCTTATAGTGGCGTCAAAATCAAAGCTCTGTCAATAATGATTTCACCAATTAATTCCTCCTCTTCCAGGTATACAATGAAAATCTCAGAAGTTTAGCTTTAATTCATAAGTTGTGGTCCATAGTCAGCCATAGTTAGAGGTGATTTCTATGCCACTCTTCTCAGGGCTTTGGGAGTACATGAATGTTTATTATCACTCTTCTACTGATTTTGCACCAATTTAGTAGTTTCATCATGTTTCTGTCCTGTATTCCTAATAAAGTCATTTCTTGAATCATGTGTATATTTATTAACTTTGGGGAAAGTACTGAAAAAGAAAATAAGAGTAATGGTACTGTCTAAAGACTTATATTCTGATGCTATATATTCCAGATCTGTTGCAGAAGCCACAGAGGTTGATCTCAACATGAGAGTTGGATTACATACAGGAAGGGTGCTTTGTGGGGTCCTAGGTCTCCGAAAATGGCAATACGATGTCTGGTCAAATGATGTTACTTTAGCCAATGTAATGGAAGCTGGAGGATTGCCTGGGTAAGTCTCAGAAAGACCTATAGAAAAAGAACCAGAGACCATGTTGGTGAATAATTTCCTCCTTCGTCCCACTTGCACTGTACTTGCTATTCATAAGAAGGGTTGAGAGTTGTGTACAGTAAGAGCAGCAACTGCATTATCTCCTGTGGAACTGTGCAAATGACCTTGAAGTTTTTGTTCTTAATAGATTGGAAGTAAAATTTTGAAAAGCAGTAGAAATAAGTTCTCTTAGTAAGTGTTTTCCAAACTCCTTTTTAGAAACTGCCACATAGAAAGAGAAGAAATGAGACAGCACTAGGAAAGTAAAAATGCTAGACGTTCATAATCATTTGAAGTTATAAAAGTAAAGCTCCCTATACACTTCAGGAATTTTTGGATTCGTACACAGGAAGGGGGACAGGAGGGTATACATATGTTCCTTACTCTACTTACAAGGACAAGTAGTCAATACTAGTTGTCTGCTGCCAAAAGAAAATACCTGCTTACATGTTCAGATATCCATCATGTGTCTGCAGATGATACAGTAGTACATAAACCTGCAGCCATTGCATGAGGCATGCCTTGGAATTTTAAGTACTCCTTGGACAGCCTTGGACTCAATTTAAGTGGACACAGTGCATCAGTACACCTCTTCAAATGCAACTTGCATTTGAACTACAATCTTGCAATCTTTGTTAGATTTTTACAAGATTTTGACGTTCTGAACAGGGGAACAATGGAGCCTCTTCATTTTTCTGTCTGAGTGAATTTCTGTTTGCTATATACGTTTAAGAGAGTTTAAACAATGTTTCTGAGTATTCCTTACCTTGAGGCTTCCCAGTTTAAAAAAAAAAAAAAAAAAGAAAGTTTGTAACAGCTTTTCAGATACCTTGTAGAAAGTCATTTCAAATATGAATGATCTTTCAGGAGAAAATGTGAAGATAGTTTTCTGTATATGCAGTCTCACATGTGTCAAAAATGTATGTGCTTCCCAAGTACAGTGGATGAGAAATCTGCCCATAAAACAGAGTAAGTAAACAGTGCATTTGAGAACTGTTAAGGGAAACAGGATGAGAACAAAAATTTTTTATCTTTTATGCACTTAAGAGGCTAGGGTTTTTTTTCCCCACAACAGACAGAGAGATAAATTAACAAAATTACACAATATGAAAGATGATGTGCAGACTTCCACTTTCTACCAATCAAGAAGTCTGCAAATCTTTGGAGATATTGCAGTTACCATTTTGCTAGAAATACTTTGATTTATGTGGCTAAATATACATATCCTATTATGATCTTTTGCACAGTAGCAACTAGTGACGTATCACTGCTTTAAAGAAGGTCCCGTTTTTCTCTCCAGGAAAGTTCATATTACAAAGACCACCCTAGAGTGCCTAAATGGGGACTATGAAGTAGAACCAGGATATGGCCATGAAAGGAATAGTTTCTTGAAGAAACATAATATTGAAACATACTTTATTGTGCCATCCCACAGGAGAAAGGTAGGCTCTACAAATTCTAGGTTATTCTGTAGCATGGTTTTGTAGCTTAACAACTGTTCTGTGATACTTTGAAAACAGAGGCAATGCTGGCATTTCTTCTTTCTAAAAGAAAGCTTCAAATTAGATTTTTTTTTTTTTTTAATACTGAGACAGTAAGTCTAAAAAAAAAAAAAAAAAAAAAAAAGCTAATCTTAAGTTATTGTACAAGGTTATCAATGAATTTTAAAATTACAATTACTCATTTTACTCCACAAAAATATTAAAATTTTGATTTATTAAGATTTTGTAATCATTGTATCAGAAAGAAGATCCATCAGTCCAAAAATGTAGTTCATACCTATTTTGCTTCCCTAATCACTAATGTTTCAGATCACTAACGCTTGACGGCTTGCCTGTTTTTCTTTGCTCTTTCATTCCCATATTGCCATGTCATTTTACTCATGCCCTCCTCATAACTCCTTATACAATCACTTGTGATACTGGTGACTCCCTTGCTAGGCCTGTAGGAATCCCTAATGCAGAAAAACTAGTATTTTCAGACATGTCATGCCCTTAGCAGAAAGGATGGTTAAACGAGTTTAGTAGTAATTGAACTAACACTCCCCAGAAATCTAGAAATCTTGCCAAGCTACAGAACATAAGTCTTTTTATCTAAGTCACAGGCAGGAGTCAACTGTTGTGCTTTCAAATATATATACACCAGTGTACCACAGATCAGTTATTTATGCTCAAGTCAAGTAAGTTTCCTAATATGATCACAACAGATAATATATTCATTGCCCAAAGCACGCATTTTGTCCTGCTAAGCTGAGCTGCTCATAACAAACTAAAAATAATTTTCCCTACTTGTTCTGCCACCTCAGACTACTGTATTGAACATAGTAATCTCTTCCCTATCACAGCCACCTTCTGCACAGATTTTATCATGCTCCCCTCTCCCTTCAGCCTATTCCTTTTGTCAGACCCCTAGAAAAACTACTGGGGGAAGAGAAGTGAGTGGTCAGAACTGCAAGGAACAAGAATGTTTTCTGCTCTTTTCTTCCTTTTGGAGGAGAACAGAGAATTGAAAATGTGAAAAGAACAAGGTAAGAGAAGATTTTAGCTGATTTGAGCAGGAACTTCACTTCTTAGATGTTGTTCAGGATTTAGCATCACTGACAGAAATGGCTGTGACTCCTCATTCTAGATGGATCTTCAGAATAAGGAGAGTCCCAGCAGTGTAATGGTAACTGAGTGTTAGCATGTAGTGAAGTCAGTGACCTTTAAGCAGCTTCATTCAGTTACTTCTTTCTTCCTCAGTTAGTGACAGCTCAAATCCTGAAAACTTCATTCAATTTAGTATTCATGGTTTAAAACAGCATAAGAAATAATCATATTTAGGACAACCTTTATACTGTAAAAAACATTGTGACTTCAGTAGGATGTCTTGCAAGTCCATACTTATCATTTAAACATAACTAGTTTGTTCAAACATTTTCAACATCGAATCAAGCTTCTCTTAGTTAACTGGCATAATATGTTTACATGTTGAGAAGGTCTTTATTGTTCTTTAAACTTTTTGAGCTAGAAAAGTCAGAATACAGATCTTTTACCCTTATCTTCCGAGATTGCCCAAACAAGGTTCATTCAGGAATTTGATCTGTAGAGGGAAATTTTAATAATCAGGTCTGAAAGTAAGTACAAAAATGAAGATGAGGCTTTAAAGCAAATTAAAAGGCCTATTCTTGAGGGTGTTACTAAACTTCCACTAACAGGTGTTTAACAAAAAGGCAACAAAGAAAAACAAATTATCTCAAATGTCAGGTCTACAGTCAGTTTTCTAGTGTGAATTTGATGATTTATGGAGATTTTTTGGAAGCGTTGGATGTCAGGTCACCAGAGTTTTCAGATTCTAGGAATGAAAATTCTGTTGTTTTATCCCTAAAAGGCTGCTATAAGATTGTGTTACTGTGTGCTTCTTCTAACACAACTTGTTTTTAGAGAGATGTTCTTCTTGAAATTATTTTATTCTTTGTCCTTATTTTATTCTTCTTCTGCTGCTACATACAATTAAATTTGTTTCTATATTTTTAATGAAATAGAGAAAACCAGTGGGTTATATTCTGTTTCCATCAACAGTGATATTTTTTGTTAGTTTTCTTGAAAATAAAATTAGTTCCTAAATTATCAAATCCCCCCAAAATTCCACCAAAACTTCAAGCAAACTCATAAAGAAGATTATTCATTAAGATAGATATGTTGCTGACTGCAGCTACAATTGTTTGCTTTGTCTTAACCACTGTTTTGACTCCCACAGCATTATGTATATTTCATTTTCCATGTTGCATGTCAGGCTTCATTTTGTATTTATATGATAAATAAGAACTAAATTTTAGGAAAATTTTGGCTGTGTTGGTAGACAACAAGAAGAGGGAAAAGGGGATAAATGCAGCCATTACACATAGAAACTGTTCTCTTAACTCCACTGCATAAAACAGTGGTCAAAGAATTTTCAATAGAATCTTGACATTTGCATATTAAGCCACTCAAACATAGGTTTAATGTACAAAGATGAGGAGTCTACACACAAGCACATTTCTTTTTGTTTGTAAGACTGCTGGGAAACAAGTGATTGATTAGTACCAGCTACATAAACTAAATGCCATTTCACCCATGGGTGTTGCTGATGAGTTTGTGGAAATGACAGATGCTGTTCTACAGCTTGGCTGACATCACCTCTCTGGCATCGACAGAGTGTCAGCCAGTCTAACAGAAAGACTTCATGAGTTTTACTGGTATTGACAGGCTTCTTCACGGTACTCACAGAATAATCAACATGTCACTCTGCTATTTGTCACATAGCTGTGATTTACTCTGCTATCTCCTGTCTTTGTAAACTTGTATGCTGATAACTGGACCACAAGATACTAGTAAATACATTCATAATAGTATATTGAGATAAATAAAGACCTGTAATCCCCTCCTATCTTGATTCAGTCAAGAAATCTTCAGAGACAATGGAAGAGAAGGCTGCCCTTGAAGCACAGAGAAGATTGAGTAGGTGAATTTAGATATCTGATGATATAATATTGTATCCGCTCCTCAGGAGCCCCAGTAGCTGAAATGCAGAAACATTTTTATTCTTTATGCATCATCTCTGAAATTAATTTGAGCTGACTACAGCAGATATGATGTCAAGAGGAATGAAAATTAGTATTACCAGCAACAGATGGCCAAGAATCTGTTGAACTTAAAAAGGTAAATAGGATCGGTTAGTACTTTAAAAAAAAACAAAAAAACAAATTTATTTAGTAAACAGATACTTCACATTCTCCCATATTTTATCTGGGAGAAATGTCTTCCCTTAGTTGATCAACAGCATATATTATTCGCATACCAGTTACATTTTAAGTGTGAACAAATTATGAAGTATTCCCAATTATTTTATTCTTTCACTGAATCAACAACCACGATTTTGTTATCTGATATGACTGCCAGCATGGTGTAGAAGCCAAAACGTGACAGCACAGGTAATGAAATTAGCCACTCTTCTCTTACTCCTGCAACATTAACTAATATTTGGCTGTGACCTCAGTGATAACTAGGTAAACTTTTTTCTGAACGTACTTGCATTGTCTACATTAAACAACTCTCTGCTTATAACTCTAGTTTTAGAAAGACTTTTTGATTATTTTCACTGAAAGCAAACAGTTCCACACAGACAATTTAGCAAATTTCCTAAGATTCTTCTCTGGAAAGCCAAATAGTGGTTAAGAAATAATCAAGTTTTTCCAAGTAGAAAGATTTCTCATCATGTGAGTGCTTGCTTTACAGAAGGAGGCCTGCCATCACTATTACTCATTGCCAGCTTAAGGGAACCTACTTCACTGAATAACTTCACTAGTTCCAGAATTAGGGCAAAGAAAAATAATGCAACAGAAAATTAATAGTAGACAATAGAATTGTTTCCGGGAAAGGAGTCTACAGAAGGTAAGAAAATAATAGGTAAAGACTATAGTTAAATTTTATAAAGGATTCCTGTATATTAATATACAATGGATCCTACAACATATCTTGACTGTAGCAAGCAGTTAGCTTCTGATGGATTGCAAATTACCATCTGCAACATTTCTACTGATGTGCTAATCAGTTATTCACCAACTATGTACATATTTGAATATGTATATTCAAAGCTGTTTATCTTTTATTTGTGACAATGTAAATCACAGTACACACTAGATGGAGATACTATTTGAACAGTATGTGATGGACATTCATGAAGAGTCTGTACTGCATCTGTTCATGCTTTAAAAACAGGCTGTAAAATGAACGTAATGCAAAATAATATAAAAACATCAGAAGAATGCCCGAAAGGGAATTACACATTTTTTCAACTTTTCTGTACGTATACATTTCTGAAAGGGCTGACATTTGTCCTTTCTACCTTACATTGTACATACAGGAACATGCCAGGCAGCCTCAGAAAATCATTTTTGTGTGTTGGATTGTCATGCTATACTGTATGAAGTCTGAATAAAGCTATGACCACTGTGAAAATCCTAAGTAAAAGGGTTTACACCCTTTCTGATACGTCCAACAGGAAGGAAGTAGATGCCAGTTAACAGGAAGGCATTATTTTCTTTAACATATTTCTCCTCAGCAAATCATGCCCTAAATGTTCTAAAGTCAGTAGCTAAAATTCTATTTTATTTTTGCCCAAATAATAATCATAGCCACACACAAGTACCAGCAGTCTGTCTGAAAAAGAGAACTTAAAGTAGTAGTTGAGGGAAACGAGTATAGTCATTCTTATAATTTCAGGAAAAGCACATTGAAAACCTGAAGGTTCTTAACATGAATGCTCTTACAATGCAAACACAGCTCAGGAGAATCTTTCCGAAATTGCTACTTAAAGTGTAAGAGCTCTTGTAAGAGTTAGAAATCAATTATCTACAGCAAGCACTTGTAGCATAATTTAAAGTGAAATGCAGATGGATATAACAGTCCAAAATATAGATGGATTTAACAACTCCAAATGTTGAATTCAATCAGTTAATTTGTTTGACTCATGATACACTCAACAGACATTCAGCAATCCAGAGATATGTTCTAACTTGCATGACAACAGCTGTAAGAGAAGTAGGCAAAGGCTGTCACATCGCTGTCATACTTTTTTTACATCTAGCATAAACAGATGCTATTTTAAACTTCTTGCGTTACAGTCTTGTCAGCAAGTAGTTAGAAAGTAAACAAGTTACCCTCCTGCTTGAAGAGACAGTATTTTTGATTTACAGTCCAACATCTTTCTTTACTGTTAAGGAGAGTAAAGTCTTTCCATAAAGTAAATTATAAGCATTTAATGTTAAATAAGTTACTAGTCTCTATTCTTCTCTACCACAAGTAATAGGCTTTACCTGCTTATGTCCTTCCTCTAGGACATTATTTTCCTCCAGAATCAAATTAATTTCATGCAATAGCACAGAGCAGACAAAACAGGTAGTTTCATAATTACTACTGTGCTTTGTATAGATGAAATACATAGTACGCATGCTTGCCCTTTCACTTAATTTGTAGATCACTTCTATCCATGAACCATTGTTAGCAATTACAGCATTTCACAAGCACAACTTCTCGTATAGACTCTTCAGATAATTTCCTTTATGTCTTAATGATATTTTTTTTAAGTGCAGAAATTTAATGTATATAATTCCTGTACCACTTTAACTCAGAGTAAGAATTTCAACTTGGCAAAGTGTGATGCTTTAATGTGATGAAAAGTACTGCAATAAAACAGAGGCAGCGAAGTTTTTAGCTGCAACAGCTACAAATTCAGAAACAAAAAGAGAAAGCTGCTTACCTTTAAAAGGCCTCAAGTAGAAAGAAATCTCTAGTAAGAGATGCACTTGCCTCCACTACCAACCCATAAATGAGGTTTGGGAAGGGGTGGATGCTGACTACACCCCTTCTACATTACATGCACCTGAGTTCCCCTGGGTTGGATCTGCCTTCCCATCAAGTGCTCAATCACTGTTTCAGGCTGTGACTTGTATTTCCACTATACTGGGAAACATATTCTCAAAAATAATCTCAGAATTTAATGCTGAAAATATTTTTTAAGTATCATCATGTGAACAACTGGGAAAAAAAAAAGGAAGGGAAAGCTGAGTGGGTAAACTCTGTGAAAGAATGAGTCTAAAATTACTTAATTTACTTAATTATTTTTATTGTTGTAATTCAACCTGAAGTTTCATCTGTATTTGTAAGCAGTTGCCTTCTCAGCAAAATTAATTTGATTAAACAACTCTAGTGAATAACTCTACATGTCTTTCTTGTCCCAGGGGCCCCAGGCCTGGACGCAGCACTGCAGATGGAGCCTCACAAGAGTCGAGTAGAGGGGGTCAATCACCTCCCTCTCCCTGCTCGCCACCCCTTTTTTTAATGTAGCCCAGTGTATAGTTGGCCTACAAGTAGCCCAGTATATAGTTGGGGCTGCAAGTGCACATTGACGGCTCATGTCCAGCTTCTCATTCACCTGGACCCCCAAGTCCTTCTACACAGGTCTGTTCTGAAGGAGTTCTTCCTCCAGTCTGTATAAATACCTGGGATTGCCCTAGTCCAAGTGCATTACCTTGTGCTTGACCTTGTTAAACCTCATTAGGCTGACATGGGCCCACTTCTCCAGCCTGTCCAGGTCCCTTCCCTTCACTGAATCAACTGTACTGCTCAGCTTGGTATCATGTGCAAATTTGCTGAAGGTGTACTTGATTCCATCATCTATGTTTTTGATTAAATTGTTGAAGAGCACCAGTCCCAAGACCAACACTTGGGGACATCACTTGTGACAGGCCTCCACCCAGACGTAGAACCGTGGACCACAATCCTTTGGCTGTAACGAGCCAACCAGTTCTTAATCCATCAAACAGTCCATGTTTCAAATCCATACCTCTTTAAGTTAGAGAGAAGGATATAGTGAGGGACCATGTCAAAGACTTTGCAGAAGTCTAGGTAGATGACATCTCTTGCCCTTCACCTGTCCACCAATGCGGTCACTCATAGAAGTCCACCAGATCAGTCAGGCACAATCTGCCCTTGATGAATCCATGCTGGCTGTCTCGGATCACTTTTTCATCTTGTACATGCCTTAACATGGTAACTCAGAGGATCTTCCCAAGCATGGAGGTGAGGCTCACCAGCCTGTAGTTCCCCGGGTATTCCTTTCTCCCTTTCTTAAAAATGGGAATGATGTTTCCCTTTTTCCTGTCACCAGGGATTTCACCTGACAGCCATGATTTTTCAAATATGATGGAGAACACCTTGGCGACCACATCAGCCATCTCTCTCAGAACCCTAAGATGGATATCATCTGGCCCCCTATACATTCATTTTCATGAGGAGTTCTCAGACTTGTTCCACTGTTACAGTGGGACACAATATGCTCCTCTCACCCATACCTAGATGTTCAGGGTCCTGGCCAACACGGAGAGCCTGACCACCAGTGAAGACTGAGGCAAAGCACTCATTGAGCACCTCAGATTTTTCCATGTCTGAGGAAGCCAGTTCTCTGTCCTCATATATCAGAGGTGGAATATTCTCCTTGGCCTGTCTCTTCCAGTCTGTGTACCTGTAGATCCTCTTATTATTATTTTTCACTTCCCTTGCCAAGTTCAGCTCCATCTGTGCCTTGACTTTCCTAATCCTTTCTCTACACATAAAAACAATGTCCCTGTATTCTACCCAGGCTACATAACCCTGCTTCCACTTCCTGTACATTTCCCTCTTTTCCCTCAGTTTAAGCTGAAGGTCCTTGCTCAGCCATGCTGGTTACCCACCTCCTCTGCTCAATTTCTTCTGCTGGGGGATGGAGAGCTCTTGTGCTTATAGAAGGGTGTCCTTAAAGAGCTGCCAGCTCTGTTCTGTTCCTGCCTCCTCAAGGACAGTTTCCCTTGTTTGAAGTGCTAGAGCTCTGATTCCTCTACTCTAGGTAGTAAGAGAATAAGAGAGATGTTTGCAGTTAATGCAGAGCATGTGAAAACTTCTCAAACTAGTCAGACGTACTGTCTCCGCTGTTAGCACACAGCAAGTTCTTACTTGGAACAACCCAAGTTAGGCATCTGAGCTTACATGCTGTGGACACACACTGTGATGATTTCTGTTTTCTTTTCTTTCCTCCAGCTACCATTTCTGTCATGCTTCGGAGTGTCCACTGTGATTTTTGTTCTGAATGGCTGACAAGTCTTACTGGGGATCTTATCTAGGTTTTTTAAATGCCTAACTTGGATCTTTCAAGTTTCAATACCCCAGTTACACTCTAGCAGATCTGACTTAAAAGACATATATATAGCCCTTTAAGAGAAATTGTAGCTTGTTTCTAGTTGCTGGAATATACACACACCAACAATGGAAGTTGCCTGTGTGTGTTATCACTAGCAAACACAGTACTATTCTGTACCTTCATAACTGTTCCTGCAGTTGCCATGAAGCTGTTACTGCACTGTCAGCAATGTGATAGTCTACAGCTTGGACTATCTGGACTACCACTGATGGTAGAATTCATTATATACTGTAATGTTCTCCTCTCTTTTTTTTTTTTTTTCCCCTTCAGAAACACGGATTCTTTAGAAGGGAGAAATGCAGGGAAATTGTATAGGATTTCTCTTTTGTTGAACTCTCAGAAATTGTTTTAGTCTTCACAGCTACTAAAAACTTCTATTTCTGTGTTAAGTAATGGCTATGCCATTCTAAGTGCTAGTAGCTTGTTTTATAGAACTATGTTGCTTAATGATAAAAAGATACTAAATATTTTTCTGAGAGTTAGCTGAGGAGTGGTAAGCAAAAGGATAGAAAAGCAAATGCCTAATCATACATTTTTAAAAAATACAGTTTGCTCACTTATCTCAGGACAAAACGATAATCAGGAAGTTCAATGACTAATCAGGACTTTCAATGACTTGAAGATAAAAAACACAGACAAATACAATGCTACCACATTTATGGCTACTGTAAATATACCTTGAATATCATTGATATCATCTATCCAGTGTTGTTTTAAGCATTGTGGCTGAATCAGGGTGGCAGTGGTCTGCTGCTGTTTCTGAGAATCCCAGATAAGCGTCAATTTATCCCTTATCATAGTATCATGAGATTCAAACACAGGTCTTTTCTCAGAATTTTAATCAGCTCTTGTATGTTTCTGTGTACTAAAGGATGTTCACAAAGCTGTAGATAGTCTGGCTGCTTTCAAAGTGCTCTTAATCTTATTTGCTGATTATTTTGCTGCGAAGCAACAGCCTTTCTAAAATTATATACCAAATGAACTGTGTACTGTGAAAAAAAATGATCCTAATAGATACAAAAGAAGCATGAAAGTAAAACATTGACAAAATAAGCCAGAATGAGAGTGCTGCGTTCCAGTCTTCCTGTAATGCAGGCCTGGAGCAAATTCAGAGAAAAGGCAGATTATTCTATTGTGGGTTTGGGGTGGATTTTTTGTTTGCATGTTTGTTTCTGGTTTTGCTGGTTAATTTTTTGTGTTCTGTGTGTGTGTATAGTCTTTCCAAGTGTTTTCACAGATTGTACTCCTTGCCATTGTTTTTCACTTAGAGCAGAAAGTGACTTAAATGAAACACTCCACTGTATCATAAGGCATTTTTCTGCTGTAAAAAGAATAATAATAATAACAATAATGAAGGGACAAGATTTGTAAAATGAGTTTCTTTGCTTGTGCTTTTTTTTTTTTTAATGCTATATATGTAAGTAGAATGGGAAGTCATTAATCATAAGGAATAATCTATAGGTCTTGCAACCACCAAACAAGCAAACAAAAGATATTTATAAAATTATCCATGATCAAGAACAGCCATTGTGCCCTACTTGTGTGTGTGGCACACATTTTCATAGTATTGCATGGTACTTTTGGGAAAGGAGATTCTGGAGAGTGTGTGATCAAGCCTCTTGCTAAAAGCAGGGCCAATTTCACCATTAGATTGACTTTTGAAAATACAACATGTTCCTCTTAAGAGAAGCAGACAAAATATAGTTTGTGCTGTAGTTCACACAGAATCGTTTGAATTAGGGTGTTCACAGTTGTATTAAGATGATTAATTATCGCAGACATGCCACAGAGATATCTTGCCAGCAGTTGTTGGAACAGATATTCCCTGCTGGACTGAAAACTTTAAGGCAGATAAAACTTTACACGGCATGGCAGATGCAGCCTTCCACATCCCCGTTTGCAGGAAGTGACAAAGGCCTCATTTTGATGCCAGGAGAGACGGTCACAATTATGCAGGAGGTGTGCTGCCTTGGAGGAGCTGTGCTATCAGGTGGAGGTATTAATAGAAGAAGTGAGTAATCTTCATAGCATCAGAAAAGATGGGAGGTTTATGGAATCTTCTTTGTGATGCAGTAATTTTAAGACTGTAAGATCCCAACTAAATAAGGGAAGCTAAGTGTCCATCCTCATTGCTGGTGTATATGTAACCCCTGTAGAAAGGAAAGTATGGAAGCTGGTACCAAGAGGAAGACTCCTGCCCCATCCAAGGGCTTACACCTACAAAGGGGTTCACTGCTCTCAGTGTAGAATAGAAGCCAAAATCTGGACCCTTAAACCTAAACCATGCAAGAACATCAGGAAGGAATGACGTGTCCTAGAATCATAGAATGGTTTGAGTTGGAAGGTACCTTAAAAATAATCTCATTCTAAATTCCATGTTGTGAGCAGGATTGCCACTCAGGATGCTCAGGATGGCTCAGAATGGGCAGGGCCTTATCCAAATTTGGTCTGAACACTTCTAGTGATAGGCCATCCACAACTTAGGCATCTGTTCCAGTGACTGCGAGTGACATCCAATTTAAATCTCCCTTCTTTTAGTTTGAAACTATTCCCACTTGTCTTATCACTATCAGATCACGTAAAAAGTAATTCTCTATCTTGCTTATGAGCTCCATTTAAGTAATGAAAGGCAGCAAGGAGGTCTTCCTGGAACCTTCTCTTCCCCAGATTGGACAAGCAGAGATCTCTCAACCTTTATTTGTTGGAGAGGTGTTCTAGCTCTCTGATTAACTTTGTGGCTCTCCTCTGGACTCACCTCAATAGTTCAATGTCTTTCTTCTCCTGAGGGCTCCAGGCATGGATGTCTTGGCAACTACATCATCCAGTTTCTTCAGGACTCTGGGATGCATGTTCTCAGAGCCAATGGACTTGTTTAGTTTCATCAGGTGATCTTGAGCCTCCTCTTTGCTTACGATGTGAGGTATTTTGCTCCCCCAACCCATATCTAGAGGTTCAGAGACATGAGAGGCATGGGAAACCTGATTGCCAGTGAAGACAAAGAACTCGTTGAGTACCTCAGCCTTTTCCATGTCTGTTGATGATGACATGCGGAATCAAACTCTATAACCACAGAATAGTCATAAAGCAGGTATGTTTACTCAGAGCTGCATACCCATGCTGGATGCAGAGGGGGTATTCCCAACTACTCTGAGTACCAGAGGGCAAGAAAGGCACATATCTAAAGAACAAGCTGCTTACATATGCATTAGATTTCCAAGGAAAGCTTAGGTTATTATGATTAGTCCCCAGAGTGGCTGACATTTTCCCCATTCCAAGTCTCAGTTCTTTTGTGCATGCATGGTATCTCTTGGTGGTTGTCTGGTGGTCTTTTCTGATGTAGGCCGTATGTCTTTCTTGCTGTGTACTCTTTGACCTGGGTCAAGGTGGAGGATGCTGACTTAGCTCTAGCTGGCCATTTTATTGGCTACAACTCTGTCCACCAATCCTTTGCTTCTTCATTAATTTGTGGTTTTACTGTCTGAGCCTGCTACCTTGCATTCCAGAGATATGATAGCTAACAATATGAGCAGGAGAAGGGGAAATGGTTTTTAATTGAGGGAGGGAAGATTTAGGTTGGAGGTCAGGGGGAAGTTCTTCACAGAGTGGTGAGGTGCTGGAACAGCTGCCCAGAAAGGCTATAGATGCTCCATCCCTGGAGATGTTCAAGGCCAGGTTGGATGGGGCTCTGGGCATCCTGATCTAGTATTAAATGGGGAGGTTGGTGGCCCTGCCTGTGGCAGAGGGGTTGGAGACTCATGATCCTTGAGGTCCCTTCCAACCCTGGCCATTCTGTGATTCTGTTATTCTGTATATTATTTGGAGAAACAGGAGACTCACTGTCTGTACTGATTGTACTGATTGTCTAAGTCAATACCACCAATACAGGCTGGGGGATGACCTGCTGGAGAGGAGCTCTGCAGAGAGGGACCTGGGTGTCTTGGTGGACTACAGGTTGGCCATGAGCCAGCAGTGTGTCCTTGTGGCCAAAAGGGCCAATGGCATCCTGGGGTGCATTAAAAAGAGTGTGTCCAGTAGGTCGAGGGAGGTGATCCTCCCCCTCTACTCTGCCCTGGTAAGGCCTCATCTGGAGAACTGCGTCCAGTTCTGGGCTCCCCAGTACAAAAAAGACAGGGACCTCTTGGAAAGAGTCCAGCGGAGGGCCACAGAGATGGTGAAGGGCCTGGAGCATCTCCCTATGGAGAAAGGCTGAGTGCGCTGGGTCTGCTTAGCCTTGAGAAAAGACGACTGAGAGGGGATCTAATCCAGGTTTATTAATATCTGAGGTGTGGGGGCCATAGTGGTGATGCCAGTCTCTTTTCAGTGATACATGGAGACAGGTCAAGGGGAAATGGACATAAGCTGGAGTATAGGAAGTTCTGCACAAATGTGCACAAGAACTTCTTTAGGTGAGGTGACGGAGCACTGGAACAGGCTGCACAGGGAGGTTGTGGAGTCTCCTTCCCTGGAGATGTTCAAGTCTCGCCTGGATGCCTACTTGTGCGACCTGGTGTAGGGAACCTGCTTTGGCAGGGGGGTTGGTCTCGATGATCTCTAGAGGGCCCTTCCAACCCCTACAATTCTGTGATTCTGTGAAGTCTGTAGAGAAGCATCTATTGTCAGCAGCTAAAACCTGTCTTGCAAATGTCAGATCTGTAGCTGTCAATTCAGCACCCCGTGACAGTAATAACTTTTAACCTAACTTAATTCAATGCCATTTCTCAGTTCTCCTTTTTTATTAGGGGTTTATTCTCCTTGGCCTTTCTCTTCTGAATAACGCACCTGTAGAATCCCTTCTTGTTATTTTTCATGTCTCTTGCTATGTTCAGTTCCATCTGTGCCTTGGCTCTTCTGATCTTGTCTCTACATGTCCAGACAGCATCTCTACACTCTTTCCAGGCCACATATCCTTCTTCCACTATCTGTGCATTTCCTTCTCAGCTTGGCCAGCAGGTCCTTGCTCAGTCATGCTGGTTTCCAGCCTCTTATCCCTGACTTCTTACACATGGGGATGGAGAACTCCTGTGCTCTCAGAAAGATGTCTTTAAAGAGTTGCCAGCTCTGCTCAATTTCTTTGTCACTAAGGACAGCTTTCCAGGGGATCTCATCCAATAAATCCTTAGACTTTTGGAAGTTTTCTTTTCAGAAGTTTAATTTTGACTTTTTCCCAGGCCCATATTCCTCAAGATCATGTACTCACCAAGAACACTGTTGCTACAGTTCAGACTCCCTCAAATCTTAGCCTCTTTAATGAGTTCATTTGCACTGATGAACAGCAGTAATGCTTCTCCATCTAATGCCTGGACAAGGAAGTTCTCTTTAATGCACATCAGGAGTCTTCTGGATTGCTTGTAGCCTGTGTAGCCTGCTGTGTTCTTTCCCAGTAGCTATCTGTGTGGTTGAAATCTCGCAGCAGGATGAGAGCCTGTGTGTATGATGCTTCTTGTAGCTGAAGCAAGTTAGCCTTGTCATCAGGCTCCTCTTGATCAGGCAGCCTGTATTAGACTTCAACCACAAGACGTAATGAATGAGTCCCTGCTGCAGGAGACCACAGCACTCATCTGACCTATCAGCTAGAGCCAGTGATTCATCTGACCTACCAGCTGGCAGCCAGGGGAGGTGCAGTTCTAGGATACTGTGTGGTACTGTTGAATCCTGTATACTTTTCTCACTACTACACTTTCCTGTGTTCTATGTGAGAACAAACAGTACTGCTAGGGAAAACCTCTGGCATCTGACAAAGCTCTAAGGAAAGTAAACAAAGACATGGAGTCCAGGTGTTTTTCTCTTGAATCCTGCTCACAAGAGGAAATGCTGTTAGAAGGAGGGCACAGACAGTGTGTAGAGCAAACAAAGGTGATGACAGAGCCTTTATTTGAGATATACGTGCTACAAGAAAAGATATCAAAGATTGAGGAATTAACTCACCCCTCCAGCAGCAGGAGAAAGGGGCGAGCTGAGGAATGCAGCCTTCTCCCGTTCTTACTCTTGTGCCACAGGAGAAAGGCGGGGGGAGGTAGAGGGGGAGGAATCCACACTGCACATGCACTCCCAGAAGCACTCCCCGCCCTCCACTCCAGGCATTCATGTGCTCACATATTGGTTCAGGCTGTGACCTAGGAATTCCACTGCATAGTCAATATTTGGTTGTAAAACTAGTGTTGATGATGTGGTTTTGGTTTTATGATAATGGGACCCTGTTTGTGGATCAGCATCTGCTTGGGAGAGATGAGTTCCAGCTCATAAAGTGGAGCAAAACTATATTTTAAGTGGGACCAATATATTTAAGTGGGGGATTGGGACCATAAAAGCAACAAAATGGGGTTTAAGCAGGATCAGCACCAGCTTTGCATGTAAACAAAGAAGTGACAAGGCACCATTATGGAGAAATTCCCCAACCCCCTTATGGGAATCTGGCATTCTAGGGTGACCTTCATAAATGCTTGTTTTACTAAGGCAAGTACTGTGGTGAATGAATATTACAGTAACTAGAGATATGTGAAGTTTTACGGCTGTAATCTCACCAGAGTCATAGAGACGTAGTGGAATGCACTCATGACTAGAGTCTTGCAATGAAGTGATACAGGCTCTTTAGGAAAATGAGGAGCAGGAACTGTGCCTTCTGTTCCCAAGAGACCAGTTGGAGTGTATGGAGTTCTGCCTGGGGAAGGAGGAGTTGATGACTGAGACCTTACAAGCAATCCAGTACTTTCCTAGAGAGCACTGCTGGCAAATTCCACCCTGAAATGATAGATGAGCCAAAATGGAGAGGTAATCTGTTGGATCTCATCCCGCTAAAAACAAGGCTCTTGTAGTGAATATGGAGGTCTTGGATGCTGTGACCATAAGATGGTGGAATTCTGTATCCTGAGGGCAGGAAGAGATGGTAAAAAGAAAGGTCACAGCCCTGAACTTTGGGAAAGGAGACTTTGGCCTCTTTAAGAATCTGTGTGGAAGAGTCTCATGGCATGCACCCAAGAGTGCTGAGTTAGTATGCTGTGTCACTGTGAGGGCATTCCCAATAATCTTTGAGTGATCCTGACGACTGGGAGAGATGCCTGAGGCATCTTTTGCTAGAAAGCAAACATCACTTTTGCCTTCAGGTAGGGCAAGAATGAGGAGCCAGAGATCTACAGGCCAGTCAGTCTCACCTCTGTTACAGTACGCGTCCGTTCCGCTTCCCCAGGAGACCGCAGCTTGGCCAATTACTGAGGTGACACCAATATGATGAGCAGTAAAATGGCGTTTATTACACGTATTAACTACCTTATATAGCTTAATTACTTCGTCTACGCCCCTAGGGGCCTACATCACACATCAATCATTAGAGCAGGGAGGGAGCTTAGCACATCAGACCCCGCGGGGGGGTCTCACAATTTCGCAGTTGCTGACAACACACCTCCTTCCCTAGAAAGACGATAAACAGGTAAACCTGATGCCATTTCCAAGTATGTGAGGGACAGGAAAATCATCAGAAGTTGTCAGCATGAATTTGGCATGGGAAAGTCATGCTTGACCAACTTGATAAACGTCTGCATTGAAATGGCTAGGCTGATAACAGTGAATATAGTCTTCTGCACTTTGATAAAGCCTTGGACACTGTATCTCATAAGATTCTCAGACACAGACTGTTGAGGTATGGGTTGGATAATCAGTGAGGCAAATTGACAACTGTCTGAATGATCAAACCCGGAGAGTGGTGTTCAGTGATGCAAAGTCTAGTTGGAAGCTAGTAACTAGTAGTGTAGCTCAGGAGTTAATATATTTTTGAGCACTCTGGGGATGAATCTGGCTTCTAATTACTACGTCGGTATTTGATCTCTCCTCAGTGTTCTCACAGCTAAATGAAAATCACGCTTTTCTCATATGTCGTATCTTTTAGCACGCTCATCATGTTTCTGAGCCTCTGTTGAACTGGCTCATTCCAGATTATCTTTTTTTGTGCAGGGGAGCATAGAGTTAGGCACAGTACTCTGGTTTATTCAGTGGTCTGATCTGAAAACCTTTGATTTGAATCAGAGACAGCTGGAAAACTCAGTTGTATTTTCAACATCCAAAGTCTGTATTATTACATGCTGATAAGATTTAGAAAGGAAAATAGCAGATGATGGTATGAGATAAAATGTTTGTGCTACCTACTTCTTTGAAGTTATGTTTAGGAAACTACATGAAAATAAACGTATTTGAGGAAGAGTCATGTTGGTGGCATGGACATACTGCCTGAGCCACAGTTTTAAGCTTCACATTATAATCAGAAATGCATCTATTGTAAGAATCTTGCATTGAGAAAAATTTAAATTCCTTTCTGTTCTTTTATAGGAGGGTGTAATTTGCTTTTCTTTCTGATGCCTTCTTGAACTTATTGCTAGCCAGATATTGTGCCTGTTTTTTGCCACTCTTGCATTTCTACTGAGGCACTTCTTTAAAGAATCCTTTTTGGCACCTGCTGTAGCTCTCTGTACTTAAGGCTGTCTTTTCTGAGTTAGTGGAAACCAAAAAAACAAACTCCTTGACCTTTTCAAAGCAATGTCCACAGTGAAAGGTTTGAGATGCTTGCCAAAAATGAAAGTGCTTTACCATGTGTTAAACGGAATATCAAACCCATAACTGAGATGCCATTCAGAATATAAGCATAGAGTAATTCACCTCCATCTCTCTAAATTTAGATATCCATGCAATCATACATTAAATAAATGTGCAAGTTTACATCCATCTTGTTTTCTAGATCATTACATTACATCAAGTAATGACGTAAACTGCTCTAGTATTGCGAGAACTGGACATCAATCCTTCAGTGCATTGGGAGTGTTTAGAAAAGTTAAGTAAAGCTTTGTAGTATGATTTTTATTTTGTATTTAGAAGTATTAGGGACCAAACTGTCTGCTGCTTATTTTGCTGTTCCAGAAGAGATTAATTTTACAAGCTTAAATTTCCATAGTGTGGTGGCATGAGTTTCTTCCAAATTTTCGCATTAACACTACTTTACATATTCTACAAGCATGAATAAGATTGGTACAAGCACTGAGGGTAGAATACAGGATCATTCTTTTTCTGTCTGTGGAAGCATGTGAATGTGTATTATAGGTTTAATAAAATCAGCAAACGTTGAATACATGCTGAAAAGTTAACCAAGAAGATATTTGTTCTTGCTGAAATGGGAGCTCCATGGTAAAAAAAATAGGTTATACTCTACCCTCTGAGAATAATTCATACTTTGAAAAAACAAGGTATAAAATATAAAGTCACTGAGTCACCATCTCCTTCCAGGGCATGTGTCTTTGAAGCAAAAGTCATCCTTTCTGATTTTATTGATCTAACAAGTGGCTAAAATGAGGGAATAAGAACAGGATTGGAATTGTATTTTTAGCATCATTTACTAAAAAATTCCTGCAAATTTTTATTCTAATTTTCCAGATGTTTAAAAGAAGTACAAATATTGCCTCTTTTATGAACTTGTCTTTTTTTTTTTTTAATAACTTACATTTCTATGTAGGAAACTATTCCCAAAATATTAACTGTATTTAAATACTTTGCTTGAATATGAAATAGGTTAAAATATAGATATGTACATGAAAAGATGAAGTAGTCTTAATATGTGAATATATAAGTTTATCCAAATGCATTGCTTTTTGATTGGATTATTGCTTTCTATGATCTCCAGATGATGTAGATATCTGATAGTAGATACATCCACAGTGGAATGTTAATGAGAGTTACAAATAATAATAATATTTTTCTTATCAACAGATATTTCCTGGACTGATTCTATCAGACATTAAGCCCGCCAAAAGAATGAAGTTCAAGACAGTCTGCTATCTGCTTGTTCAGCTCATGCACTGCCGTAAGATGTTCAAAGCAGAGATCCCTTTCTCCAATGTCATGACATGCGAAGATGATGATAAGGTAATTCATGTGGACAGATACTTGCTCTGATTATATATGGGATTGCCTGGCTAGCTCTTTCTGGTGTCCTAGCATAAACACCGAAACAACATCCTTGAAAAGATTTTAATGCCATAACTCGTCATACTAGCAGCTTTATCTGCTAGTCTAACTTTTCTGTACATGGCTTCACCTGGAAACTAACAGAGTAAAAAACACATGAAGACTTGCTCTGTTTTCTTTGCTAGCAGATGACAGTATAACATATGCCACTCCATTGGTACTCCAAAGCAGAAAAAGAGTGTAATGAATCAGCTATTAATTTTGAATTTATTTCTCCACTTTTTTTTTCAATCTATTTTTTATTATTATTTGAATAATGTACATTTATTGAAGATTCAATCTAAGTCTTATTTTCAGAAAGTTTTATAACTTTTCTATTTTCGATTTTATGTATGCACATATTTCTTCTGTGGGAAAATGGAGAAAATTCTGTTAGCTCCTTTAGAATGCAACTTCAGTGATTAAGTCCAGAAATTCCAAATCTAGTTCGGAAATGGATGTAATCTAGGTGCTTTGGTATGGCCTTTCAGTTGTAAGTTAGTACTGTTCTTCTAGTATTTGAAAATAGCAACATACACAGACTTTGAAATATGTACAATTCTTTATAATGTTTCTCATAATATACACAAAAAATCCAACTATGAGATATGTTAGAACATATACAGTGAAGTTCTGAGATAATTTCTTTACCTGAACCAAATGATCCAGGATTTTGTACCTGAAACAGTATATTTAACTTAGAGCATGATATAGGATATATCATTTTAATATAAATACACTGTGTTTCAATTTAAGGTTTATTCAGAGATTGAAGTTTCCTAAGCAGTTTAAACAAGGTATGTCTATAAAACTCTGAAGTCAGCACACTACTTCAGTATGCATTTATTCAATTGATTTCTGAGAAATAAAAGTAATGTGCCTTAATCACAGATATCATGTAAGTCTGCTTTATAAAATAATAACAGAAAAAAGACACATAGTGAAAGCAATTATATGAGCAACAGCTAATTTGACTAAGCACAGTAACTTTAATCCTACTACAAATAGAATAATAGGTTACAGAGTTTATTCCATTTTATAACTCCATGCCAGATTTTAAAACAAAGAAGCATTTTTGTGTCATCTTTTTTTTCAATTAATTAAAAAAGGCTGTATTGTTCATCCCTGTTAGTATGCTGTAGGCTTCATAGAATCATAGAAACGTAAAATGGCTTGGGTTGGAAGGGACCCCGAGTTCCAACCCCCCTGTGCAGACAGGGCCATCAACCTCCTTATCTAATATTAGACCAGGCTGCCCAGGGCTCCATCTAAGATGGTCTGGAACACCTCCAGGGATGGGGCTTTCACAGCCTCTTTGGTCAGCCTGTTCCAGCACCTCACCACTCTGTGTAAAGTACTTCCCCCAACATCTAATCTAAACCTTCCCTCCTTGAGCTTAAAACCATTCTCCCTTGTCCTATTATTGTCTACTCAAGTAAAAAGTTGATTCCCCGCCAGTTTATAATCCCCTTTTAAATACTGGAAGGCTGCAATTAGATCTCCTTGCAGCCTTCTTTTCTTCAGGCTGAACAAGCCCAGCTCCCTCAGCCTGTCTTTGTAGGAGAGGTGCTCCAGCCCTCTGATCATCTTCATGTCCTTCCTCCAGACCCTCTCCTACAGCTCCACATCTTTGCAGTGTTTGGCCCCAGACCTAGATGCAGTACTTTTGATGGGGCTTCACAAGAGCAGAGTAGTGAGCGACAATCACCTCCCTGTCCCTGCTGGCCACCCCTCTTGTGATGGAGCCCAGAATACCATTGGCCTTCCAAGCTGCAAAAGCACACTGCTGGCTCATGTTCAGTTTTTCATCTACCAGGACCCCCAGGTCCTTCTCCACAGGGCTAGTGTCAGGGAGTTCTTCTCCCAGTCTGTATATATGTATCTGGAGTTACTCTGACCCATGTGCAACACCTTGCACTTTGCTCTGTTGAACATCATGCGATTCCCATGGGCCCACCACTCAAGTTTGTTGAGGTCCCACTGGATGTTTTAACTTCCTTCTAATGTGTCAACAACACCACTCTGCTTGGTGTCACCAGCAAATCTGCTGAGGGTGCATTGAGCCCATCATCAATGCCACTGATGAAGATGTTGAAGAACACCAGTCCCAAGACAGACACCAGTAGGACACCACTTGTCACCAGTCTGTACCTGGACATAGTGCCATTCACTACAATCCTCTGTCTATGGCCTTCCAACCAATTCCTTATCCACCCCTCAAATCTGTATCTTTCCAATTTAGAGATAAGGATGTGGTGGGGGACCACGTCAAAGGCCTTGTACAAGTTTAGGTAGATTATATCAGCCACCTTCATTTTGTCCACCAATGCTGTCACTCCATCACAGAAGCCACTAGATTGATCAGGCAAGACCTCCCCTTGGTAAAGCCATGCTGGCTGTCTCAGATCACCTGCTTGTCCCTTGTGTGCCTTAACATGTCTTCTAGGAGGATCTGTTCCATGATCTTCTCAGGCAGAGTAGTGAGGCTCACCGACCTGTAGTTCCCCAGGTCCTCCTTCCACCTTTTCTTGTAAATGGGAGTGATATTTCCTTTTTTCCAGTCCCTGGGGACTTCATCCAACAGACATGACTTTTAAAATATGATGGAGAGCTGCTCAGCAACCACATCAGCCAGCTCCTTTAAGACACTGGGATGCATGTCCTCTGGCCCCATAGACTTGTATACATTCAGTCTAATGGGGTGGTCTCGGACTTGCTCTGCCCTTAAAGCGTAGGGGGATTTACTCCCCCAGTTCCCACCTAGAGGACCAGGGGTGCAAGCTTCAGGGAAATGAGAAATATAGGAATCCCGGCTGCCAGGGAAGACTGAGGCAAAAAAACTCATTTAGTATTCAGTCTTCCCCTTATGTGTTGTAGCCAGTTCTCCTTTCTCTTTTACCAAAGGAGATAAACAAACAAACAAACAAACAAAACAAAACAAAACAAAACCAAAAAAAAAAAAAAAAGAGCTTCAGTTGCACGGCTGGCAAATTAGCATTTCTGCTATGACTAACAAAAAACAGAAGATTTGATTTGAATGTTTTAGTCCATGTATGTTCACAAGATTATTTTTCATGATAGAATAAGCTCCTTTCTACATATGAAGCCAGCAAAACAGGGCTTGAAAAATTATTTTACTTTTGCTAAGTTTCATTCCTCTTTACAATCACCAAAATAACAAATCAGTCAATGATGAGCCCTCTTCACAGGTATTAAATATGCAGGTGTAGTACACATATTTGTTATGAACTGGTATGTCAACTGATTAATTGCCATGGTCCATTGTCATTCAGTGGACTGATTATTTCCTTGGTGGAGAAAAAGTCTCAGGGCAGCACATAAAGAAAATGATGATGGTTGAAATCCTGGAATGAGGTGGGCATTTTTTTATTGATAATAATGAGATCAGGATTTAATCTAAGGAGTTCTTAGAAGATGGTAATCTTACTGAAAGAAGATCCTATATGGTTGCTCTTCTTAATGAATTCTTCATAGTGACCGTGAACTTGAGAGAATATGAATACGTTAAATTTCTGTGCTAATAAAAGCCTGTGCTTCTGTCTTCCATCCGTGCTACAGAGGAGAGCATTAAGGACAGCCTCTGAAAAGCTCAGGAATCGTTCCTCTTTTTCTACCAATGTTGTGTACAACACTCCAGGAACTCGAGTAAACAGATACATCAGTCGTTTGATAGAGGCCCGGCAAACTGAGTCTGAGATGGCTGACCTGAACTTCTTTACACTGAAGTATAAACAAATTGAGCGTGAAAAGAAAGTAAGGAGTTTCAAATACTTTTTTACTGATTTCATTGACCAATGAGCATTGCGTTGTTGTTGCTTTTTTTGTTGTTGTTGTAGACAGTATTTAAATTCTTCTCACTACCTTTAAATAATCTGATGGACTGTCTTTTAGCTAAAAGGGAAAAATTATCTCTACCTTCTATGGAAGAACTTGGAGGAGGCAAAAGAAAGATCAGAATCTTTCTACGTTTCAAGCTCCTCATACTTTCTCATGACAATGTGACTGCCTACTGATTCACTGGCTCTGTAAAAGGTTTGATGGTAGGAGGACACTTCTCTCTACATATGTTGTCTGATGAGGACTGATCCAATCAATCCTATAAAATACAAAGGAATACTTAATTCTCTTGGTACACCACATACTGTACTGAAAGCTGTGGACTTACTTCAGACGTGTAAGCACATAAATATATAGGAAGAGTTATAAAATCGTAGAATCTTCATAGAATCACAGAATTGTTTGAGTTGGAAGGGGACACTTAAAGGTCATTTAGTCCAGCTCCCTTGCAATGAACAAGAACATCTACAGCTAGATCAGGTTACTCAGAGCCTGGTCCAACCTAAGCTTGAATGTGTCCAGGGATGGAGTGCCCACTGCATCTCTGGGCAGCCTGATTCAGTGCCTAACCACCTGTATTGTAAAAAACATCTTCCTTATATCCAATCTAATCCAATTATTTTTCTTTTTTATTTTTCCACTTATGGAGGGCAAAGATTAATTGAGATGTTTCAATTCAACTGTACTGTGTTTCTAGAAATACTTAGAACTTTCAAATCTTTCAAATCTTTCATGTGATTTTTTTTTTTCTGTTTCTTTTTTCCTTCTTTTAATATCATAACATGAAGTTTAAATAATCCAAAATTTCCTTGAAATGTTTTTTTTTTTCTCTGCAGTTAATGTGCTTTTCTAGGCTACTCTGTATTTCACACTTGTACTTGTTGCGGGTAGCCAACTTGAAAGTAATATATATATACTTATACATATATATATATAATAGTAATATATATATACTTATATATATATATATATATATACTATATATATATATATATATATATATAATGAACTATTTACTGTAAACTTTGTTTCCTGAGAAAATCCTGCATCTTGCAAGACTCAGTGTTTCTATTCTTGCATTACAGTGTTAAAGTATGTGAAAACCCGGCCTCAATTTCCATTGATTTTAACTTCTATGTGTGGATCTCTACTGAGTTGCTTGCACTGATGTTATTATCACATCCCAATTAGGAGTATTTCTGTGTAAATCTAGAATTGTTCTGACAAAAGCAAATTCTAACATTAGGTGGTAAAAGAAGATTGAATTTTTGAACTTCTTGGGAAAACAACTTTTTCTGTTGTAGGGACTGTGCTTCAGTGGAATTAGGGAAAATAATTGTTTAAAAGTGAACTTGAGTCTCTCAGTAGTACCTGTGTGCTGTCCTGAGTGCTTCAGATGACAGTGTTCCTTAAAAGCAGCACCAAGTGTTTTTTGATGTTTTGGAGGTGGTGAATAAGAGTAGGAGGAAAGGAGCACCTCCTTCTTCAGCTTAAAAAAAGGCTGAATCATTTTTGATCCAAAAAATAAAAATATTCCTGTGTCTGGCCTGGATTTGTCTAATTTGAGTGTGAAAGCTAAATAGGTAGGCCAATAGAAACAGCTGAAATAAACCTATCAAGCAAAGACTTCTGTAGACTATTCTCATCCAATTTTTTTTTTTTTTGTGAATTAAGTAATGATAATATTTATGCTTGTGAAGTGGCCTTAGGTTGTTGCTCTTTCTTGCGAAGAGTGGACAAGTGTGAGTGGCTGGCTGGGTATACATTAAATGCTCACTGTCTTCATTGTCTCCTTTCTTTAACAGTACCACCAGCTTCAGGATGAATACTTCACCAGTGCTGTAGTTCTCTCACTAATTCTAGCTGCCTTATTTGGCCTTGTCTACCTTCTAATAATACCACAGTAAGTTTCTATCTTTTGCCACTATAATCCAAATTAAAATATCTTCAAGTAGCCTGCACAGAACTGAAATGCTATCATCTCTGGAAAGGCAATTAGCAACCGGACTGGTAGCTTCTCAATTTAGAGAGTCTCTGATGGTATATCCTCAGACTAACAACTTTTCCATTTGTCCAAATGAACCACAAATATAGTTTGGCCATTCTTACGTGAATTGTAGTCAGAGCTTGGCTGCACTAAAGCAGACATATTCATGTTGTATTTGAGAATGCGTTTGGTGCTCGTTATTGAATTCTATAATGTATTAATTCAAGTACTGTCAATGCTATATTAAATGTTTACTACAGACAAATTAGACTTCATTCCAAAAATCTTTAAGTTACAGGTTGATGCTATTTCAAATAATTTCAATAACTTGATAATGATTTCATTTTTTCAGATGAGAATAGCAAAAGTAAACTTCATTCACACTTATAAATTATCAGGATTTCAATGGAGATGAAATGGGCCACAGGATAATACTTTAGTTTATATTTATTATTTTTATTTATATATTTACTCTCATTTTAATTCAAATATTTTCTATTCACAAATCTCTAGATAGAATAACACTCTTATATGGTTCTATTATTTCTAATTGAAAGTTTGAGGGACACATTGTTAACTTTAATAATAGTCACTGGCGTATAATTTTTTTACCTAACATCTGAAAAATTCAAAGTAACTTGCAAAAAATCATCTGGTTTCCAGACAGATTGCTTCTGTTGACTAACTGGAGCACAGTTGAGAACTATTTCATCTAGTTCTGTACACCTACAGTAGGTGGAAGACTTTGGATTCCATGGAATTTAAAATAAGGAGAAATAAAGAGCATTAGTGTCACTGGAACTAGACTGAATTTGCAAGAATATTTGCCATGATAATTGTTAACCTTTCCAAAAAGTAGCATTACTCCAAAAAAAAAAGCTGGACAGGTTTTCAGATTCAGCTATTATGTGACAGATAATAGAAGATACAGCAGAGCATGAACAATCTATGCCATGAAAATGGATTGGTTCATCATTGGGCAAGCTAGAAAAGCCACATACTGAATGGTAACATCTTCCAATAAACATGTCAGTCTTAATTTTAGGCGATCAAACTGTGACTCTTTCCTTGCTGTGGCACAGATGAAACAACAAGCTTGACTAAAACTGTGAAAATACCAGAAATGTTCCTCCTTCACAAAACCTGGAGCTTAAAGTTGCTCTTCAGATTGCCAAAAGTACTTCTAAGTATGACAAGCAAATGCAAAAGCCAAGACAAGAAGTGTAAAGTGTTACTATAATGGGAGAGGTGATAATAATGGTCTTCAATATGTGTTACAGTCTTCCAAGGGGAAAGTTAAAAAATCTAGACAAAAAAATTGTTGTAAGAAAGTCATTTGCTGCATAAATGCACAAAAAGCTTTACATTTTCGCTGTTCCTGTAATCATCTCAGCACAGCAGCTTGACAGCTGAACACATATTTATATCCTCAGATGTGTCTGATGGAATAAAGGCTACATTCTTTTCAACTTAAGCTCTCCAGTTATTGAGGCAAAAATACAACCTAGCCACTAAAAACTCTGATGATCAATCTTTCTGATATCTCAGTGGGTTCATATTCAAAAAACTCTTCTTTTCTGGTAGCAGCCCAGTATCTTTCAAAGTCCCACTCAGCACTAGTGTGAATGGTTGGATACTGTTGCATTGAAAGACACTTGCAGTCATGTTCTCTCCATTGCTTCCTTGCAGTACTACCATCCTAAATACACTCCAGTTCTCTAAAAATATAGAGGAGCCTGCTATCTATTAATACTTCTATTCGGAATCCACATTATAATCTCAAGTTACTTCTTGGTTCTAGATACACATACTACATCACAGCGTTATCCCTTTTTGTGTATTGATGACTTCTTGCATAAATTCTTGCATGAACTTCAAATCAAAAGCAAATACTGACATGTAGCAAAAGACTTCTCATTTTCTTCTACTGTTAGAAACTCTGTATAAGCAATTCTTCAAGACTGATAGCAAGATGCATGTTATTTTCACAGAAAAGAAGGTGTGAAGATTATCTTATGCTTTGAAATGCATGCTTGGTTCCATAGCTGGCAAGGAGATGGGAAGTCCCTAAAAATAATCAAAGCGCCAGTATAGTGAACTAATTTTTGCCATATCTATAAAGTACTGCTCTAATAATGTAAGGTTGTTGAGTAAGGGAAGTACTAGGCTTGTACTCCTAATTAAGAACAAACCTATTTTGAAAGAGCAGAAAAAGGAAGATTAAGAATTATCAGAATTATTACAGCATCTTCACGAAAGATAAGATTTTTCTTACTGTTTGAGGAAGACTCAAATGGAAGGAGTTGCTCTGTGTTGGTAGAAGGGAGTGCAGTCCAGTCTGACTTTATTTGACTTGATAAATGACGGAGTTGACTGGGCTCTGATTACTCAGTCTTTGAGGAGAAATTAGAAGGGAAAAGCAGGTAGTAATTGATACACAGTTGCCAAGATCAACTAATGGAGAGTTGCGCTCTCCATTTATAGGAGTCATCATGCTGAATATTCTGCATTAGTCCAAAATTAGAAAGTGTATTTCCTTGCACCCTGTATAGGTGAATTTCTGAGTTGCTTTGATCCCCTTGCTAAGATCACAGTGTGTGCCACAAACGAGAAAGTTTACTGATTTCTCATTCTTGAAAGCAGCACATTTTACTGTGATTTTTTCCCTGAAATGGTTAGTTTTACAATAAAATCACAGGGGGAAATCCTCCAGCATTTGTGCATCACCATTTCAGAAAAACATCTCTGCTATTTGTTTTCATATCTGCTACTAGGTTAAGTACTAACTTATTGTATTTTATGTTATTATTAACCTATTGTATTTTGATTCTAGGAGTACCATAGTTCTTGTTCTCCTGGTGTTCTGCATATGCTTCCTAGTGGCTTGTATTATGTACCTACATGTCACAAGAGTACAAGTAAGTGATTTAAGATTTTTTTATTATTCTTTCTTTTAGTGGCTACACTTTGTTTCTTCAATGAACTACAAAGCCATCATTGCGTGCTCCATAGCGTGAGATCTGAAATCTATCTGCTTTTTAAGATTATTGCTGAGTAAAACTGTAGGCATTTCAAAAAAAAAAAAAGATTATTCACTTGAAGACAGATCTCTTACATGAATAATTTTTTTCCAGCATTGTAGCCTTCAGTGCTATTAATGCTATGTTTTTTTGTTTGATTGATTGATTGATTGATTGATTTTTTTTGCAACGGTCTTTTACATGAGTAATTTTTTTCAGCACTGTAGCATTCAGTCCTATCATTATTAGGGGGGTGTGGAGTTTTGCTGGTTGGTTGGTTGATCGGTTGGTTGGTTGGTGGGGTTTTTTTGCAATTTCTCCCTGAGCACCTACCACTAGTTACTAAAACCATCCAAGTGCCCAGATGAATAGCTGCTTTAATCTGGATTTTTTTCCTTTCTACAAGGAAGCATGAATCCTTCCACTGCAATTAGTATCTAAGTGTGAAGTGCAGCTAACTTCCTCTTTGTTTTCAAAACTTCTCCTGTCAAATAATCAACCACTTTCCTGGTAAAGTGTCTTGCAAATAAACTCTTGGCCTTTTCAAAAATCTTAAGAAATAATTAGTTCTTCTCCATTACATTTTCACAACAGTAATAATGCAGAACATCTGGTTGTTGTAGGAGAGAACAAATCTATATCAGAACAAAGCATCTATAGACTAATTTTCTGATGAAAACTATCTGTGGTGGCTTAAACCAAATTTATTATTTTTTTTCAGAAAATAATCAGAAGAAACACCTACACAGTTATTCTGCTCTGCTGATTAGCACACACTAATTTTTAGTTAGAAAATATGGCCTTTGGCAGGAGAAAGGTAATTGTTTTCATGGAAACATAAATAGCATCTTAGCAGAGTATCTGGTACATAACAGATCTTTATAAACTTAGACAATTTTATAGGAGTAATTTTAATTATCTCTTTTGTTTCATGAAGGAACAGTACTTTATTAAGTGTTGCATGATCATTAGATACAGATGGAGTTTGTGGGAAATTGTTCCACTTTATGTAATTTCCCTGGGACTAGTGCAAACTTAAGGTTTGTTTCAGCAGTCAACAGGATTTATAACTTATTCAGGTTTCTCTAGAGATTCAGTATTTTATTGGATGAAATCCAGCATTAGAAAAACAAAACAAAAAAAAATTAAAATTTAGAATATAGCAGTGCTGACAAATTTGTCTTGTATATCAAATAAATTGTAATATATTATGTGTAATGAATACAGAATTGTGAACTGGGGACTCCTGTGTTCAAATTATTCTTCTGGTACTTTTCTAGCATTATATTACACTAGGAAGTATAAAGTGTAATTATTAAAAGATGCTTCAAGCTTTATAATCTTACTTGTAAAATCACTATAATAATTTTGAACATTACTGGTTACCTAGCATTTAGGTATCTGACACTACATCTTTAGTTAATAAAAATCCCACAAATAAAACCAAGAAAATTTTGCCCCAAATGCTGTACTGTTCTGAAAGAGCAGATGCTGTTTTAGAATGACCAAAAAGTCAGAAATATAAACATTTTATGCTTTAATCAGAGCATTCGGTCAGATGTGTCTTGTACCTTACCTTTTAAAATTTTACTTTCCTTTTTATCCCACTGCTCTAGCATGTTAATATTTATAACATACACACAACACACACCAAGAAAAATGTCTATGCAATGTGTTGGAACTGTTTTGAATCTGCATTTTGCTTTGTACTTGTTTACCATGCAGCATTATCTTCAAACTATGGAAATTCTCAACATTTTATTATTACTGCTTTATCCTGTGCGAGCAACTTCATTGCACACTGAATTAACTGAATATACTTATCTCCTTGTACAAAAGCATTATAACAGCATTTTATACATATGGATAAAAATGAACCATCTGCTTCATATATATAGATAGATTTTAGTCTAGGAGAGTAAACATCTTGATGATTAAATGAAAACCAGTCTGGATGATCAGGTTCAGATAACAGGTCATACTTCACTTGGAAGGCAGTAGTAAGTGGAGTACCACAGGGGTCTACCCAAGTGACTTGTCCTGTTTAACATATTTGTCAAAACCTGCAGGAGGACACAGACTAGATAATCTTTACGATGCTGCTCTCTCACTCCCCCTCCTCAAAAAAACAGAAAAAGGCTCAAGAGTTGAGATAAGGACAGAGAAGTCTCTCTACAACTACTATCACAGGCGAAACAGACACCATAGAAGAGAGATTCATGTTATTTATTTCCTATTGTTAGTTATAGATAGTACAGTGAGAATCTAAAAATAGACTAAAAACACCTTCGCTCTCTCTTCTCCTTCCTCCTTTTGAGTGGCATGAGTAATGGGGAATGGAGGCTGCTTCATCTCTGCTGCTCCTTCATTGTCACTCTATTCTTCTCCATCCTGGGATTCCCCCACAGGCTGCATCCTTTCTATCCCATGTGGGCTTCCCACAGGCTTCAGCTCTTCTAGTACTGCACCTATGGGGTACTATTGTGCCCATCCTTCAGGAGGGCACTGCTCTAGCATGGGTCCATACCGGCAGCAGCTCCCTCAAACCTCCTGCTCCACTGCAGGCTTCTCTTCACAGGCTGCAGCTCTGACCCAGGGCCTGCTTCTGCAGGGGCTGTCCATGGGCCACAGCTTTCTGCTGCACCATGGGCTCCTCCACAGGCTACATGCAGAGATGTGCTCTGCATGGTGCCCCATGAACTGCTGGGGCACAGCCTGTTCTACCCTAGACCTCTCTGTGGGCTGCTGGGAACTTCTACTCCACACTTGAAGCACATCCTGTCCTTCTTCTGCACTGACCTGGACATCTGCAGGACTGTTTCTCACATTTTCTCACTCTTCTCTCTAAGCTGCTTTTGCACAACAGTTTTTCCTTTTCCTAAACCTTCTCTTCCAGCATCACAGCCAGTGTTGCTCCCAGCTCAGCTCTGGCCAGCTACAGATGTCTCTTTTGGAGATGTCTGGAACTGGCTCTGATCTATCATGGGGCAGCTGCTGGGCACTGCTCACAGAGGCCACTTGCTGTTACTGAAACATTGCCACATAAAACCAACACAGTATGGGTTGGAACAAACATAAATACTATACCCTGGCAGACTTGTCCTCCCTCTCTCATCTTTTGGCGTACATTTCATTCATGGAGATGAGTAAGAGATTCACAAGACTCTATTCCACTAGACATTTTTTTCCCAATGCTGTTTCTGCTCTGACAAATTCAGTGTTTTTAACGGGTTCTGATCATTCAAACTATCCTGACATTTAGTGTGACTATTATAGCAGAAGACACAAATACCATTCCAAAGTTCCATGCTATCACAGTATGTTCTCTTGGTTCATCTGAAGTTGATAATTTGCAAGGCAAAACATGTGTTGTATACATTCCTCAGGGGAAAAAAGTCTAATGCCATCCCACTTTGCATTATGAATGGGCATCCTACTAATAGTCCAAAGAATTTTAATTTTAGTGAGAAATAATGTATAGTAATCATAATTTCATGTGTATTACCCCAGAAATGCAATTGCTATTAAAACATATAGTCACAATTATTACTGCTACGTATGTATGTAATTATAAATGCATGCTTGTTTCTTAATTTACATTGCAGGAAAACATCACTTTCTTTGCTATATAAAGCCACTAAATAGTAACAACTCCACTTCTAAAAATATTTCTAAAATATGTATTAATCTTTTTTCTCTTTCTTAGTGTTTTCCAGGGTGCCTAACAATACAAATTCGTACCATTTTGTGTATTTTTATTGTGATCTTAATATACTCTGTGGCTCAAGGATGTGTGGTGAGTATTTAATCAACTTTAGCTTTCTGTTTAAGAACAATGTTTTACAGATACCAGTGAGCATGTACAACGATTAATTATTAACTCTTTTAATTATTGTTGTTGGCAGAGCAAGTTTCTTCAAAACTTACTTTGTTTAGTTTGAATTTTCACAGTCTTGAATAAGAGTACTGAGTTAGGAATGGAGAAGTTATTAGCATATCGTATAGATAATACATAGACAAAAACTGTGGAATTTTTTATATCTAAAGATAGGATCACTGCAAATCTGCAATTGCCACGTTCTTTATGGAAAAATCATTTTTAAATGTTAAACTTGATTAATAGTTTAATGGCTAGTATAGTGTGACAGACAATGTATGGTAACAAGGTTATTTCTGTGTGACAACTAATAGAAAATATTTCTGCATGGTAACAGATATTTTATGTCTAGACAGATCAGAAAAGATAAAAAAATCTTAGAAATCTGGATGATATAGAATAAGAGGTTTTTACACTGTACTTTTTATACAGTCCACTTGAATCTATTGTCTGAGGAGCTGATGTGAAGTACGTGCTCAGTATTCTGAAAAACTGAGTTTCTTTAACAGCTAGTTCTACATGGTGAATGCCTAAATATTTGGCATGCAGTTGCTTTGTTGAATTCTCAGCACTCAATTTCAGCACTTTGTCCATGAATGAATTCAATATTCTAAGGTACCCAAAGGAAAGAATCCACACAAAAATAGCATGCTAAACAGAATTGGAACTTCTGAGGAAGCAGATGTCTCAAACCATGCCTCTCTGTGGGGATGCAAGCAATGTGTTCTAAGCAATAAGAAGACAGTGGTTTCAGGAGCAATGCTGACTGTGATGCCACACTCATTATTTCATATTTTATGTATTCACTGGTCCCTGGATGTGCCCTGGGAATATCTATCAAGTTGAACTGAATGGGCAGAGGATCCCTTGTCCTGATCCAATGTCTTGAGGGGTACCAAGAATTCCTGATATTCAGATATTTCTTGGTTTTCCTGAACATCATCTGTGTAAGAGCACACAGATTCCTCATGTGCCTACATACCTAAATAGATATGCAGTGCTTCCAGTCTAGCTAGCCTCTCAGCAACCCAAAAGTCGCTATACAGAAGTACATCTCACTTTTAGACTTAGATGAATGTCATGACAGTGGAAGTTTTGTGGATCATCCCCTATATACTTGATGCTTACTTGACCGAGATAATAGACAGTGAAAATAAAATACAGAACTCGTAAATAGCTAAGATAATCTTGAATTTCAAATTTCAGCAGAAGGAAGATTGGAATTTAGTTCTGGACTCCAGTAAGGATCATCCAGTTACAACTTAAAATAGGCCATGAATATAAATCTATCCCTTATTGAAGTAAAATAAAAATAAAAATAAAAGCCTTCATCCATTGAAATACTTAGGATAAGTGTTTGATCAGTAGAAAACACTGGTTCTTCAAATTCTCATCCAGCAGAGAAGCTAGGTATTGAGATTTTACTTAGTTACAGAACAGATGCATTTTTCCTGGAAGAATTGCACATCATTCATAAAGTCTTCATGCATGCTTTTTTTTTCAGATGACTGCAGTATGAAGAGCATTTTTAAGGACATTGAACAAAATCACATTGAATTGATTTTTCACCTCAGCCTTTACAATTTCATTTCATAATGTTAATCAGTATTTTAACTCACATTTATCTGCAGTGTCTCATCTATTTGAATTACTACGAAGTCCTGTATATTCATTGATCACCTTTCAGATTTTCAGTTATTTTGCAGCATGCTGTAAAATTTCATTATTTGTGGTTAGGATAAAGTAAAAAGGTCTAATAACACACTTCAGAAAAGAAGCTTAAGTACAGAGCAGGGCTTATGTGGCAATTCCTGTTAAAATCAATTTCACACTGCAGTCCCACTCTCCTCATTTATGTTAGCTCTAATCTTCTCCCTTAGTAAAGCGTGAAGACTGGAGTGCAGTTAAAACTGTACTGCAGCTGTTTGCCAGTGATTCCTCCCTTCCTTGTCGAAGAGGTTTGAGATCTATATGTGGCATTGCCTTTGAAAGAATCTGATTAAAAATCATCGTGTACCAAAAAAGTTGTGTTTTTTTTTTTTTTTTTAATATCCTATTCTAGAGAAGAAATTGATCAAAGATAACTATGTGGAATGGATATTAAGAGACAAGATACAATATTTGAATCATATGTGATAGATGAATTATCTCTGAGGTAGAGAAGATATGTTTATCCATGCCTACTTTTTCAAATAAAAATTAAAATATCTTTTATTTTATATTTGATTAATTGAAATTGATATGGCTTACATAGTTCACAAATCAGACACATTTATATATGGGCTTTCTCATCCAAATAACAATATAAAATACTTTCTGAAGTTCATAAGTTTTTCACACTTACTTTGGGTTGAAAATATTTTGGTTTTGAGCACTGAAAGGGAAACTGCTCAAATAATTCCAGGCTTTAATTAGTTGGTCTTGCTGACAACTAGTGAACAAAACATTTATCCCACACAAAACATAGCATTTCAAGAAGATTTTATTAGAGCAATTAATTGTCTGGGAACTCTATATCCATTTATTCCCAATTAGTACTGAACTACAGTCAATCCCCACACCAGCTGCATTTCTGTTCATTTCACAATTAACTTTCTCCTCTTTTCTCCTCTCCTATCTTTTCTAGGTTGGATGCATGCCTTGGGTTTGGAATACCAATTCCAGCAGTTCTATAGTTATCATTTCTCCTGGTGGAACAAATAAAACAATGAATGAACTTCCATGTGATACAGCTCACTATGCTTTCCTTTCCTGTGTAGTGGGGACTCTCACCTTGGCAATATTTCTACGTGTATCTTCCTTGCCAAAAATTATACTGCTGCTTTTTGTTACTATTTTGTACATAGTTATTCTGGAACTCAGTGGTTACAGAAAAGCAGTGGGGTAGGTGTCTTGCAAAGTCAAAACAATGGTGTTTCTTTATAGTCATTGCATTTACTATTCATCTCTGAATCACAGAATCATAGGGGTTGGAAGGAACCTCTGCAGATCATGTAGTCCAACTCCTCTGCTAAAGCAAGTTCCCTACAGTAAGTTGCATGGGGAAGCATCCGAGCAGGTTTTGAGTATCTCCAGAGGAGATTCCACAACTTCTCTGAGCAGCTTGTTCCAGTGTTCTGCCACTCTCAAAGCAAAGAAATTTCTCTTTGTGTTCAGATGGAACTTTCTGTATCCCAGTTTGTGCCCATTGCCCCTTGTCCTGTCACTGGGCAGTGGTAAAGAGCCTGGCCCCATCTCCATGACACCCATCCTTCAGATATTTATAAGCATAGATAAGATCCACCCTCAATCTTCTCCTCTCCAGACAATCAGTCCCAGGTCTCTCAGCCTTTCCTCACAGGGGAGATGGTCCAGGGCCCAGTCATCTTTGTAGGCCTCCTCTGGACTCTCTCCAATAGTTCCCTGTTTTTCTTGAACTGAGGAGTCCAGAACTGGACACAGTATTAAAGATGCGGACTCATCAGGGCAGAGTAGAAGGGAAGGGTGTCCTCCCTTTATGCTCATTTTAATGTACCTTTTGGCCACACAGCACACTGCTGGCTCATGGTCAACCTGTTGCCCACCAGGACACCTAAGTTCTCTGCAGTTTCTTTCCAGCAGATCAGCCCCTAACCTGTACTGATGCATACAGTTATTCCTCCTCAAGCGTAGGACTAAAACTTGCCCTTGTTGAACCTCATTAGGTAACTGCCTTCTAGCATTCAAATGCTGCTCAAGATTGTATCCTTTGCAGAATGTGAGAAATATTGTTGGATCTAATAATATTGAATCATTTTGGGGAACTGTTGTCCCACTATTCTGAAGTTTCATGCTAATATATTTCATCTGATCATGCTGCGGTCTAATTGTAATATGAAATATATAAAAAAATGTTAAAGTCTTCACTTCCATATTTCAGAAACCCTCAACTAATTCTAATTTCAGTTAAACTTTTGAACTTTTGAGGGCTTTTATATTTTCTCAGTGAAAGTATGCAAACATATAAAGCAAACAAAGGCAGTGAGAGAACCTTTATGAGAGATACAAGCACTAAAGAACAAAATATCAAAATCAATTCACTCTTTTCAGCAAGGGTTTGGAAAAAAGGGTGAGCTGAGGAATGCAGCCTTCTCTGATTTGAACTCTGGCGAGCCAGAGGAGGGGGCAAACCAAGCAGGCTCTGAGTGTATACGCGCTCCCAGAAGCATGACCAGAAGCACCAGTGAGAGTGAGAGAGAGGAAGGGTGGATCTAGGCTGCCCCACTCTGGGCTCTCAGGTGCTCACATACTGGTTTAGACTGTGACCTGGCTATTCCACTACAACACATTACAGTAATGAGTATAATTATAAAATCCTTGAGAACCTGAATGTCAGTGAGATGCAGTCATAGTACTGTCACCTACCTCTCTGCCAGTATGAGCCACTTTGGAAAAGGCTGGACATTAGGGGACACGAACAGATTCCAAATTAAAGATTTTATATTAAAAATGTCCAATGCTTAGGGAACCTGGAATAACCTTTTTACTTTTACTTTATTTTTAAGGAGTGGATCCTTTTATATGCGAGGCTATGAACCAACACTAGCTATTTTGCTATTTTCTTGTGCTTTGGCACTGCATTCGAGACAGGTGGACTTGAAGCTACGTCTGGACTACCTCTGGGCTGTGCAGGTAAGTCATAGGACTTTCTAATACTTACGTACACAGAAAGTGTATATCTGACTTTATGAAACTGCTTAGAAATAACTGTCAGAACAAATTAGTGGAACTAATGCATTCTCAAAATTAACAGCACATCATTGATGACATAATATAATCTAAGGTACATTATGAATAGAGAGAATTTCAAGCTGGGAAGTTGACACTACCACTATGAAGTTGAGATAAAGAAATTAAATGTCTGGGTTTCTTTTTCTTTTTCTTTTTCTTTTTTTCTTATTATAGTGCAAAAAGAATTTGATGTTCAGGTAAATTAAAAAGAAGCAAAACAAACAAACAAAAAAGCACACCCCACCAAAAAAAAAATAAAAAAAAAAAAATAAAAAAAGGATATGTACTTACACCATGGAATGGAACTATGGAACTCTTTCCCAACTTCTTTAGAATACCCCAAAAATTAACTTTTTTGGAAAATACAGCTGTCTTGGTTTTTGAGCCAGCAGTCAATGCATAAATATCGTGATGGCAACTTTTCTGAATGAGCCAACAGCAATAGGGGCAAAAAGATGAAGGCTTTATTGCTATTTAGCTATCTGAATAATATTTCTGCCAGGGATGTAAATACCTGCCATCCATATTATGTTAATCCTTTTTCTGTAGTCCCAAATGCCCCTCCCTTTTCCTTATTTGCCTCAGAAAGAGTAATGCCTATACATTCTTTTATCTCAGAGAGTAGGCACTAGGATTTTATGAGTCACAAAAAGGGAAAATATTTAATTTGCCCCTGAAGGGCAGAAAACTAGAAGATGAGAGAAAGATTCAGAAAATACCAGTTATTGGTTCGCTTTCCTCCCTACAGAGCTGTGCAATAGGATAGTTTTAGAATTCTCACTGCTGAATAAGATCAAATCTTTTTTAAGTTCACCTTTAATTGTTACCTTTGTTTGCAAAGAACACAAGGAAAGATTGCAAGGAACAAAAAGATACGAATACCCAACTCTGCATTAGTAGCAAAGAAGATACAATATAGTTCACATTGATAGCACATCCTTTTAAAGTTCCTAGCAGATCACTTAAAAGCTTAGATGATCTGCAGAAAGTTTACGTTTGACATGTCTGTACAATGTAAGTGCAGTCCATACAGAGAGTGCAGCATGAGCACCAGCAGAATATATACATAGCAGAATTAATATAGTGTGTGAATGTATGGGAACTAGAGTCACGGCCTGAACCTCTGCTTGATCACCTGAGGTGAGCCATGAGCCAGCCAGAGGAGCACAGGTGAAGGCAATTCAGCTGTGCTGCCGGAAGGGGTGGAGCCAGGCTGCACCCCTCCTAGACCTATTTAAGAGCTGGCTACCACTGGGGAAGGATCTCTTCTGGAGATTGCCTCTTCTGGTGTTTTGTGGTGAGCCCAGCTGAAGGGTAAGCTTTCCATTTTATTCTCTTTTGTTATCATTGTCCACTTTGCCTAACTCTCTTGGTTATATTGTGATTGTAACATCTTGATATCCATTGATTATACATTGTAACATCTTGATATCCATTGATTATACAGTGAACTAAGCTGCTGTACTTTGCTTTTTAACATGACTAAGTAGTTCCATAGGAGCACTATGCTAATTTCATGAATATACTCTTCCTGATCTTCCAGATTAGGTCACACAGAGCTAGCTAAGCTTTTTCTTCATATCATTCTGTTATCCTACGTACATTCAACGTTCAAATATCTCCTTGAATCTCTTTTCTTCATGAGAGAAGAAAAGCCATCATTTCTCATTTCTCTGAGAAGGAAACAACTGGAACTGTAACAAGCTGGAGTCTCCATAAGTTGTTATATTATGATTATGTTTACTTCTGGTCATCAAAGGTTGGACAGAAATTCACCAGCAAGACCAGGGTCACAAAGTCTTGCTTCAGTGCTGTTATATTTATCCTTGTTCAGAACACTTTGTTGATAGAAAACACTGTGTGTAGTTGAAGAACATTCCCACTTGTGTCATTCAAAATAAACAGTTTAGTTCAGGACTGCTCAAAAATGACCGTCCACATATGTCCAGCTCAGAAGAGAACAGCAAATGCCAATGACTGAGCAACATCACTGTCCATGCAGTGCATCAGATGGATTACTCCTTTTATCTGCCCCTGCTTGATTGTGTTGACTTGTTCTTAATTCTCTATATCCTGACCCATATACATTTTTTTCCTTAGACCTTATATGGTATTGAGAGTGTAACTGAGAAACCTTAAAGGTTTTGAGAATTAGAGAAACTGATAGGTAAACAAAATGTAATTTAATTCAGGGCCTGAACCTACAAATATCTTTGCTGCTGTCAAATTTGCCATATTCTAGAATGCTATAAAAATGAAGTTGTAAGCTTAATTTGGATTAGCATCTGGAAAAAGAATTTTTACTACTACAGAATCATGGAATCATGCAATGGCTTAGTTTGGAAAAGACCTTAAAGATCATTTAGTTCCTGCTGGGGACAGTGATATCACCCACTAAATCAGCTGCTAGATCAAGTTGCCCAGGAACCCATCCAACCTGGCCTTTAATGGATGGAGAATCCACAACTTCTCTGAGATACCTATTCCAGAATGTCACCACCCCCTCAGTGAAAAATTACCCCCCTAAAATGGGGGCTACCCACTGTAGCCTTCTCCAAGCTTAACAAATTCAGCTCCTTCAACCTGCCTTTGTAGGAGAGGTGCTCCAACCCTCTCATCATCTTTATGGCCCTCCTCCAGGCTCACTCTGAGAGCTCCATGTCTTTCTTGTGCTAGGGACCCTGGGCCTGGATTCAATACTTTAGATAGGTCTCACAAGAGCCGAGTAGATAGGGGCAATCACTTCCCTCACCTTGCTGGTCACTCTTCTTTTGAGGCAGCCCAAGATATAATTCACCTTCAGGGCTGCAAGTACACAATGCTCACTGATGTCAAGCTTTTTTCCATCAGAACTCTCAAGCTGTTTTCCGCAGGGCTGCTTTCAGTGAGTTATTCTCCCATTCTGTACATATACCTGGGACTGCCTTGTTGAATCTCATCAGTTTCATGTGGGCCCACTTTTCAAGCCTATTCATGTCCCTTTGGATGCCATCCTTTTCTGCTATTGTATCAACTGAACCACTTACCTTGGTGTTGCCTGAAAACTTGCTGAGGATGTACTCAAGTCCCACTGTCTATGTCATTGATGTACCTCTGGGGAACACCACTAGTCATCAGCCACCACTTGGAAAAATAGCTGCTGACCTCAAATCTCTAACTGTGAACATCCAACCAATTCTTTACCCATCAATAGTCCAGCCTTCAAATCCATATTGCTCTAATTTAGAGACAAGGATGTGATGTGGGACCGTATCAAAGGCTTTGTGTAATTCCAGGAAGATAGCATCAGATTTTCTTCCTTTGTCCACTGATGCTATCAATTCCATCAAATAAGGCCACCAGTTCGTTCACGTGTGATCTGCCCTTGATGAAGCTGTGCTGGCTATCTCAGATCATCTCCTCATCTTGCATGTGCCTTAACATACCTTCCAGGATCATCCATGATCTTCCCAGGAATAAATGTGCAGCTTACCAGCCCCAGGTGTTCCTTTATCCCTGTCTTAAAAATGGGAGTGATTATTCTTCTCTCCAGTCACTGAGAACTTCACCTGACATCCATGACTGATATGATATGACACAACATGACATGATATGATGGGGAGCAGGTTGGCAGCCACACCATCTAGTTCCTTCAGGACCCTGGAATGCATGCTATCTGACTTTATAGGCTTGTACATTCAGTTTCATGAAAAGTCTTGGACTTGATCTTTTCTTACAACTGGATGGATATTGCCTAAATGCTCAAGGATGTGAGAGTGATGTGTAAAGCCTGGCTGACGTTGAAGACTGAGGCAAAGGACTTGTTGAGTACTTGTTGAGCCTTCTCCATGTTTGTTGAATCTAGTTCTCCCTTCTCATTTATCAGAGGGTGTACACTCTGCTTCTTCTGTACCTTCAGAATCCATTCTTTGCATCTCTTGCCAAATTCAATTCTATCCATGCCTTGCCTTTTCTCATATGATCTCTTCATGTCTGGACAGCATCCCTGTTTTTCCCTGGCTTTCACTATCTGTACATTTTCTTCTTTTCTCTCAGTTTGACCAGTAGGTCCTTGTTTAACCACACAAGTTTTCTGCCTCCTCTTGATTTCTTATGCTGGAAGATGGAGCGCTCTTGTGCTCCCTGTCCATTTGGTTTAATTTTTAAGAAAATTAAATTCCAATAGATTACACAGTGTAAGAGGCCATCACACATGCTTATCAACTTCAGTAAGGCAGAGACAGAGTTATATCTCCAAAACTGGAAAAGGGTATTTTAATAAAACCTTTTTAAAATTAAGAAGCAGAAAAAAACAGCACACAAACAGGAAATAGATATTTGCTTAGAATAAAATTTTAAAGTATATTTCTTGTAGAGACTAAATGAATAGGTAATATTGACTGATATTTACCTCTGAAATAATTTGATTCTTATTGCATAAATTAGAGGAAGAGCTAAGAATTTATTTCAAAATTGAATGATTCGTGAAGTTGCATTTACAAAGCCAGTACTCTTTCAAAATAATTTCTATTTTTAAAGGAATTTAATAATACAGAATTAGACTCCCAGGCAAATTGTGACTTGAATAAAAACCATTTTCCTTGAGTTTTATCATGGAAAGCAAAAATAGGTTTCTTGGAGAAAAAAAAAAAAAAACAAAAAAACACCACAAACATTATTAAAATATACACCAGAAAGAGGTGATACTTGAACATTAATTGATAATGAAAAAAACTATGTGGACTTTGTATGGAGAGCAAATTCCATACACAAAGGGAAACAAAGGTTAGAGCAGATCCTTAGTTGTTTTATATTATTGTAATTTCTCTGAGAATTTTATCTGCCAGTCTTTTGTTGCTGTAACTTGATGGAGAAAAGTCATATTGGAATTACTGCAGAATTGTGTTAACGATTCTTTGAGTGTGACTGAAGAAAAAGTTGTGATTTCCTTTAGATTAGTTATATAGTACTTATCAAATGTTTTATAATGAAAATCAGAATATAGGACCAGTAGCCACTTCAGAACAAGAAGTGAGTAATTTTGTAGAACAGTAGGCTGGAATCTCAAATGTGATCTCTAGATATGTATTACTTTTACAATAACGGGTCTAATTTTTAGAGTTGCTTCCTTATGTGTGGCTCTCACTGAATCCTGTGACTCAAGTCACTGTTAATACGATCTCAGAACTTTGGATTAAGGACCTCAACTGTTATAACTCCTAGGCATATCCTTAACATTATCATTCCCATGAATGGTAGTCTCTGGTGCTGTTGTGCACAGGAGCCGTATATGTATTCATGACAAATGCTGATGTAATTAAAGCCATTTCTAGAAATGCTAATTATTCTTGATCTTTCATTATTATTATTATTATTATTATTATTATCCTGTCTTTCTGGAGCATTTTCAATACAAAGCAGTTTTCTCTGTTGATATCACTTTCTTACTGGGTCTGTTTCTATTTTATCATAAAATGACAATACCGTTTGCTTTAAATACCAATGATTCTCCAGGCTTCCCTATCTTGAAAGTTAGATCAAATGCTCTTGATTTTATCTTCTCCTACCTGAAAATAAGTAATTGAACGCAAATGTCAATATCATACAATCATAGAATCGTTTGGGTTGGAAGGGACCTTGAAGATCACGTGGTTCCAACCCCCACTATAGGCACGGACACCTCCCTCTAGATCAGCTTGCTCAAAACCCCATCCAGCCTGGCCTTTAAATGCTTCCAGGGAGGGGGCATCCACAGTCCCTCTGGGCAACCTGTCTCAGTGTCTCATCACCCTCCCAGTAAAGAATTTCTTCCTAGTATCTAGTCAAAACCTACCCTCTTTCAGTTTAAAGCCATTTCCCCTCCTCCTGTTGCTACCTGCCCTTATAAAAGGTTCCTACCCAGCTTTCCTGTGGGCCCTTCCAGGTACTGAAACGCTGCTATAAGGTCCCCCTGGAGCCTTCTCTTCTCTAAGCTGAAGAGCACAATCACTCTCAGCTTGTCATCTGAGGGCAGGTGCTCCAGCCCTCTGAGCATCTTCATGGCCTCCTCTGGACTTGCTCCAACAGCTCCATGTCCTCCTTGTGTTGGGGGCTCCAGAACTGGACGCACTACTCCAAGTGGGGTCTCACCAGAGCAGAGGAGAGGAGCAGAATCACCTCCCTCGACCTGTGGTCATGCTTCTTTGATGCAACCCAGGATATGATTGGACTTCTGGACTGCAAGCATACACCGCTGGCTGATATTGAGTCTTTCATCAACCAACACTTTCAAATCCTTCTCCTCAGAGCTGCTCTCAAGCTATTCTCTGCACAACCTGTGTCCGTGCTCGGGATGGCCCTGACCCAGATGCAGGACCTTGACTTGTCCTTGTTGGATTTGATGAGGTTGGCATGGACGTGTTTGACAGGTGGGCCCAGGTTTCTCTGGATGGTATCCCTTCCCTCTAGTGTGTCAACTGCACCACTCAGCTTGGTGTTGTCTGCAAACTTGCTGAGATTGCACTTGATCCCACTGTCCATGATGCCAACGAAGCTGTTAAATGGCACCTGTCATAGCACACATCCCTGAGGAACACCACTCATCACCTGTCTCCACTTGGACATTGAGCCACTGACCGCAATTCTCTGAGTGCAACCATCCAGACAGTTTCTTATCCAGAGGGTGGTCCACCCATCAAATCCATTTTTCTCCAATTTCGTGACCAGAATGTAATACAGGACAATGTCAAACAGGTAGATGATGTCAGGTGCTCTTCCTTTATCCCTTGATGTTGTAACTCCATTGTAAAAGGCCACCAAGTTTGTTAGGCAACTTCATCTGCCAGTTCCTTCAGAATCCATGGATGAATCTTGTTGGATTCATGGATTTGTGCACTTCCAGGTTCTTTAGATGATGTTGAACCTGACCTTCACTTACAGCAGGCAGATCTTCCTTCTTCTCATTCTTACCTTTACCTTCTGCAGCTTGGGCTGTGTGGCTAGAGTTCTTGCCACTGAAGAGTGAGGCAAGAAAGTAATTGAGCACTTCAGCCTTCTCTGTAACCATCATGACCAGGTCTCCAGTTTCCTTCCAGAGAGGGCCCACATCTCCCCTGGCCTTCCTTTAATTGCTGATATATACCTGTAAAATTTCTTCTTGTTCCCATTTTTGTCCTTGGCTCGATTTAATTCTATCTGGGTTCTGCCTTTCCTAATCTGATCCCTGGCTGCTTGGACAACCTTTTTGTAGTCCTGCCAGATACCCATTCCTGCTTCCACTCCCTATAGGCTTTCTTTTTGTGCTTCCTTAAGTCTAGGAGCTTCTTATTGATCCACAGAGGCCGCCTGGCATTCTTGCCTGCCTTCCTTTTTCTGTATTTTCTATAGCATAAAGAAAATTTTAGTACCTGTTTATGAGTGCACACTTATAAGAGCAGAGGTCTATATCAGATCAATATGAATACTTAATCAAGCATTGAAAGCTTTTTTTGTTCAGTTTAATGTCAGTGGATGAACTATTCAATGGTTTCAGCTAATTTCTATTTTTTACATTTTGGAAAATTTTATATTTTCATCTGTCCCCACAGGCAGAAGAAGAGAGAGATGATATGGAGAGAGTCAAGCTGGATAATAAAAGAATTCTCTTCAACCTATTGCCAGCACATGTTGCACAGCATTTTCTTATGTCTAATCCAAGGAATATGGTAAATCAAGATAAACTTTAAATATAAAGTGCTGTATGATCTGTCTTTTGTAGCATGGGTCACCTTTCAATTGTTTGTTTTCAAGAAAAGCTTCTACATTTGAAATTTCATTCAAGACAAAATAAATGACTTTGTAAATACTTGCATGTGGGAATTTGTTTGGAATTACTTTCTCTGCAGTGTCCTCCTCCTCTGAAGAAACTGTTACAAAAAGGATAATGGTATTTTGTATCATTCAACATCAGTGCAGCTGTGGGTTGACTTAATTGCAGCATTCCATTACCTAAAGGGAGCCTACAAACAGGAGGGGAGTCAACTCTTTGAAAGGGTAAATAACAGCAGGACAAGGAGGAATGGATTTAAGATGAGGGAGGGAAGATTTAGGTTGGATGTCAGGGGGAAGTTCTTCACAGAGAGAGTGGTGAGGTGCTGGAACAGCTGCCCAGAGAGGCTGTGGATGCCCCATCCATCCCTGGATGTGTTCAAGGCCAGGTTGGATGGAGCCCTGGGCAGCCTGGTTTAGTGTTAGATATGGAGGTTGGTGGCCCTGCCTGTGACAGGGAGGTTGGAGCTTGATGATCCCTGAAGTCCCTTCCAACCCAAGCCATTCTGTAATTCTTTGATTCTGTGACTCTATGATTCTATGAGTCTCCGTGCAAATCACGGATTTCTTTTTTAATTGAGTTAGAATACACAAATTTATCACAGTATTTCATAACTTCAGTTTCAAAGTATAAAGCTTCCTAATGAACCGCTCTAATTCTGTATATACGTTGCTCCTACCAAAGGCAACCTTTAAAGATTAAAATAGAATTTTTCACACTTCAAAGTCTGTAATGGTGAAGTATGCTGGTTGAAGAAGGTCTCACAGGCCTTCTTCGAGAGCAGCTGCAATATCTGCAGCAATAATGTAGCCTTAATGGCCACAACACTTATAAACTATGTGTCTCTGTGTTTTGGAGTTTGAACTAATGCATTTGGTTTGTTTGGTATCACTCCAAAAGTGATGCCTCCTATTTATTTCCAAGGAGATGTGAAGAGCATAATGACACTACTTGAAAGAGCACATACTCAGCTACAAAACACAATTTTCAACAGTTATGCCATTAGCCATGCGTTTTTGCCAGTTATTAACAAGAGCTTGCATGCCACACTTGCAAAAATTTGCACCAGTGGAAATGACACAGTTTCACAGCTGCTACTAACAGCATCATTTCTAAGAAAAGGTTGCTCACACAGTCAATCTTTCACTGACTCAAAAACATGGAAATCAAAAGGTGCAAATTAGGACTATATGATAATTGTGATAGAGAAGTCCAGCCAAGATTGGCAGCGTACTCCATGGTCTTCACATCTTCTAGAAATGGGGCCTGGCATTACTGTGTTGCAAGAGAAAGGTTGTCTTATTCTCTGGCCTTACGCTGAAAGTTCAAACTTAATTAGCATCACGTAAACAGTTCCCTGGCTTTAATCCACCAATTCATGCAGATAAGCTGATGTAGATAAGCTCTTCAACTCATGGTGTGACAGCTGTGCATGTATGACAATCCAGAACGTGGCTTATCTTTCGCATTGCTGCTGCCACTGCTCCAACATACCACCAACTTCCTTGCTGTGCCAACATCCACCATTTGGTTTCCGTAACCATTCAGCAAGTGTTTATGAATGTCAATGGGTGCAATTTTTTCTATGCAGAGGAATTCATTTACATATCTTTGTTTCATATGCACTTCTATGTTAGATGCTATTTTGTCAGACTTCCCCTTTGTTTACATCTGTCACAAGATAACAAAATTTAATGGAATGTTGGTGGGAAAGGTCAACCCCTACTGCCATACCACCAGTATCTGCCTCTGATGTCATATACCAACATAATAAAACAGGAGGCATTACTTTCAGAGCAGCCCTTGTATTTGATCCAAACCACAGACCTGAGTCTGCTTTCTGTTAGCTCTACGAATTCTTAAGCAGAAACCTTCACAGACAGCAAAATTATACTCTTCTGAATATATATGAGTCTGCAACTCTCAGAAAGAGATGAAAGAGCAAGGCTGGTTTTGTGCTGCAGGGTCAAATTCTTCCTTCTCCTATTTTAGCTATAAAACAATTTTTTAAAAATGCAGTGATATTTCCTATATAATAAAAATTTTAAAACTGTTCAGATTTTCTCTTTGTTTCCATCCATTCTTCCTTAAACAGGGGAAAAAAATAAAAGGAAAAAAGAAAATGACTAAGTTGTTTTAAATGGGTTTAATATCTCGGATTTAAATTACATTTTGTGTTTTTGAGGGGATAAAAATCTTGCCATTATTTTTCAATAGGACTGGCTTTCTCTCTACAAAAATGATGACTTTTGTAATAGCTATCAAGGCAATTGCTTTTGCTATTTGGCAACAAAATACATATAATAATGACCGTGTCTGCTATAGATTAAACAATTTAAATAAAATCATATTTATTCATGTACTGCAGGACCTTTACTACCAGTCTTATTCACAAGTGGGAGTGATGTTTGCTTCCATCCCAAATTTCAATGATTTCTACATTGAACTGGATGGCAATAATATGGGAGTGGAGTGTTTACGCCTGTTAAATGAAATTATTGCTGATTTTGATGAGGTAAGGTTTAAACATTTTGTGCTTCAAGCGTATCAGATCTTCACTTTTGTCTGCAGAAGTTATTTGTAATAATTCAGTATACTTTGAACTGCGTAATAAAACAGTACTGTTAACTTCTTATTGGATTATAATGTGTATTCACAGGGCTTCCCTCTAAATCTCCTGATTTGTACTCATAAATGCCTGAATCTGACCTAAAAGTCCTCTAATGTAGGAAAAGTATTAAAATGCTTTTTTTAATTTTTTAATGACCTCAAAGTGAACAAGCCTCAATTTATCAAACCTAGTATGGTTTGATTGGTTTGCATATATTTTCTGATAACTATGGTTTCTTGCCTAAAATACTATGTAATATTTAACAGTTTTATGTTTTAAACAAAGCTTATGGACAAAGAATGTTATAAGGACATAGAAAAAATCAAGACAATTGGAAGTACATATATGGCAGCTGTGGGACTTGTACCTACTTCAGGAACTAAGGTAAGAAGATTTACATGAGAGTTATTCTGGTAGAAGAGTTTTCCTCCAGTTTCCAAATGAACAGCAGAAACACAACCAAAAATTACAGATAATTTGTTTTACTTCTTTATAACAATTTAAATATGAAATTCAAATATCAAGCTGAAAAAAATATCTAAAACCTATAAAGAAATATGGCTACCCTAGCAGTTACTCATGTGGCATTGTTTGGATTTGAATTCTTTGCAAGCTGGTGTAAAAAGCTCCCAAATCAGAATGATAGGATTTTAAACTCAGCATCATAGATATTCTTGTAGAATGCGAGAGGGGGGAACTCTAAATGTAATTAACTGTTGTAAAATAACAAAATATTCTTAAAATGTGATTGTTTTTCTTCATTATTTTGAAATTTAGGAGCAAAATCCTATTACATCTAGGAACATAGTGCTACACATATGAGTGCTGTACATTATTGCACATCACCATGATCCCTCCAAATTAGATATTCTTCATCTCTACTGCTAACATTTCTCTTATTCCTTTAATTACTTGGCAATGAAAAAAAAAAATCAAAATCATTTCAGACCAGTAGTATTGGATACAGTTATTCTGTTATCTCCTTAATCCTTCTGTGTGTATTTCTAAGTTTGATTTTGGGTTTGGGGATAGCTATTTCCTATATTTGCACGCAGCATCTGAAAAAGCAGAGAATCACTTGAGCAGAATACTGAATATATTGTATATTGTACAATGAAAATAAAAGTAACATGAAAGCAATCCATGCACCCAGTCTTTACAGATTTTTGTGAGATCTTACCCCCCTTCACTGAATCACAGAATGTCTTGAGTTGGAACAGACCTTAAAGATTATCTAGTTCCAACCCTAATAGGCAGGGATACCTTTTACTAGATTAGGTTACCAGAGCCCCATTCAACTTGGCCTTCAACACTTCCAAGATCTACAGCTTCTCCAGGCAACCTGTTCCAGTGCTTCACTACTCTTCTAATGAATAATTTCTTCCTTATATCTAACCTAAGTCTACCCTTTTTCAGTTTAAAACCATTGCCCTTTGTCCTGTCACTTCACTCTCTTATAGTCTATTCCCATCTTTTCTGTAAACCACAGTTAGATACTGGAAGGATGCTAGAAAGTTTTCCTGGAATCTTCTCCACTTTGACCTAAGTAACACCAATTCAGCCTTTCTTCACAGGAGAGGTGCTCCAGCCCTCTGATCTGCTTCATGGTCCTCCTCAGGACTCCAGCAGGTGCATGTCTTCCTTATGCTGGAGGCCCAGAGCTGAACACAGTACTCCAGCGGGGGTTTCAAGAGAGTGGACTGGAGGGGGAGAGTCATCTCTCTTGACCTGCTACCTACATTTCTTTAGCTGTATTCCAGAATGCAATTGTTTTTGGGGATTGTAAGTGCAAACTGCTGCATTGTTTTCAGTTTTTCAACAACCAACACCCTCATGCCGCTCTCCACAGGGCTGCTCTCTATCCATTCATCATCCAGCCTGTATGCATGCTTAGAATTTCCCTGAGACAAGTGCAGGATGTTGTACTTGGTCTTGTTGAACCTCTCAGCCTGTCAAGGTCTCTATAGATGACATGTATCAATGACAACACTCATATATAAACTTGAGGTTGCATTTAATCCCACTGTCCTTGTTGTCTATAAAGATATTAAATAATAGCAGTCTCAGTGCGGAACCCTGAAGAATACCACTCATCACAGGTTTCCACTTAAATATTGAGCCATTGCGCACACTGCAACCATACAGCCAAGTCTTTATCAACTGAGTGGTACATCCATCAAAGCCATGTATCTCCACTTTGGAGATAAGGATGCTGTGTGGAGAATGTCAAATACTTCGCCCAAGTCCAGGTAGATATGGATGTCTTCTGAGGCATGCATGTATGTGTGTTGTAGGAGTATATTCATGCATATGATTTAGAATTGAAAAAAGCAAGATGGTCTGTGAACTTTCTAGAAACAATCATCTTTTTTAGGTGATAAAATATGGAGGATACATGAAAATCAACCATTAGAATCACACTGGAATATATTTAAAAGCAGCTTACTTTCTAGTTGGTAGATAGGGTGGTTTTTTTTTTTTGTTTTTTTTTTTAATCATTCCTTGACTAAAAATCCAGGCTTTAATAAAGGTCCTTTTTAATGTTGTGTTTATGCTGAAAATGCTTCACTCCTTCATCCTACAGATGATTGATGGCAGAAAATTGATCCTTTCAATTTTTTCTCACATGATCTGAGACAAACAGGCAAAAGCTTATTTGTGTGTCTGCTATAAATGCTCTTTGAACTATAATCCTGAAAACAAGTGTGTTATTGCGTAATTTTGGCAGCATATGTACCAAAACCTAAACATGTTTATCTCCAGTGCTTTATGGTTGCTAACTGAAGGGTCAGCTGAGTTAGTTCAGTACAAAAGTTACTGCTTTGAGTTAATGAGAGTTAATGATAGTAATGCATTCTAAATCACAGCAGAAATCCTTGTAGAGGATTATGCCTTTTTTCTGAAATCTTGGGGCAAATTCTGATCTTTTCTGTACAAGTAGAATTATTATTTTTTTATATTTCAGACTCCCCAAAAATCTAAAAATCTTTTATGAATACAGACAATATTTTCAACTATAAATTTGTTTTTCGTTCTTCTGTAATCTCTTCTTACTGTCAGTGTGATGCAAGTGAGTGGAAATCATTCAAATCTTCTTGGCATTTTCCTAGATCTTCAGCATGCAGTCATTTATTAAAAGCATGATGACCGTGTGTAGCTTACTATGTCCAGATGATCACTTCCAGATGTCCACACAATCCCTTGTCTGCCCTACAGAGCCAGCTGTGTTCATGGGAAGCTACTCCAGATACAGAAATTCCTTGTCTCCTTTCTTGCAAATGGTGTCCCAAATTCGTAAGAAAATCTGCTGCAGCCTCTAGTTTTATGAGAGGTATTGCAGGAAATCAAAGCATGCATCAGACAGCAAGAAACAGGAAGGAAAAATGAATAAAAAGAAAATTAAAGGATTGAATAAAGCTATGGACTTTTTCCTCTTTCAGACATCCAAAATTCTTCACCTTCTCTGTTGGAAGTGCAGTCATGAACTCTACTTTAAATTTAATTCCTATTTTTCTTTGTCGTTGTGAGATTGGAAACGAGTAGAACCAGCTGATATTGCAAGAAACAAGTAAAGAAAATTTTCCTCCTAAAACCTGGGACTTGCTATGGACTGCCTTTCATCATTTTTTGTTAATATTTTGCTCTATTTTGTAAAAAAAATTCTCAGCTGTATGAATGAACCTTCTCAAACTTAGCCCAAAGGAGGCAAATAGCAATGTTTCTCAGATTCTTCATCCACAGTCAATTTAGAAAATCTCACTAACATGTCAAAAATCCAGTGAACTTTCATCTCACACCAGCTGCCATAGCTGTATTGTGCAACACCCTACTGAAGGTAGACAACCACTGACCTCGCATTCCTTTCACCATATCCTACCTTTAGCCTACTTCCATTTTGCAAATCTGTTCAAGAATTCCTATTTATTATTCAAATAACAGAACAACGTAAGAGCAACAATACTAAGTCAGGTCAAATGTCTATTTTGGTAACCTCTTTTAAATGCTCCAAGAGTAGATATTGGAGTTACAGGACAAAAACGCAAAATGTTTCTATTTTTTAATGATATGCTGTGTAGGAAATTCTAGAACTACAGCTAGCATCTTTTTACCAATTTGTAGCAATTATTTTTTCCATGAGTTAGTGTAATTATGTTTGAATTTAGCTAGAATATTGAAATTTACAGCATCCTCTGAAAATGAATTCCACCATTTAATTAGACTGTAAATGTAAAAAGTACTTACTTTTGTTTTGTTTTTTTCTTTTTTTTTCTTTTGTTTCTTAATCATGGTACTTCATAATTTTATTTGATCACTTATGGTTCTTTCGCTTTAATTCATTTAGATATGTTTCACAACAAGTCACTTCAGCTTGCCTGGAAAACAAACAAAAAGGATAGATCAGTTCTGCATCTCACAGGACTAAACATAACAGGAATTTTGTCAGTGGCAACATCATGGAATCACAGAGCTGGAATCTATCAAAGTCCCCAGAGGGAGAAAATAAAGAAACTGTAGTTATTAATAATCATCAGGCAGAGTGGTTTTGTAAAAAAAGCTCAATGCTCACAATGAATATCCACAGCAGAGTTACTTCACCATGGGAACTTCACTTTCCATTCTTCCAAAAATCAGAAAAAGAGAATGGGAAAAGAGAGGGAGAGGAGAGAAAAGGAGAAAGGATTCACTAGTTGAGAAAACAATGCTTATTCTGTAGTCACTGTCAAAAGCTTCTTTTCACAGACAGCAAAATATGTTGGGTTTCCTAACTTTTCCACTCATTCCAGTCATTGTTTTTTACACTCTGATGTTTCACCTGCCTGTCAGTTCTATGTAAATCTAATGCTTAACACTGTTTTGTTTCTAGGCTAAAAAATCAATTTATTCCCATTTGAGTACACTCGCAGATTTTGCAATAGAGATGTTTGATGTTCTTGATGAAATCAACTATCAGTCTTACAACGATTTTGTCCTAAGAGTTGGTAAGCCATTTTTCTACAATTACCACACAAGTGAAACACTTGTTATTTAGCTTTTTTTTTTTTTTTTACTGTTTCCAAAGTACTCTCTGTCCAGTACTCCTGACTAAAACAAAGATGACTTGTGTCCATTTCTAGTGTGTTTACTTTGTCTATTCACACCTAAAAGAAAATTATACAATATTATTAGTGTACATAGTATTGTAACTTACATGTTGTGCTGCTGATCTGGTGTAAATTGAGTCTGGCTGCATTTGTCTGCCAGGAAATCCAGCATTTGCAGAGGCTTCCTTGGAATTAAGTATGGTGAGAGTTCTTCATAGATCCTAGAATCATAGAATATCCTAAGTTGGCAGGGATCCACAAAAATCACTGAATCAGGAGTTGAAAGGGACCCTTGGAGTCCTCTGGAGATCATCTAGTCCAACTCCTCTAAAGCAGGTTCCTTGGAGTCCAACTCCTTTCTCCATATAGGTCTGCCAAAAATTTAAACCATATGTGTGAGAATATTCTCCAAATGCTTTTTGAACTACAGCAATTCTGGTGCTTTGACTCTCATTGAACAACCTTTTCCTAATACCTAGTCTGACTCACCTGTGACACAGTTACAAGCCATTCCCTCAGGTCCTGTCACCAGAGAGAAGAAATATTCTCCTACCCCTCCAAATCACTTCAAACAGTCCTTTCTGCCAGGACATAATTTGAGCATAATTTCTCAATAAGAAAGACTTATTTCAAGGATGGAATTTTTGCTTAGAGAAAGCCATAGAGAAGACTAAGATTCTTGCCATTCAGAAAGAACTAGAACAAAGTGTTTGTGAATCTGCCATGCCTTAAAATCCAAGTTATTGCACCGTGATGACAAAAAAAAAAAACAAAAACATGCTCAATGTTCTTATTACAGACATTCATTCATTTTGTGTAACTAACAAAATTACAAATTGATTAATAATTTACTTGAAAGAGAAAATTTCGTTATAAATTTCAGCACTTGATGGAGTTTCTATGGATAATCTTTAAATACTTGAATATTTGAGTGTTTAAATAAATTCAGATATTTAAATATGTAGATATTTTGCATATATAAGAACAGAGGTTTAGCTTCAATTCAATTTTGAAAAAAAACACCTTACATCTTGACATCTTTTCTTCACTTGAAGAAATTTTCCTGATGAATTCTAGACTGAATGTATATTGTTTCAAAAGTTCTACCTTTACTGCTTTCTTATGTAATTATTGCATTCTATTTTTGTCAGTGTTCACGCTTGTTTTTTGTGACTGTTTTCAGATTTTCTGGCCTTGACAACATGATCCTTCTCATGCAGTCCTTTATATGTTACTCCATGTCTTACCCTTGAGTCCTTTCTCTCCAGTTTCTATATATTTTCATGTGTAAATTGTGAAATCAGACTAGACAAGTGGAAAACTGATCTATCAGCATAGTGAGAAACACATCAAGGATAGCAATGGTAAACTTATACGTCTGTCCTCCTGCACATCCAGTAATTAGAAGTCTGAAATTCTTTTTGTACTATGCTGTAATTGGTCTTCCCTAGTTCACAAGGGGCAGAAGACAGATATTTAAACCTCATTCTACTGCATAACTTGCCTGAAAAGACACAGATATTGTGGAGGTTTTTCCATCAACATCTCTTCAGGATGGTGAGAAGATGGAATATCCCACTTTGTCTTTCAAATATGGCATCAAAATCAGTCAGAAATGTAGAGATAAGCCCAGTGGTTTCCCAAAAAAGTGCTTGAGCTATTTGCACATACTGTCTTCTTCTTCAGTGTTTCCCTGAGTTGTCTATTGCTGATAAGCAATGTGACATACTTCTCTTACTCCATTTATTGTGTTTCATGGTCAATATTTCTGTTCACTTGGAAAATCTGCTACTAAAAGGTGTTAGAGGAGCAATCACAGTGGAATTCATACCAAAAAGATGAAAGATATTTTAAAAATTGTGTTGGATTTTTCCACAGCTAAACACTGCAGTACCACTACTTTTCTTCTTTTCTTGAAATAAAAAAAAAATCTACAGATAAACCAAAATTTTATGTTGCATTTCCAATAAGATAATGGTGTGTATGTCCTTGTTTTGCTTCTAAACTCTTACAAATGCAGAAGTTCAGTTGACATTAACACACTTTGTGTCCTATGATCGGAAAAATTCTGAGGCATCTTTTTTATAGGATTTATGCTTTTTGATTTTAGGTATTAATGTTGGGCCTGTAGTAGCTGGAGTCATTGGAGCCAGAAGACCACAGTACGATATCTGGGGAAACACTGTAAATGTTGCCAGCCGGATGGATAGTACTGGGGTGCAAGGGAAAATTCAGGCAAGTGCATTCCAAGATAATTTTGCAAACTTTATGTATCTTCTGTTTTATATATCACTGTGTTTTCTAAGCAGTCTCGAAAATTTAACCATACATTTCATGAAGAAGTGAAGCATATAATGGAAAACAACTTACTCCAGCTTACAAAAGTGGATAATTTGGCTACATATTTCTGATGGATAGAGCTTGATTAGCTCACACCAGAAGTTCTGATTCTCAGATTCTAGTTTAATCAGTGATTTTTAATTATTTAAGTGAAGCCAGGAGCAGCAGTACATGCTAATTCATTCTGCTTATGTGCATTTCAGTATGGGTAATGAAAAGTGGAGGGAGCAGTTGGCAGTTCTAGGATTAATTCTGTGAACAGGAGAAATTAATTGTTCTTTTTTTTCTGTCCTTAGGTGACAGAAGAAGTTCAGCGAATATTAAAGAGGTGCAGTTATGAATTTGTGTGCAGGGGTAAAGTCAGTGTAAAGGGAAAAGGTGAAATGTTGACATATTTACTGGAAGGAAAGGCCAGTGGAAATAATTCACAGACACAGTCTTTAAACTTAGAGCGGAAAATGTATCCTTATGGGAGAGCAAATGTTCAAACAAAATTGGGCACCAGCTGTCCATCAGTGTCCTCAGTTGCTAGCTTAACTCCAAAAGCTGGCCTTGAAGCAGATCAAGCATCTACCACTCACACAAATCAAACACTGCATTATCTTCCTTCTGTGCCAGCTGTGAAGGAGGCATAGAGCAAAGGAAACTTTGCTATGAATGTGGAGAGCAATGGTTGCCTGAATTTTTACCAAAAGATCAGAGGTCATAGGCCATGGCATTAACCAAGGACCACTACAACCCAACCAAAGAGAGCTTGGGAGCTGTGTAATGAACTCTTGGGATGGAACATATAAGGGCTAGAAATTCTGTTTGAAGAGTCAAAAACCGATTTTCTGGAAATAAGGAATATTTTCTTGGCATTTTTAATGGATAAATGAAAAAAAAAAAAAGATAAACATGCAAACATTTATTTGTGTGTGTGTATATCTTTCAATCTGTATATGCACATATACAAACACTCATATGTAGACCTAGTATATATATATATATAAAAATAAAAATATGTATTTATTTACACATCCACTTGCAATGACATATCAAAGAGATTTCTCTTTTTGTCATAGCCAGCACTATTTGGTCTGGGATTAGAAAAGCTGCATTTGAAGTATGTGGCAGATGAAGGTTCTTTTGGGCTACAGCAAGGGTTAGATAAACTGTTCCCAGTGCATGAGTGAATAAAACATTGTTCATTGCACTGTCAATGGCCAAGTAATGAAGGCTGGATTCAGCAAATTGCTAAATACTATGCATTTTTAAATTTCTACTTGCATGCTCCAAAAACATGCATTGGGATATAAAGCAGATGGAGAACAGAGCTTAAATTTTGGCAGAAGAGCAATATGATGGGCTTTATTTGATGTTTTTTTGTTTGTTTGTTTGTTTGTTTTTGAAAGAAAAAAAAACCACAAAGACTGATAGGGTTTTTAAAATGGCTGATTCTTTAGAAGTCATTTGATTCTTTGTAAGGAGCCACCCTGTAAACACAGTAAAATGCTTATGCAATGTAGAAACATTCCTTTATATACAATATCAAAGAGCAGAAAGATGGTATTATTTCAGCCTTTTACAGATAGCATAAGTCCAACAGCTCGGTTCCAGGACTTAGCTATACCTTTTAAAGCATCTTAAAGAATTTTCCTACAGACAAACATGCTGTTGCTAGGTTTGTGCCAGCTTTGTATGTTTGTCAACATAGTTTTATGTCTTACTGATTTTTAAATTGATGCCACAGATTATTTTTTTATATCTTGATTCTACATAGGCTCATGATTCAAAGCTGGACAATTATAGAAAACTATCATACTGAGAGACAAGCACAGTCAAACTTTGCACAAATGAAGAGCTCACTAGTAAACAAGCCAGGAAAGTGAGGACTGCACTTAATCTGAATAAAAGGGAGTATATTTTAATTGCTTTGTTTTTTAATGCAGCCCACATCTTATCATGCATGTTTTCTTTTTGAATGACCTGGATGGGAAATGTATTACACAGCTCTGTACTCAAGGAGAGTGAACTTGTCATGAAGGTGACATGCTTAGACAGCTGCTTTAATGTTCTAATGGGATTTCACAAGCTAACCAGCTTCACTACTTTCCAAAAGAGAAGCAAAGATTTACACTGTTTAAGAGCACGTAAATCAGAGTATGCTAGGTGAGACCATGATGGAGAGGAGAGGAGAGGAGAGGAGAGGAGAGGAGAGGAGAGGAGAGGAGAGGAGAGGAGAGGAGAGGAGAGGAGAGGAGAGGAGAGGAGAGGAGAGGAGAGGAGAGGAGAGGAGAGGAGAGGAGAGGAGAGGAGAGGAGAGGAGAGGAGAGGAGAGGAGAGGAGAGGAGAGGAGAGGAGAGGAGAGGAGAGGAGAGGAGAGGAGAGGAGAGGAGAGGAGAGGAGAGGAGAGGAGAGGAGAGGAGAGGAGAGGGAGAAGGGCTGCAGATGTTGAGGTTGTACTGATGAAAACTTGGATGTACTTAATGCCACATTTCACTTTGTGGAGGCTTACTTTTTTACTGATTTCAGTGGAAAGAGGAATGTGATTTTTATGCAATCAGCATTTACTTTGGAAAAGTTATGATTTTGTTACAAACATGTGAACAGATTTTGTGTCAACGGATGTAAATTGTTAGAGAAAACCTGCAGAAGTTTCTATTCTCCATGTAGCTGCATTCTGCAACGAGATTCAATGCTTTTCAGCAAGATTTTACCTCACTTTTCTGTATCCTGTCAGTTAGGTTTTTCTACAAAGCTAGCAAATTACTATTTTGCCTGAAATGATGTGAACAACTGAGGATTGCTTCCTAAGTATTAGATGTACGCACTGACTGACCCGTGACAGATCACTGAATTTCTTCCTATCTGTAACAGCTATCCAGTTAACAAGTGTTATTCAGAAATTATTTAACTCTGTTTTGTAGGCATTCAAAGCCACTTAAATAAATATACATCGAGAGCACAAATTTAAAAGAATGAATATTTACAAATTGAACTGAATAAATGGTATCCATGAAAAGTGCACTGCACATTTTTGGTTTCTAGCAGGTTTATGAGAACAAAATCATCATGCAATTAAGCTAAATATTTAACCAAAATGGAAAGTAATATATGCAAGAGCATTAATTTCTCAGTTCCATTAACAAAGAGATCAAAATATACAATTTTTGAATCAGTAGACTTGGTGAAATATCACCAATAATAATAATGCTTTATTTTTACTCTACAAAGCAGAGTAAATTTGAATAATTTGTTTTAATATTTTAAAAGACTAACAAGTGCTAGTGGAATTACTGTGGAGGTTTTCTAAGTCTGATCCTCTTCTCCAGCCTGCAAATACAGCAAGTGTTTTAGGAAGGATGTCTTTCATCTTCAGTGGAAAGGACCATTCCATTGGCTAGCTACCTGTGGGGCACCTTTGCAGTAGTTAGTGCTTCTAGAGCAGCATGAGTGGACCCTGGATGGATTCTGGCATTGCAGCTAGTCCAGTTTGGCCTTGCTATCTTATGCCACCACTGATGGTGTATTTGAAGTCAGTTTCCAGACTTTGTCTGAGTCCTAGCATTAATGCTCTTTTTGTGGTTGTTGTTGCTGTTTTTATTATGGGAAAATCTGTATTTTTCCTACTTCTATGTAGTAGTGGACAAAGCAGTATAAAATTATGGAAAAGTCACAAAGTAAACAGCTGTGAAAAAAAGATTTTCAATTTTTACAATTTTTACAAACATTCCTACAGGGAATATAAATTGTGATATGATGAAACTGTTCTCTTGCCTTTGTGCATTTCCCTCTTTTCATATCATTTTCCTCCTTTTTTGTGTGTGTACATTTGTTTTATTTCAATTCTTGTACAGTAGCTTTAGATGACACATAATTTCTCTGCAGTATTGCATTTTTATCTCACCAAAAACACAGAGATAATAATGACCTCCGGTAACTCCATAAATGTGCGTATTCTGCCAAATTAGAGAAGTCTGTCATAACTTTTTAAACTAAAAATTGGCTGAAGATTGTATGCAGCCAACTCCAATATCCCTTAAAATAGTTCTATGGGATTTGGATTGGGCCTATCTTAATGCAATTTTTTACTGTCTTGCATTTATTAATTTTCTGGTCAAGCTCTGAAACTGTTGTCTGGATGACCTTGCTGTAGCACCGGCAAGGAGTCAGTTTTGCTTCACAGTACTCCAGAGTCCTTTACCTTTAACTGAAGGTAGCTAAATTATGTACTGTGGGCAGAATAGCCTCCTGCATTTCTGTTCAGTGTTCTGTGCAGCTCTTAGCTTGAAACAATTAACAGATATGAGCCCTACAACAATGTGATGCCATTTTGGCATGTTAATGTGTGTCAACACCAAGCACAATATTTCACATCAGTTTGCACATTTTCTCTTTAAGATAACAGTAGTAGTTGAAGGTTTTTGTTCTTTATATAAGGAAATAAGTGTCAGAGATGTTCAAAATCTCAAAATCTTGGGAGCTAATTTCGAAAGTGTTCCCATGCTACCTTTATCTTGAAATGATTTTTTAACTACTATTCTATGCTGGCATTCAATTGCATTACTGGCTAGATATTTCCCAATATTTTCCATTCACACTGAGTAGAAAGCTATTTTATCCAACCTGTAAATTCATTGTTATTTGTAGCTGCTTCCAGCTGTAAGAAGTCACACTCTGTTGCCTTCACAAAAACATGAGCAAATTATCCCTTGCTTTCTCTAGGTGCAGGTAAAAGCCTGCAGAAATCACAAGAAGTTTAGAATGCTTACAGAAGTCAGGAGCTGAGCTTCTGAGGCCAAGTTTTGCTTTGGGTTATAGTGATGACTCCCAGTAGCATTGAGCTTAAATTGCTGTTTTACAACACTGTAAAAGAGTAGGTTAAGAAAGCCTGTTGTGTACTTTTGCTCATAATTTATCTGTAAGGCAAAAGTACTTGGGAGTTACTGTTTGAAGTGAAAAAGTATGTGACCTGTGCCATTTCAGCACTTCAAGACATCCAATCACAGTAGTAACTAGAGTGAATCATTTTCATGTGTTAAATGAATACCTGCTCATAGGAGAAACAGATTATTTTCTCTGCATCGGCAAGTCCAGATTCTGTATGTGTACTGCCCAGGCAGGAGGACTATTTAGCCATAATGTTCTTTCAAGTTAGAGTTTTGTATTACAGTGAAAAACCAACATTTTTTAATTAGCGATAAACTGTATTATAATGCCTTATTTATTTTTAATCTTGTACAGTGTTACAAAAGAACAGAAAACACTGGCCTTCATGTATTATTCACTTAAAGGATGTATTGTGTGAAATTTTGTAAATAGGTTTAGCTTTGACAGGTAATTGCATGTACACTTGTATAAAAAGAAGCAAAGAGGCACACTTCTAACAAATTTTTGTAACAGACGTTTTACATGTGCATGGAGAATATAAATCCTTTGGAAATGAATGTCCTTTTGGTTTTCCTTGCAATATACTGCATGCCATTCATGCCTGACTTGAGCAAAACAAATCAAAACCAGTAAGTTTTACTAAATGTTTTTGACATATCACTTCTGACAAAGTTAAATCCACTAGTTTGCATGTGTGTTTAGCAAAGCAAAATCAAAATGCAAAGATGAAAATAAGAAGAAAAGTATTTTAATGATCTGCCAACCGCAGTGTTCCAAGATGCGTAATACAGTATACGAAATGTGATTCCAACTTCTATGCTGTCTTTATAAGGTACCTGCTGGTCATTAGAAGCAATAAACTTTACTTACTGTAATATAAAAAGCAAGAAGATATTCTAGTTCATAATTGTGTAATATTTGACATTCAATGGGTACTCTGTGATACTGCATTTGATGTAGTATTGTCATCATGCAGGACCAACTGTCAAATCCATTATTGCTGTATGCAGGTATAGCACTACAGAAGGTAAAGAAGGTGAATTTGGCCCATTGATGTTACCCAGAGTATATTCCTGATGTGGTATTAAGTTATCGTATGTGAAAAATACATGATGCAAATAGATTCTGTTTCTAGATACATACATGTATATATATATATGTTTGTGTATATATATAATTCATTTTGTTGCCTTATGTTTTTATTAGCTTTTATGACCCATTTTCCAAAAGACTTCTATTGCTAAGCAGAAAATACTGAACTGAGAGTAGGAGAAAGTAGTCTGAGTATTCTGGTTTTGAGCTGCCTGCAACATCCCATGTTGATGCTACTCCTGCTCCCACTGAAGCCATACTTACAGGCTTGCCTCCGTTAGACATTTCAGCATAGACTAAAGTTTGAGCCGCCTGACAGTTATTGACATGAGTAATACATCAGAATCCAGTCCTCTAACAGATTTTTCCATCTTGATGTTAAGCGAAACTTTAAATTCTGGAGACATTTCACACACATCATTTTTAAATTTCTATTTCCATCCATATTTTAAAATATCTATGTCATTACAGCTAGGGGCTACTTCTAGTCTTATTTAAAATACTGCTTTGTGATGAATCAGGAGATTATAAGATCATAACACTGAGATTATTGGAAGAAGAAAAAAGGGCTGAACTATAAATACTTTCCACTATGGATTAACAAAGGATTCTTTGCACATTTGAGCTAGTTTTATAATGGGATTTAGAAATCTGTTAATTTGTTTAATCGAGTGACTGTGATACTAAGCAGCACATTTTCTACAAGCAATTCTATCATCATAAATGCAGATTCAAGCATCATGTACCAGTTGCTTGCATGCAATAACTATCTTGGAGTGATGATTGGCTTCATGTACTAGTTGAGTTTCTTATAGTTGTAAATTAACTCATCTCACATTCAGTGGGTTTTACATCTCAGTGTGGCACAATTGTGACTAATGACAATCTGAACTCTAATTCTCTACCCCAACCCTGTGGGTTTTTTTTTCAGAACTCTCTATAGACTTTTTTTCATATCTTTATTCCTGTTAATCATGTCTTTCTGAGTTTTCAGGTTACTTACTTCTGACCAAATGTAAATAATAAACAAATAAGTCTATCTTGGATAGACTTATCTTGGATATCTAAATGGGAAAAAAAGTAAAGGCTGGGTGGGGGGCTGTCTAATCTATCCTCTTTAAGGATACTTCAAAATGTACGTTGGTTGGGTTATCTGGTGCAATCTATAATCTGATCAATGCAAGGGCATACGTAGGAAAAGACAGAAAAGCAGGAAATTAGCAAAACTAACAAATAACAAAGAAAAATAGACTAAAATAAATCAATTACTGAAAGGAAAAGGTGAGAAAACTCCTGAAGTCAGTGGTAAAGCTGTCTAAGGTGCATACCGTTCTCGAGTGTTTGAGCTGCCAAAGTACTTAACCAGCTTCATGTTGCAACAAAATTAACTCTTGTGTTTAATTGCATGGCCAGCTCCGTTCCTGAGATTTCACGTCTGTTCACATCCATAAGAGTGTTCAAGATCTCTTGATGAACTTCTTTAAAAATGCCTGACAGAATCATTATGAATAGTTGGGGCTGTTACCTTTAAAGTCTGTTTTCCAAATACAAGCAAGCACTTTGAAATCTGAATTAGCATTGGTTAACATACATAGCCAGTGTGCTGAAGGGACTAGATTTTACTTGTGCCTTACTGCACGATGGAAGATCTGCTTCTTTTATACTAGCATTCTCATTTTATGTCTTCTGTGACATCAGACATGTCACGCCAGCATAAGACTGCAGTAACAAACAGTGCTGCATCACTGTGAAGAGTTTTTACTACTTTCTTTCCTACTCTGGCTCACTACCAGCACAGTCATGCCAGTGCAAAGAGTGATCCGAGTGTTTATAGAGGAAGGCCATAGACATGTGTTTGTGGCTCCAAATTAAATAAAGAACAGATTTTCTATTAATCTCAGTGTTCACAGAGCTGAGATTTGCAGAAAAATACGGCCAAATAGCTTGAAGCTCCTTTAAAAAAGCTGATTGCTCTCCTCTTCAGAGCTCTCAGGCTTACTCAGCATGTTAATTTAAGATATCCAGAACACTTACCTACAGCTTGTAACAGCGCTGCCATGTTTGCTAGACATAGATTAACAGTCCTTGTGGTGGACAGTTCTAAGGTGTACTTCAAATACTGAGGTTCTTCACTCTTACTGTTCAAGTGTCTTACTGTTCAAGTGCCTGATCTGCTACTTTGATCTGAGACTTGTTGATGGTGACTTCAGTAGGACAATTTTGAGTTGGCATGTTGAAGTTGCTTAGGTGATTTCTCACTACTTTTACTCTTTAGCGAACATGGATGCAAAGGCAGTCTATTCTTACATTTCAAATGCCATTCAAATGATATATCAAGCATTTTCAATGAAGTGTAGGTGAAAATGAATTGCTGTGCCATCACAACTTTGCTTTCTGGTAACTGCTTTTCGAAATACTTACAATATATATCTTTCCTGCTTTTATTTTATAGTGATATTATAGTAGTTCAATTAAGAAAGAAGTAATTATGTGAATTGCGTATTTCATTTGTCTATGTGTGCACAAATTTGACTTAGACTAAGCAAATATAGAGTTTCTGTTCTGCACTGAAGCAACTGATTATTATATAGATGTAGCTTTGAAAAAGGTTCTGGTAAGAATTAAATTAAGGCTTTCGGAGTTCTCACTCAGAAAAGGAAGAGCAATTGAAATAATTTTCGAGTACCCTTTCAGGAGTAACTTTACCTTATTCAGAGAATTACAGAACAGCAACATTATTTCCAGTGAAATTCTAACCAGAGTTTTAAAAAACTCTTCTTGGAGGGGTGTTTTTTCCTTAATATACTTGTTTCTAGATTCATCTGTGTGCAAGTGATGAGTACATAGATTTTGGATAATGATGCAAAACAATTTTCACAATTTCAGTAGTTTCAGACAAATTTGACCCATCTCTCAAAATCCTTACCACTAAAACTGATGCTGCAGCCCGCAACTCTTTGAATTTTATCCTATTAATTAGCCCTTGCACTTTACTGCCAGGCAGTTAATTCTTTTCCTCCTCTATATGTTCTGCTTGAAAATGAGGTGTTAGGTATTTTTCTGATCTGTTATTGGAAAGATCAAAAATTGTATGTGATTCCTTCTTTTTATAACTAAGTGTCCATCACCTTAAGTAGAAAGCAAAAAACACTTGAAGCATGTGTTTTACAATCAAACTTAGTCTGCCTACACCTAAGTACTCAGTGTCCATTGTAGGCTTGCCCATAATTTTAAGTATCCCAGAAATATTTTAACAGGAAATAATTATTCGTTAGAAGTGTGAAAATGTGAATTGTTGCTCATAAACACTGCACTACTTCTAAGAAATCAGCATGCTCCTCCAGCCTTCAGTTGTTCAGCTCCATTGCATTTTTATTACAGGCAGCTCTCAGGCTTGCTTGTTGTCTTCTTCTGTAAGTTCTCCATCTCATAGTTGTCAAAACTTTTCTTTTGAAAACTAAAAGAAGTTATTCAAATAATAGGTGTTGAAAGGAATAGAAACGGATTTGACAAAATCTTGTTAGGGAGTGGCCTGCAACAGAAAACCCGAGGTGGCAGGTAAGTGAACTCTGTGGTGGGAGTGCAGACTCCAGCAGCTGGCAGCACTGGGCAGCAAGGCTCAGTCCTGCCAGATGCAGACAGAGCAGCATCTATGATAGAATTCCCAAAGAAAAGACAGAGTTACACAGGAGAGGGGTAATGTAATTCATGCTCGCTAGCAGCCTAAAAAATTAAGTGCAAACTCATTTAAAGGGTAGTCTGAGTCTGGATATCACTCTATTAAAAAATAAAAGTAAAAAAACAAACAGAATGGAGGATTGTCAGATTGGTTGAATTTAGTGTTCGCTAAGAGGAAAACGCTAGAGGAATTTTACCAGCTGCTTAAGCTGAAGATGTTAGCAACAAATGCTATATTCCTTCCAAACTAACTGGAATATTCTGTTTAGGCTTCAGAGAAAAATATAAACCATTTCCATTCCTCAAAGGGAAAACCAAGCACACTCTTCTCTTTATTTAATTGGCATATGAGTTTTCAGAAGATATTTTAGTCTGTTTTGCAGCCCAGTAGAGTTAATGCTTCCTTTAACTTCAGTTATTGCTGAATTGCTAGACCAGACCTTACTATAAGAGTAAGTAACTATCTGTTCCTCTCCCATTAATGTCAAATGGATTGTAGCCAGTGACTTCAAAGGGACCAGGAGGAGGCCTACTGTAATGTAATAGAAACATCTACATAGGTAAATAAAATTAATATCTCTATCTTTAAGGAATGAACTATTAAGTCATCATTTCCCCTACTATTGAAGACCACTGATACATAGAAATAGTTTCTATAACCATATATCTATACACTATATATATATATATATATGTATGTATATGCAAAGTATGATACAATAACAACACTGGGTAACTTCTAATGATAGATTTGCATTAATAATACGGGTCTTTTTATGTAAATAAAATACTGTAGAGTATCTTCCAATCTTTTTCAGGATTGTTAAACTGAGAAGAGCAATTGAATATTTGTCCTATTTTTATGTTAAAAAGTGAATGAACTAAAATGTTAAATGTGAATGTAAATTTCTTATTGCAACTTTTATACTGAGTGTTTGCACTATCATAATTTCTGGAATCCAATTAAAAATGAAATAATAAAAAAATCAGCTTGAATAAACAGTTGTTTTGGATTGTTTGTTGTTTTGTTTTTGTTTTTGTTTATGTAGTTGCAGTCGTTATTCTATGCAAAGCTGCCTTTCAAAAGTCCCAAAAGGCTGCTTTTCAGTTTTCATGCTAAGATTATACATATAGAAATCCTACAATTTTATTTCCACAGTTGCTTTGCACTTAATAACCCTTTGGGACCAATCCAACTCCATTGTGAGCCATATTGACTTTCTGCATTGAACACAGTGGAAGCCAGCTTGGGCAAAGCTCTGCATCCACTGTGCTTGCAGTGGAAAGTAAACATGTACAAATACTGGCCCAGTAATGTCCACAAAGACCAGAAGAAGGGAAGGGGAAGTTCATCTCTCCCTCTCTTCCTCTCTCCTTCCCTTCCTTCCTCCCTCTCTCTTTTTCTCTCTTTCTCTCTCCCTCTCTCCCCCAACACAGGCCCGTAAGAACTGACCCCACACTAGGGCCATTCAAAGCATCCAGTAGATCATGTAAGTAGTTTATAGTGAGAAAACAGTGCAAGACACAGAACCAGCCTCAGTGTAAAATTGCGTTGCCTAACTTAAAATTAATTTGAAGACTGATTGAAGTTGTATCAGGTAACATGACACTTAGGAGGCTCTGTAGGGTTGGACACCATATCAAATTAACTTCATTGTACCACTGTCAAATCACAGCACATTCCCATTTGGTCAACTCAGAGTAAAAGCAGAGACATTCAGGCCCATCACATCCGTCCATGCAGATGAGCCCTAAGATAACTCGGAAATGCAGAGTCCCTTGTGATTGCAAACAGCCTAGGCTCAGGTACAAAGTCTTTTTTTCAAATGCTAGACAAAGGCTCCTGAGCTGTTTCTTATGCATGTTAGAGAGCATAGTAGGAGTTGTACAGAAGTGTTATGATGTCAGTAAGTATGACGGAATTGTTCTTAGTTTGCCCTTACACTAGCGAGAAGAATTGTTTGAGGCTTTGCAGAACTGTTTATTTTTTCCCTCTTCCCCAAGGAAGCCAAACCTTCTAAAATTTCAATAAAAGCAGCTCTGAAGTCAAAAGAATCCAAATAAACTGAAATTCTGGCATTCATCTTTAACTGGAGCCATTCTGCCACATGCCACATTAGTACTTCATGCTTTTTTTTAATATTAAAGAGTTCAACTTTCATTGTATTTTTTAAGGGTGAAGTATATAAATACAGACAACAGGCATAAAATATGTACATGCACATATGTTAGTAAATTAGTTAGCATATATTCTGGATTAATGACCCAGGTCAGGTATATTTTTTTGTTCTCATCCATTACATAGCTGAATTACTTCAGAGACATAATTACATTGTATGAGAATTTGTATTACTTAAATAATGAGGTAGCTTCAGCAGCAGCAGATTGTTTAAATCCTCAGGTAATATTTATGGACCAGGATGGTCATTTATGTTGTAGAAATGCAGTTCCTGAACAGGAAATTCCAAAGCCGCTGCATTTTTTCACCACAAACCACCCTAGAGCAAGTCTTCTTGTCTAAAAATGTTACCTGAGAATATTTTGAATTTGAAACAGGGGGAAAGGGGAGAATGGAAAATGTGAACACTGTGTACCTAATCCAGGAATTATTGATGCATTGCCAATGCATCTATGTCAAAGCTTTCCAGTTTTGCAGCCATTCCCTAGGTCAGCCTAGGGAACCTAAGACAACCTAATGCACAGCATCTGCTGGCAGAACACGATGTTCTGCTGTCCACCAGAATGAAATGATGATACAAGTACCAACCATGGACCATCTTCTCATTTGAACGTTTATTTTGGAAAACAAAATGAACAAACAGAAATGTATCTGGAAAGCAACCCATGTAGCAGAAATTTCTGTGACAATTTTGGTTTTCATTAAACTGTGGATAGAATTTGAAGACAGAGATCTTGAGGTATAGCCAGGCCACTATCAGTCCTGATCTGATACTAAACATCCAGTTCTGTACAGATTGTCTACTGCAGTAATAATTTGCATAGGTTTTCAGGCTCAGGGCTCAGAGAATAGGCATTTAATTTTGCATTAATATAAACCTCCCAGGCTTTTGCTGTTTTTATACTTATAACCGGAGAGTAGACTACTATTACTAGATCTAGCTGTATTAATAATGAATTGGTTATTCAATTATTAATAATGAATAAGTAGAAAAAGCTAGTGATGAACAAGTAGTTATGAATATTACTAATGTCTTCCTTTCGATTTACTTGGCCTAGTTTGAAGATGCCAATGAGGGATTTCATCAACAGGATGTATCAATTACTATGCCACTGTAGATGAAGTGGATGAGCTTTCCTATCACACACCCATACAAACCCACTGCTTCAGTCAGTGGGACTCTGGTGCCTTCACTAACACTTCCTCAGCTAAGATCACCTGGGGAATTGTCTATCAGATTTCAGTAGAAGAAAGAGCCACTGATAGACCTCTGGCTTGACCTTCTGCAAAGTAATAGTCTGGAAACACTACTTCACTGCTCAAACAGCATTTTTTGTTTATTATTAGATGTAATAAAGTAAAGTAAATCCATAATTTTCTGATCACTGAGAGATTTTAAGTTAGACATTTGTTTGGCACTGGCCAAACTGTGCTTATACTGTTGCCAGAGATCATAAAAGCATGACTGTTTTTTTCTGAACTTTATAGTTACTCTGCATGTTTATTGAACTTAGGCAATAATATTATGTGCTCCTCTGCAGCACTGCCAACATAATTAGAGAGGAGCAGTCGTATCGGAAAACAGACAGCACGTTATTGAGGAAAAGTCCCTGTTGAATATTAACCCCGTTTGATTTCTGGGATGTAGAAACATGCAGAAAATGTATAGGACACCGTCTAGCAAAAAAAACAACATGCAGATAGAACACATTGAGGCCCTCTGGTAAGACTGAAGTGGATAGGCATATAATGAAGAGGAGTCATTGACGTAATTACAAAGGCAGGTGGTGGCACATTGATTTTATGCAGGTTAATGACCTCTACTAGTACTGAAGTTTCTTCCATTTAGGTAACTAGACTTTTCAAAAGTCAAATATTAATCAGTCAGACCACTAGATAGAAATATACTTTTCTCAGTTTAGTGTTTCCCACTGTGTTCTTAGAATAAGGACTTGTATATAATAAACTTGTTTAACCAAGAGAGGCAACAATTTTTACTGCCTTAGAGTTTTATAATTGAATTTATAAGATACCAGCTTATTTAAATGTTTACAATCTAATCCTCCTCTCACATAGAATCCAAGCACTCTATCTGAGGGCAAAACTGGGCTTGCTAAGGGAGGATGCGTCACTGACCTTGTCTATGAACCCTGATGCATCATGAGGGGATAAAGTTGTGCTCTTTAAGGCTTTTGTTTATTCAGTCTGACATTAAAACAGAAAAAAAAATTGGCTGGTAGGATACCATTTTTAATTCCAGGCAATTGTTGGATCTAGATGGAAATTTTCTAACTTTAACTTCTATTAAAAGCACTTAAGAATATTTGCAATTGTTTGGAAACGAAGCAGTCTCGTTATTCCTCATACTCTCACTGCAATTAATCATATGGAAGGAGATTTAGATGTTTAAACAACAGTTTGACTTCCTGAGTAGCTACAAAATCCATCCAGCAAACCATGTTGTGGGTTTTAGTATGCAAAATCAGACTTGCTATCCAGCTGAACAGATCCAGTCATAGTAGAGGGACACTACCCAAAATCTGAAAAACAGTTTGTTACTCTGTGTAAAGAGTTGTCTAGGATTTCCTGGAGCCTTCACCTCAGACTGTTTAAGAGTCGTACCTATGACAGGCATTGGAATGGGAACTGTACTGCACTTAGGTCAGTCTGTGGACAGTGTAGTAAAAAACATTGATCTTGTCTCTGACCAGGAATAAAGGTCATTGTAACACTGAAAAAACAGGTGCAAGGTACCACTTCCACAATGCTGCAATAAATTATGCTTTTTTTTCCTCCAGTAATCACAGTATCATGATTTGGCGTTTCACTGACAATAAGAAAAGACTTCTTAAATTCCAAAACTGTTGGAGATCAGGTCCATAAATTTGCATAGTTTTTGTTTAACAGACCACAGAGGATTATAATCCTTTCTGAAGTTTTCTGGTTTCTGAAGATTTCCATGAAATATACGTACTAAATGACTGCCACCATAATACATCCTCTCACAAATCTCAGTATTATCAGCACCCAAGCATGTAATTCCTACTGCAATCAGTGAAAACAAAGGGTTAAGGCTCCTTTGAAAAGTCCCAGTGTACTTCTCCATACAGCATATCTAAACAAGCTTTGGACTGCTTGCATTTCAATCTCTATGGCTACCCAAAATGCTTACAACTTAGGAAAACAGAGGTTCTGCTCCTTTTGCACATCCCGTTGTATCAAAACTCTGGGTAGACCAAGGAAGGCACTACAGCTGTAAAGTTTAGTTCATGATGAGGCTCCCTGCTAGTTTCAGCCTTCATGCTGATAAATATGCAGCACTCTTTATTTCACTGAGAAGTTCAGTCTGTCAGACAGTCTTAGAGCACTCTGATTTGACTTTACACCACAGAACTCAAACTGGGGAAGGAGAGATTATAATAATTTGAATTAGATTTTAATTGTGGAGGGATTTCATCCAAAAACAACTGATAATCTAGGCCTAAATTTTCTAAACTGTTTAAGAAATACAGTATAATTTCCTTTCTCTTTGACTTTCCTTTCTTCCTCTAATCTTTCCTCTAGTTTATTCTTTTCATTACACTGTAAAATTGGCAAAGTATTTTCCCCTTTGTCTCCTTCTATCTTTGTCTTTTTCTTCACCATTCCTTGTATTCTTCCCCTGGCTCTTCCTCCTTCCTTCCATTTCTCCCAGAAAGGATCATCCCACTGATTTATCAGACAATAGACTGATGAGCTGCACTTACCAGCTCCTATTCCTACTGTCTATTATGCACTTTTTTCAAAATCACCCACACCAAAAATCCCTTAGATTAGTCACAAGGGCAGGGAGAAGTCTGGTACTACAGACTGTATCAAACTCCTCACTGTTGGGACACTTTTGCAAGATTTTTGACTTAACAAACTAGAAATACAAAACCAATTTGACATGTTAGGTAAATGTAGGTGCTAAGTTTGGCCTTCAAGTTGTCTTCAGAACTGTTTAGCAACAATAATCAGAGTGGGAATTGAAGAAATGAGCGGAGCAGCAACTGAAAATGTGTAGTCTCAGATTAGATCAGAAAACTATGGGGAAAAAAATTGTCCTATGGTAATGCATGTTACTTCTTGGCAAATTACTCAGACCTACCAAAAAGCTTCTTGTGTAGGTTCATGCTGCACAACATTGCTTGCATCCCACCCTTGCTGGGACAGGCAGTAGTATGTCCCACTTATACAGGAGAGCGCAAACATTGCGACACTATGTCAAGACATCACTGCTTTGTGCTATATAAAGAACTGCCTTGCTGAGCTCTGCAAGACACAGTATGGATGACCTGGTGGGTCTGTTCATGAAGCCACAAGGGCACTAGTTTGAAAACTAAATACTAATAGTCAAAATGAGGTAAGGGCTGGTCTAGCCTCTTCTATGTTTATAAGGGACCAAGATATTTTTTTTCTTTTACTCAGCCACAAATAACTTGAAATGATTTTATGTTTAGTTCTCAAAATATTCCTGTAGGAATCTCCCCTGGGAGTTTAGGAAATAAATAGCTTTACTTGGACCAGCTATTTATTTCCAGAACGTTTACTTATGCAATCCATGTGATTCTAAAGTGCCTCAACTTCTCGAGCTCTCTTTCAGTTCCTTAGGGGCGGGGGCGGACAATTTAAACCTAGAAACATACTCCACGTATTGACAGACTGTTACTCCTAAATATTGAACTGGTCGCTCCAACTCTCTGTTCATAGTGCAAGTATTAATACAGCAAGCTAGAGTGGTTTATTATTAGGTTTGAAATGCTCATATTCCCTGCAACCACAAGTTCAACTCCTGGCAAGATGAGACCTTTGACCTCCTGTTGAGGTGTATATTACAACCTCAGATCATCCACATAAAGCCCTGAAATTAGGTCTGTCTGATCAACCTAGATTTTAAAGCTCCACAATTCATGCTTTGTCAAAAAGGGTTACCCCAATATCTGTGCAAGCATTCCTCCACATCTCTGCTTGCTCTACAGTGTTGCGATGGCAGCTATTTGCTGCCACAAAGTTCACTAGCACTTCTAGTGGGGCTGGTTCAGTCCAGCTGGATTTTTTGTAAACAAAAATTACGGTCCTCCACCACTTGAACCTTAGCATTTCATACCAATACAATTCTCATCTAAGAGCTGATGGTTTGAGACAAAATTCTTTAGTGCTGTAATCTCCACAAATGTTAGTTACAAACACTGTGAAATTCATACTGCAGCAAAACAATATTCAGTGTAATCTTACTACCTTTATTTTCTCAAAAGAAGAGTTTTTCATTGAAGATTTAACATGTTTTTTTCCTAACATTAATTTTTCAGGTAATAAAAACAAAGAAAATAAAATCTGAATAGAAACAGATACATGTCCATAAACAAGCATCCCTCTTGTAACAGATCCTCAACATGCCATGCCATAAACAGTTATGTGAAGCCAATAAATCACTAGATTTATTGTTATTGAAGTAGATAGCAAGCAGCAGACCCTAAACAGCAACAAATTTAGCACACAGACGATTTGGACAGCCTGTTTTCCTATGACTACTTCATCTTAGGTTACTATTCAGCATTTTTTCATTTAGCAGCACTAATGAAACTCCTAAAAAAATGCCAGATGCATCATCTGGGGAGGTTCTGCAGCAAAGAATGCTGGGAAGTTACCAGGGCTATAAGAATTGAAGCAGGATCTTTAGTTAGATCACCTGAAAAGGAGAGAAGTAGTGGAAGACTTCAGATGGAACTTAATAGCACTGGTAAGTTTGTTTTCTTTTGCTGATGTTGTCTTTTATTGTAGATCCTATCTTTCTTAATTGTTTAAACTTTTTCTGCCATTTTTAGTTTTCTATTCCTCCTTCCCTTTTGGGTGTCATTAAATTGTATTATTAATGCAACTGGGGGGGAAAGTGTTTCTTACAAGCATGTCTAAAGTATGGTGTAGTATTTTGCTCTTCTTGAAAGCTTTGGTTGGAAACAAAAGCTATCTTTAGGAGTACAAATAAAGGTTTATAATTACTCATATAAATCATTATTTAATGAGTAAGGGGAAAGCATCAAAATGTATAGTAGTGCTGGAGGGTAAGGAGGGGATTTGAGGAGTTGTAAACTTATTATGCTGATTTCCATTTCTAGCTTATTCATATAAACTTGCTACCAGTAAGCTTCTAAGACTAAGGGAAGTTAACGTGACTGAACAGGGAGGAGAAAAAACAGTCAGATTAGGGCTGTTTATAGTCAGTCATGAAAGCTGGCAACATGCAGAAATGGGAGGAGAAATGGTTATTCAAAGTGGGTAATAAAGGATTTCTACTCTTTCCTCTTTCTAAGGAAGAGAAAACAAACAAATAAACAAAAAACAACCTATCTACTGAAGAAGTTCCCCTGTTTGCCATCTTGTGCTCTCTAGAAACACGAAGTGGGTGTGGCACTACTAAACTCATAGACTCTACACAGGTGCAAAACGCTTCCAAGGAAAGAAGAGCTGATGCCTTTCTTCTCATAGAAGTCCAGCTCACCCATACATGATCTTTTGTATAGAGGTCTCAGAACATAGGTACTGAAAATCTGTTGCTGTCTTACACAATCAGCATGTATGAAATATCTGAATTGCCTCATGAAACCACACAGTTCAGTAATTATTAGAATAATATTAGAACACTTGCTTAAGAGAGATATTCTAATTATACTTTAAAGTGTATTTATCTTAGGCTTCTCCAGGTTTAAGAAGACGAGTTCTTTTCTGTTGTTGATGCAGCTGTAAAAGTAGGGAAGTAACTCACAAAAGAGCAATCTTGACATTGCTGTAAATTTAACTGTACAAAATGTTTTAGGATCAAAGTTCAGAAGTAGTAAAACTTTCTTTGAAAAGGCAAGTGGGAGGGAATTAGAAGCTTTTTCTAAAATTGGTTGTTCATGCGAGAGTAACAAAATAGCAATTAGAGTAGGACCAGAATGTCTCTGTTACTCCAGTGTGCTTTCATTTTTCCTATGCTATTTGATTTCTTTTGATGTGCCACAGTTACTGCTGTCTTCCATAGTTTCAGTAACTGCAACCCCAAGGCTTATGCTGAGGGGAAAAAGAAAAACAATTATCGTAACGAAGTTACAGATAATAGGATTGCTTAAGTTTTAGCCAATGTGGAGCTCTGTATGCAGAGGGCTGAGACAGGAATAAGTGTCTTCTAATCTCTTAAACCCTTTTAAGAATATTCATCAATATAATAGGTAAAATTCATGTGGAGAGATGCTCTTATTTTCATGTTTGCATTACACTTTGCATGACATTTTATAGTATATGAGCAATGGTGCAATTTTCTTTCTACTTTAAGACAGCAAACCTGACTTCCAGATGTCAGAGGAAGAAGATTCTATTTGGGATGTTAGAAGATCTCTAAAAAGGAAAGTGGTGAAACACAGCACTCCAGTGGACTCAGTGTTCTCAAGAAAAATGCTATCTCTTTCGGGTCCAATCAATCAGTCAATCAAGGACCAAGATCTCAGTAAGAGAGCTTGTATATCCCCAGTGCCAAAATCAACTCTAGGAAGGTCAGTAGCTCAACTATCACTAGCAAGTGTTGAAGCATACTTCCCTCATATGTCTCCAAAAAGGTTTTCAGAAGTATTTGACTTGCAAGATTCCAGCAGAGAGATAAGCCATAGCTCTCAAGTTGTGTATTCTAGAAAACGACTTTCCACAGTATTGGCATCTGATGAATCAAATGCAGAGGCAAGTGAAAAGGTTGTCTCAAGTGTGGAGACTCAAACTCCCACAAAAGCATCTGAGAAGTTAGCAGTAACTCCCAAGAGTGGATCTTCATGGATGGTTTCTGGAATACCAGGAATAAAAGATCCTCCAATGTTGAAAAAGAAGAAAACTGATACAGCTATTGTGGTAATTATATTCTCCATATACTGTGAAATAGCATACAATTTTGTGCCAGTACTGTATTTGCACATCTTTCTAGTAATAGAAGAATATTGTGGTTATACAACATCTTCACAACTTTATCAATAATTCTGGAGAAGAGAAGGCTCAGGAGAGACCTCAATGCACTCTACAACCTCCTGAAGGGAGGTTGTGGTGAAATTTGGCCTCTTCTCCCAGGCAACGAGCAGGACACGAGGAAATGGCCACAAGTTGTATCAGAGAAGGTTTAGATTAGACATAAGGAAGAACTTTTTCTCTCAGAAAGTGGTCAGGCATTGGAATGGCTGCCCAGGGAGGTGGTGGAGTCACCGTCCCTGTCAGTGTTCAAGAGGCGTCTGGACGACGTGCTGCGTGATGTGGTTTAGTGCCTGTGGTGGCAATGGTGATGAGGAGACGGTTGGACTAGATGATCTTATAGGTCGTTTCCAACTTTGTGAATTCTATGATTCTATGAATGTATGTCTTAGTTCATACTGATAACTTCTTAGATTCTTTGACATCATTCCAGCTAGACTAGATGTGATTTACTCATTTGGTATTTAATTTAGCTTCTGCACTTGCATGTTAACATATGAATGCTACTGCAGAAGTAGTTTGTTTTGTTGTTTGTTTTTTTTTCTCTCTGCAGGTGGAACTTAAGAATGGGAAGAGATTAGTGGCTTAACTGGAAAAATTCTTAAATTTCTTCATGTTGGAGACTTAACTGAAAATGCAGGAGAAAAAAAAACAAAACAACACAATCTACTATTTGGCCTGTTTAATTGAAATCATAATATTTTATAGAAAGAATCCTAGTTATTGCTAATGTTGGTCTTGTATGCAATCCTTCAATTGGTGTAAGGTATCCTGGGAAAAGCTTAGATTAGTAGTCCTTATGCAGGTGGTCTTGTTTGATTAAAATGGAATTAGAGATCTCAGCTTCCTGCAGCTTTGATTATAAGTATGGACTTGGTGGCAAGTTCACAAAAAGGAAAATAAGGCAATGGATTTGGAGTCTAAAGACTGTCGCAAACCATCAGATTCTGTTTTCTTGGATTTATCTGTGGGGATTTCTTCTCCATATTGTTCACAAGTATATTGAAAGCTCAGGAAGATCTGCTCACTCTGAGTTAAAGCTTCTTAGCTTAAAACAAATAAATGTTCAGCCCAAATCTACCTATGCTTGTTTTTAAAGCATATGAAGTCTAAACAGGTCAGACTGACTATTTCTTTTTCTATAACAGAGAAAGAAACAAAGAGAATGGGTGCTTCGCCAACTGAAAAACATCGAGGAAGCAACAAAACATGAATTAACAATTGAAGAAGTTTGATCAAACTTTTTGAAAGTAATGATGTTTCATGCTTATTTTGTGAATAGCAGATTCCAATAAAATGCACATTCGACTAATCTGCAATGCCTGTTGGACTTCCTATTAAGTCTAAGAGATGTCAGCTACTGCTTCTATGTGGAAGACAACACTAATCTGCAATAGCTAAATGCCTGGAATAAAGGAACGGAGAGAGCTAAGTAAAAATCATTCTTCATCCTGCCACAGCTGCCACTTATCACAATTGTTTGTATAGCATTCAAATCTTCTAGTGCTGTTGATGTTCTTGAAGTGACAAAGTCCTAGTGGCCACATGAATGTAATCCTGGTTTGTCAGTGGAGAATCTCCTCATCTAGAGAGTAATAAAAACATGCAATCAGAAATGTTTATTAGCTGGGGAGATGAGGAAATAGTGAGAGGCACCAGTTGGGAGTCAAATCTTTAGAGATTGCTATCTGATTTGAAGACTTGGTTCCAAGTTTGCTCTGGCCTGTATTCTAAGCATGCTGCACAGTTGCCAAGTGAAGCAGTAACTATCTCAAGTATGTTTTGAAAGTATGCTCATTTCTTTTTTTCTTTGGTCCCTTTCTAAAGATGCTGGAGTAGATTGATGTTTTATCTTAAAGCAGCTGCCTGTGAAGCACTTGTCAAAGTAATCCCGAAAGTATAATATTTGTGTTAGTTCCTGCTACTGCATGTAACGTAAGCTTTAGGCAGGTCACTTCTAAGTTATCAGTAGGGTGTCAGTGACAGGGACCCACAACAGATTTACCACTCACGCCTGTTCTGATGTGGTTGTAGTACAGATGCTTATCTGACTCTACTAGTTTTGAAGCCAGCAATCTGTTTTTCCCCTTACTGAACTGGTCCAAAAGGGAGAGATCCTGTTCAAATTGAGTTGCAAGCTATAGACAGAGGCAAGAGAAACCATTGCTATTCCTTTACACTCACTGAAACTTGTCTCCTGTCCTAAACTATAGACAAGTAGAACGATGGTCTCTGCCAACCAATTGCAGCTATGTTATGCACAAAAATACAAGAGCAGAGTTGTATGGTTTCCTTTAAGACTTAAGCAAAGTTAGGACACGTTTTTTACTAGTAATTCCTGACCTTAAACTCTCCAGTGTTGCTCAAGGGAGCAGCATGGTCCTCAGATGCTACTTTCTGTGGTAGCCAGGTGGAGGGGTGATACTGACTCTCAGATTGCTAGTCAAAGCATACTCACTTGGTTTGATGTTTAATGTTCTGGCACTTACTTGTGTGTTAGATTTATGCAGATTGTCTTGGCACCACAGGCTCCTTGGGTAACTGAAACTCTCTCTGAATGTAGATCTCAAGCTGCTCTTGACGGGAAAAGAAATAGCATGGTTGAAGATGTGCTTCTATTTCCTTTGGGTTTATGTTCATCAGGGACTTTATCAGCTTCTGTGATTTGTGCAGGGGGCTGAACTAAGATCAGACAAGTGCAAAGCTAGAATAAAACCCTCCTCTACCCGTAGGACAAGCATAGATTAGTCTGGCCACATTACCCAACACTTAATCCAAGTGACCCAGATCTCTCTCTTGTTTATTTGTACCATCCCAGACAGCCAGCTGCACTTATTCTTTTCTCAGGCTTCTTGCCCTGGTCTCAGAAAATTTTGATGTTGCTGCTGCTTCTCATTCTACTAATTACATTTCAGAGTCACTCTTGCCTCCTTCCTGAACCTGTTTTCATGTCTTCAAATGCCTCCATTTAATGTCATCTTCAATCTGGCCTCTAGTGGTGCCTTCCTTATAAAACAGTCTTTTATGCCTGATTTTTTTTTTCATTGCTGTATTCCTTTCCCATCTTCAAAGGCTTCTCTGATACTTTATGTCAGTCTTCTGCCAAAACTCAGTCTCAGCTGTCATGCCTCCGCAGTGCCTTGGTCTTAGGTTGACCTATCCATGATGGAAGTCACTGAAGGCTGTCTGAAATAAGACTCAGTCCTGATCAGGATAAGGGTGCATGCAATTGGTAAGAAAGTCTTGCTCAGTCCTTTTTTCAGGTTAGCTGAAATACAAGTAGGATCCAGGGAATACAGATGCTAAAAAGTCTTATTCAAGGGCAACACAAAGCTTCCTAAGATTCAGGACATGGTAAATGCTGGGAATGTTTTCTTGGGAGCAAGTCTACTCCCTGCCAAGCTCATGAAACTAGTTGGTAGCAGTAAAATCCTGGAGACTTTCCTCAGTGGAGGCAAACTAATTGCCTGGAATGGTAGCATAGAATTGATTTTGACTGGGTCTTCACAAGTCCTGCAGCTGTATCAGACAGGCATATAAAACTGGGGAGTTTCAAGATGTTGGAAACTGCTACTATTTCCTCTCTGCAGAATGCTTAAAAAGAATCACATGAATTTATAGCATTTATCTCAGAATAATTCCAATCCTCATCGATTTTGAAAAATCGCAATATTGCTGATAGCTTTTCATGGTAAAATGTGTGTAGAATTAATTCATATTTCATGGTGTTGCTGAAATACTTTTGACTCATTATCTACAGCAACAGTATTACTGTTAATTACAGGTAAGAATACTAAGGGATTTCAATCAGGTCTATTTAGTAATAAACTACATGTTATCCGCCTTTGAATGATGTCCCCAGAGAATGCCAAAATGTTAAGGGAACTGGATCTACGTATAATTGCTATTATTGTGCGGCACATGTGTGTACTGGAGGAAAAAAGAATAAAAACTAACATTTCTGTTCTTTAAAAGGCTTGCATTTTCACTTGTTTCTCCAGCAGACTCCCAAGTAATATAATGATAGTTGGGTTCGTTTTCTACTGTGATACATGAATTTACTTTGAGAGACTCTAGTAGTGTGCTGTTTTAATCTGATTTAATGCTCATCCACCAGTAGCAACAATGATGAATTACTACTTATGTAGAGAACTGTACTAGGTGCAAAGTTCCTTTATGCATGTTTATATTGCAATATCAGCCCAGTATACAGAAACCCTTACTGGGAGCTGCAGAGTCTAATATCACTTTAAAATAGGCCTTTTGTTAGCAGTAGATAATGAGACTGGAAAAGATTTAAGACTACAGGCACCTAATTAATGAGAAGATAACCTTCCAGATACTGTGTTTTGAAAAAATATTATGGTATTAAAAACCTGACCTTTTTTGCATGAATGGAAATGAGTCAGAGTTGTGTTATGTTCTTCAGCTCTTGTTGTGGCTTTCAAAAGTAACACTGAGCATGTTTGCAAATTTAGAACAGCCTTCCCCCTGAGAGTACTCCTTTAGATCAGTGTTTTTCCTTTAGGAACTAAGCTGTGACCTTGACCTAGGGAATTGATTTTAGTACACTTATTTCTGAATGGATATTGCACAATCTACCTGCTGATAATGACTAAGCAGGCAGTTGGATGGAGAAGAACAAAAACACTACCAAGAACACAGGGAAGATACAAAAAATATTTTCACCCTGGATTTATGAGTTCAGCCTTGTTCCCCCTGAAGCAACAGTAATGCTCCTGTTGACAGAACTGGGAGTGCTCTACCCAGCTGGCATGCTGCTGTAGCAAAACAGGTTGAAGAAAGAAAATGTTTTGCATGCATATTTAACATATTTCAAACTTACATGTAACTGGTAACTGAGTAAATCTTTGCTGATCCTAGCTGAACAATCTTAGGATAATGAGTAACAGTGGGAAACAGGAAAACTTTTTTCTCCAAATCACAACATACCTATTTCCTATAGTAAAAACTGAGTAATAATATTACAGCGGTGTCGCTGATCTGTACTCCATAGTATCTATAGGACACAAGTCTACAGACTTCCTCATCTCTGTCTGCCATTGCAGTCTGCAGTGCCTCTTAAAACATTTCAGATTCAGTAGAGGAAAAAAAAAACAACAACAAAGTTTTGACTGAAAGCAGAATCTTAGAAGAGCTGGACCAGCTGAAGCTACTGCCTATCATTTGAAAATGTTATCAAAGAGTAGACCTAGGCCCAGATGCTGGAGCCACCTAAGATGCAGTCTTCCCCCTAGAAAACCTCAGGTCTGCTGCTCAGTTGTCATACTGCCACGCTGGGTGCCTAATTTCAACAATTTCATTGTTTCATTATTATTTTACTGCAGCCAGTCCTAACAGGTTTGCTAACCCTGCAGAACCTGGCATCAGCTCCTGGTTGCTATCATTCATTCTGGCATTACTCATGCATGTGATCTCACAACACTTAAGCTACACCAATCATACTTGTCCACCCTGAAATAATACAAAGGAGATTTGTAGAAGACATCAGCCAGGGAGTACATATAACCATCTGCCTTTAGCTTCAGCAGGGCTCAAGGTAAAACTCTAGGAAGTATGACAAAACATTTCAAATCCCCTTCTCCCTTGAAACAGAACTTTGAAATCAAAGAGCCTGAGGTCACAAGCCAGTAATCGCCATCTCTAGGCTTACTTTGCAGTCACAGCTTTTAAGTGTCACCTTTCAAAGCTGTTCTACTTTGTCTAAGCATTTATTAAAAAAGAGGGTTAAATTTTCATCATAGTTCAGTGGCTCACTCTCTTGCATCTAAGGAATGTTATTAGTTTTCTTTAAATTCATATTTATTTTTTAAAAATGAAAAGAGGAATGAGTTTAAACGTCCTTTGTTACTCCTAGGATGAAAGAAAGAAGGAAAGAAAGAAAGAAGGAAAGAAGGAAGGAGGGATGGAAGGATGCGAAGAGATGAAGAAAGAAGGATCTTTCCTTGCTGCTTCTTAACATTGCTGCATTTTGAATAATCTCTGTTGTCCTCCATTTCATCCTTTTGTCCTTTCCTAGCTCTCCATGTCCTCTTCTGACTGCCTTATACTTTCACCTCCTCATCTCATTGCAGATTTGTCTCTTGTGGTGGTAATCTTCCACTGACAGATACTGTAAACCTTCCAAAACTTACAGTTTCTCCTACAGAGGAAAATCTAGCAACAAGAAAAGAAATACCTTATACCCTTAAGATAGAAAAACAAAGAGAACCTAGAACCTAGAACAAAGAGATTCCTAGAACCAGAATTCTCAAATTTTCTGGTATGAAAACCACAACATAGATTTAGATATCGGGGAAAAAAAAAGTGCAGGCAGCACTGCCAACAAATTTACTGGGAGAAGAACTGGATGTGAAAAGTTTAGAAAATGCCTAGGTAAAAGATTTCAAGGTATGCTTTCCTGTCACGAGAACCCCATACAGCATGCAACTGAATCAAACTGGCTCTTTGTTATAGTGTTCGTGCGAAGTAGACTTTAGGTGGGTGCAAGGGACCAGGAGCACAGCAAATAAGAATGGCAAACAGAGCACAGCAGAGTGTGTCATGCATGCAAGTGTGCCCAGCTCAGAAATGCTTTTGGTGGCCAGGAGGTGTGAGGAAGTCACCAGCAGCATAGTATTCAGAAATCAGAGAGAGACTGATGAGTAATATCATGCAGTGCCACAGTCAGACCAATAGCTTTGTCTTAAGACCCTGCAAGAGGAAAAAGCTAAGCTAGCTTCCAACCCCAAGGAGATAGACAGCAGAAATATGCAAGATCATCTTAGAATCACAGAATGGCTTGGTTTGGAAAGGATCTTAAATAACCTAGTTCCAACCCCCTGCTTTGGACAGGGTTATCAAGCCTGGCTTTGAATGCCTGTATGGATGGGGCATCCACAACTTCTCTGGGCAGCCTGTTCCAGTGCCTCACCACTCCCTAACTGAAGAATTTCTTTCTAACATCTACCCTAAAGCACCCCGCTTTCAGTTTAAATATATTTCCTCTTATCCTATCACTATCTACCTGCATAAAAGATCAGTACCCTTCCTGCCTTTAAGCCCCTTTCATGTATTGGAAGATCACAATGAGGTTTTCTTGATGCTCTCTCTTCTTGAAATGAAACTATTCCAACTCTCTCAACCTTTCCTCATAGGAGAAGTGCTCCAGCCTTCAGATCATCTCTGTGGTCGCTGGAATCCTTCTCTGAACCTCCTCCAACCTTCTTTTCTGTGAGGTCAGCAAGTATTGGTCCCCTCACTGAATGCTTCAGGGATTCCAAACAAAGGCTACCACCTCTGTGCATCCTTGTTCTTATGGCAGCATGAACTTATCTAAACTTCACTGCTGATCCCCTCAAAACTGTAAATACACATAGATTAAGGTTGCACTGAGGCGTCAAAGTCTTTCAGTCTTTCTAGCTATCAGACATTTATTCGATGGTAATAATGTTTAAATAGCTGAGGTAGCCCTGAATCCTCACAGCAGCTTACCTAGATTTGGTGTTAAGTGCGAGCCTTGAGCTATCTGCAGAACTGAGTGAAGTCCTGAAGTCCTGTCCCTCATGCTCTAACAAAACAATAGAAGCTTGAAACCTGAAAGGTATTCTTACTGACTTTAGCAAAAATATTAATAATAATGATGAATAACAATGATATTTCTGAAAGCAGAAATACCTTGGGACAAAAAGCAGAGACAAAAGCAGCTGAGCAAAGTTGTTTTTTTTTACTTTCTTTTGTGTTTTTGTTTGTTTGTTTGTTTGTTTTTGTCAACAAGCAGTATAGGGGTGAACTGTCTGAGTGTGGAAGCCAATTGTAAATGATCCAAGGAAATATGCTCCTCTTCTGACAGTTTATCATTTTGGTGTCTGGAACATCTCTCTTGCCCTCTTGCTGGGACTTTCAGACTGCTGTTTGCAGCAAGAATAGTTCAGGCAAGTTCATCCACAAGCTTCATTTTCCCACATCACAGTACACTCAGAGAAAATGGACCTCAGGTCTTACTACGATTTAGATCTTATGACTAAGTCTTATTTTTATTAAAATTATAGAAAGGATAAAAAGATGAAAGAACAGCACCTTTAGTTTCTATCTGTCTGGCTGATACGTAGTGAACAGAAACATGCAAAGAGGTTTAAGCAGCTGATGCTGGTTTATGTTTCAGGAGGCAATGCTAAACAGGATAAGTTAAATATTTTGAAGTTCCTGCTAAGATACATCCTACTCTGGTAGGCACTGAAAAACCTTCTTTTCCATGGGTGGTACTAGGGATATCCCTACCAAGGTTTAGCACTGTTGACAGGAGTAGTTGGAGTGAAACCAAATTTTTATATTAACAGTCCACACAGAAATTCATACTTCCCAGGGCGGTTTCAGCTTGGCATTGTGTCTGGACTATTCCTCTAGAAGGGAAAACTCTCCTCTGAGCCATCCCTGGATGGGAGCAACAAGACCATGGCACAAAGATTAACAGACTGCTCTGTAACCTTTCTTACCAGTAGAGATCAGGACTTCTGGAAAATAGTGATCTGACCAGTCTGTGCACACACAGCATTGGAAACAAGACACTTTATTTGCTCTATTTGATGCCCAAATGCTTTAATGCATTAGGCACTAAAGGGAATGATTTTTCCTTTTTTTCTTCTCTCTTTTTTGATCCTGATTAACCATAATTTGACACAGAAATGTTTTTCTAGCTAGAGTCTCATTTTTCTTCTCTGCACTAATTCATTGAGGTTTTTCTTAAATATTTTCTATATTCTAAAAGAATTAATTGCTGAGAAAAAAATACAAGAAGTCACTCTGCAAAAGTTACAGAATATCTGTACAAGACAAATTTTGAGCACCTCCTTATCTTCAGGGTTCATCAGTAACCAAAGCACTATAAGTGACATGAATTAAAAAGTACTAAAATCCATAGAGATGACATAAAGCATATTTGGCAGGGGACAAATGACAGGGACAGTAGATTTTTTGCATTTCTTTCACAGCTGTTTGTCTTCATATGCTAGATGCCATGCATATGTGCATGTGTGTACGTTCATATATTGCATAATAGTTTTTAATATTAACCTTACAAGTTGGGATCAGTTTCTTTCTTACTTAAAGGAAAATTATGGGGATATTCCACTTTTTTTTTTTTTTTTTTTTTTTTTTTTTTTTAAGCATTTTTGACATGCCAGTGAAGCAGTCCCAGCAGGAATTTACTTGGCAAGTCAATAGAATTTTTTGTGATCAGAGGATAAAGATCTCTTGCATATATCTGTATATAACTTCATCTTCTATGAAAAATTTCATGCAATTGTAAGGAAAAAAAAGCTCACAAGGTTTATTTAACATGAGAAATGAAATCACTGGTTAAGAATTATTGAGAAACAATTGGGAAATGCTTCATGGAAAAGAAACCCTTGCTTAGGATTCATGTGACTACTTTACAAACTTTGTTTTAAACGGAGTCCTAGATTTCCTTTTTTATCGTAGAGAGGATAGCAAGTTAAAAAAGAAAGGCAAGGCCACCATATAGAGTGACCTGCAACCATAAAAGAAGCAAAATGAACACCCTCAAAATGTTTTATAATCTGTAAGGTTTTTCTGTTTGTTTATTTATTACAAGGTAAGCTGAAGAAAATCTTTCTTCAAGAAGGCTGCTAGCAGTTGCCTGGGCAGTTCAGATACTGCCAGCTGCCTCACAACAATGAAAAATCTCAACTCAATGAGTCAAGAGCAGCTGCTTCAGAGCCAGCCAAGCCAGATCTGCAGCAACTGATCTCAAGGTACAAGGGGGCTTGGGGGGGTTTCTTTTGCCAGAGAAATACCAAGAAAGCGAAGTGATCCTATAGCTAGCATCACTCCAGCCAACCCTCAAAGCAGAATGGTGAGCACGTGATGCCAAGCTAAGGCTGTAGCTCTGGCAGGGGAGTGTGCACAACCTACCCTGGACACAATCAGTGCCTCCACTCAGAGCTGCTAAAGGGAGAAGCAACTGTGCAGATCGTGATCTGTGGAAAGTGCCTGGACCTTGCTCCAGGAGCAGAGGTGAGAGGCAAACTCGCCTATGTAAGATGTGCACAGGTGCAGGACCTCCTGCAACAGGTGGATGAGCTGCAGGAGACAGTCAAAAAGCTGTATGCTATTGGGGTGGCAGAGCTAGAAGAAGACAGCCAGATTCACATGCAGTCTGCATTGAATCCACAGTCCAGGGCCAAGCAGCCCCAAACTTCTCCATTGGCACATCCAGTTGGAGAGGAAGGCAAGAGTAATGAGAAACGGCATATTGCCACAAGAAAGACTAACAGGAGGAACAAGCCTGCCCCAAATTGAGAGGTGCCTCTGCAGAACTGCTTCGTGGTTCTGCAGACTGAGAAGGAACAAGAAACTCTAACAGGCAAGTCATCAGAGCTGAGAGAGGCAGTCAGACTGTTCCCCATTACATAGCAGCTACTGCAGCTAAGAAAAAGTGCCAGGTGATAGTGATGTGTGATTATCTTCTGAGGGGTACAGGGGCACCCATTTGTTGTCCTGACCTGCTATCTAGAGAGGTCTGCTGCTTGCCAGGAGCCTGCATCAAGGATGTGACAGAGAGGCTGCCAGACCTTGTACATCTCATGGACTACTTACTACCCACTGCTGCTGTTTCATGTAGGCACCAGCGGCACAGCTGTTAGCAACCTGGAGAATGTCAAGAGGGACTACAAGGAACTGGAAGCAGCAGTGAAGGGCTAAGGAGCACAGACAGTGCTCAATCCTCTCAGTTAGGGGAGTGGGGAGGAAAATGACTGATAGAATTAAGAAAATGAATTCATGGTTAAGGGAGTGGTATCATGAACAGGGCTTTGGCTATTTATGTCATGGAACTTGTTTGGGAAATCTGGTCTTCTGAGGGAGCTTCTGAGTTGGATCACCGGCCAGTAAGACAGCACCTAAAGTACAGAATAAGGGAACTCCAGTTGGTGAATCAGCCTCAATGGGAGCCCAACTCAAATGCCTGATACATGATACAAATACATTGATATACTGATGCATGGAGAACAAGCAGGAAGAGTTGCAGGCAGGTGTGTGCCCAAAGTGCTACGATGTCACTGGTATCACTGAGATGTGGTGGGATGGCTCTCATGACTGGAATGTAGAAATAGATGAGTATAAATGCTTTAAGAAAAACAGGCAGGGGTAGAAGGGAGAGGGTGTTGTGCTCTACATCAACATCCAGCTGGAGTCTTTGGAACTACACTTGGAGATAGAAGAGGAGCTGACAGAGTTTATGGGCTAGGGTTAAAGAGAAAGGGAAGGCAGAGGAAGAAGTCATTGTAATGGGAATCTGCTACAGACTGCCTGATCAGGAAGACCCAGTGGATGAGGCCCTCTATAAACAGATAGGAGAAGCTTCACATTTGCAAAACATGGTACTCATGGGGAACTTCAACCACCCTGTTATCTGTTGGACGGACAACATAGTAGGGCACCAGAAATTGTAGAGATTCCTGGAATGTGTGGGTGATAACTTCATCTTCCAGGTGATAAAGGAACACACAAGAAAAAGTGCTATGCTGGACCTTGTGCTCACCATTGAAAGTGGCTTTTGAGTAATGTGAAGCTCAAGGGCAGTCTTGACTGCACTGACACAAAATGGAGGAGGTCAAGACCCTTAGATCATCAAAGATGGTGCACAGAAAGCTTGGTACTCTGGACTTCAAGAGAGTAGACTGAACTCTTCAGGGAACTGCTTGACAGGGTCACATGGGATAAAGCCCTGGAGGGAAGTTGGGCTCAATGTCCAAGTGGAGACAGGTGATGACTGGTGTTCCTCAGGGATGTGTGCTATGACAGGTGCCATTTAACAGCTTCGTTGGCATCATGGACAGTGGGATCAAGTGCAATCTCAGCAAGTTTGCAGACAACACCAAGCTGAGTGGTGCAGTTGACACACTAGAGGGAAGGGATACCATCCAGAGAAACCTGGGCCCACCTGTCAAACACGTCCATGCCAACCTCATCAAATCCAACAAGGACAAGTCAAGGTCCTGCATCTGGGTCAGGGCCATCCCGAGCACGGACACAGGTTGTGCAGAGAATAGCTTGAGAGCAGCTCTGAGGAGAAGGATTTGAAAGTGTTGGTTGATGAAAGACTCAATATCAGCCAGCGGTGTATGCTTGCAGTCCAGAAGTCCAATCATATCCTGGGTTGCATCAAAGAAGCATGACCACAGGTCGAGGGAGGTGATTCTGCTCCTCTCCTCTGCTCTGGTGAGACCCCACTTGGAGTAGTGCGTCCAGTTCTGGAGCCCCCAACACAAGGAGGACATGGAGCTGTTGGAGCAAGTCCAGAGGAGGCCATGAAGATGCTCAGAGGGCTGGAGCACCTGCCCTCAGATGACAAGCTGAGAGTGATTGTGCTCTTCAGCTTAGAGAAGAGAAGGCTCCAGGGGGACCTTATAGCAGCGTTTCAGTACCTGGAAGGGCCCACAGGAAAGCTGGGTAGGAACCTTTTATAAGGGCAGGTAGCAACAGGAGGAGGGGAAATGGCTTTAAACTGAAAGAGGGTAGGTTTTGACTAGATACTAGGAAGAAATTCTTTACTGGGAGGGTGATGAGACACTGAGACAGGTTGCCCAGAGGGACTGTGGATGCCCCCTCCCTGGAAGCATTTAAAGGCCAGGCTGGATGGGGTTTTGAGCAAGCTGATCTAGAGGGAGGTGTCCGTGCCTATAGTGGGGGTTGGAACCACGTGATCTTAAAGGTCCCTTCTAATCCAATTGATTCTGTGAGAAATATGACAAAGACCAAAACTGCAACTGTACCTTCCAAAGAAGAATTGCCATTCAAACTAGTGAAAATTTTGTGATATAGTCCTGTACTTCAGACAAGGACTGAAGTACTATGCTCCTCTCTTTATCCAGTGAAGGAAAAATGATGGTGATGTGGTAATGTGTTTAAAACAACAACTACAGCAACAACAAAAGTTTTAAAGAATGTGCTTTATATGTATCACTAGGAGCAATTTCTTCTCAGTTCATGTTTTCTTTTTAAAAGCAAAGGAAGGAAAAATGCAAGGAAGGCAGTCACTCTGGAGCAGTCATTTTATTGGAAGTAAGCCTACGTAAGGCAGTCAGTAAAAGTCTGATCCTGCATTCTGTTTCAATGAAGACTTTCAAAAGAGCAGAGACATGTATAAGCAGATTGCTCCAAAGAAACTACAGTAGATATAAAGAATAAAATAACACTACTTGATAACATAGTCACCACTATTAGCTGTGCATTTTCACCAATGATAAACAAGAGCCTGCACACCAGCTATGGTGATCTATTGGCACTGGCACCATCAGCACTGCTGAAATGAGCCCCTCTCTGCCTCATTGTGTGAATATTCACTGTTTGGTCTCAGTAAAGTCAGTGAATGTCAATGGGTTTCACTTTTTTTCTGCAAAGAACAATTCAATTATATACCTTTGCTTCATATGCGCTTCCATGTCAGACACTATTTTGTCAGACTGCCTCTCTGCTTCCTTATGTTGCATAGAAACAAAATTTAACAGAAAATCAGTGGAAGATTCAGCCTCTACTGCCATACCACCAACATCCACTTCTGATGTCGTGGGTCAATATAATGAAATAGGAAGCATTACTTTCGGAGCATCCCTTGTAGACAAGTGAGCAAATGCATGCATATGCATTTACAGATGCATGTGAGATATTCGGGTCTCTGTATTTTTCAGATGGTTCTACATTTCACACACATATATATATGGTCCTTAGTGCAAGGGACTTTGACTATTTTTTTTTTCTCTTTGAAGGAGGGAGAAAATATATCTTTATATATATTTTCACCTCACACACTGATAGAAGAATCATCATTTTCCATTACAGATATACATGAAAAAAAAAAAAATTGAAAAAGGGAAAATAATCATTAGAGCTTGGAAAGCCTAATTGCTGAATTTTTCTGCACAAGTTGTCATGCACTGGGTTTTCAGACAGAGCCTACTCTCACTCACAGACATGTGAAATCCAAAGAATTCTTTTAAAATGTTTTGTTCAGTATGCTTAAAAATGCAAGTGAGTTTTGAGAGCTGCTACCTTTTGTGTATGGTGATTTCTTTTTTTTTTAACTTTCCATTGAGTGCCTGAAAATTTTAAAAAGAAAACCAATAGAAGATGCAGTAGTAAAGCGAAAAAGTCTCTAAGTCATGAAAGTCTGTAACCAATATGAATAATGCAAGAACTGAATTAAGATGTTAGGGAGTTAAAAATGCAGTAAATACTAAATTATAAATGAAAACTCTGGCTTCAATAATATAGAAACTAAAGTGAATAATAAAACACGAAACAACACTACAATTCTGCTTCACTTTCACACTAACGACACATCTTCACACACGCACACACAGAAGAAGAAAATAATAAAAAACAACAGAAAAAAAAAAAAAAAGAAAAAAAAAAACCACCAAAAACCAAAACCCTCACACAACCAAAAATCATGCTACTTTAGGTAACTTGACAGTGGAATTTGATGTTTCAAGCTCAATACATGCTGCAAATACTAAGATTTATCTGCTCAGTACAGTGAAGGCTGAATGCTTTTGCTTTCATTATAGTGATAACTTCTGTATGCAAAGGAAAAAAGAGAAAGATTGTTTTAAGGTGAAATACGAGTAGATGAAGAGGCTAACATGACAGTCAGAAAAGCAGAGCTACCTCGTTTGTCTCTGGGTTTTTGGACAAACACTGGTTTCTGTCAAGTGCCTATTATGCAGATTGATATTTCTCCCATGCCAGCAGCAGCAGCAAAAGTGAATCCAGAGGTGGGAGACCCCCCTATGCCTAAAACGGGAGGCATTTCTGACGGGCAAAGAGGAAAGGGATGCACCCACTCATTTGTTACTCTCTGCCCGTTTCCCCTCCGCAGCTTTTTTTCCCTGATAACTACGGTAGGGAAGAGAGATGGAGTTAGGGAATAAAGGCAATCCTGCACGTCTGGAAGAAAAATAATTAAAGGAGGAAAGTGAAAGGGGAGGAGAATAGCGGTCAGGAACTTGAACCTTCAGTGAAATGACGTTTCTCTAGTTCAGATAATAGTTAACTCGAGGTTAAAGATTAATAGCCAGACAAATGGCTGCATAAATGGCTCGGGCTAGCAGGATGTACGTATGCACCCTGCCTCCAGCTCCCCACGCCACTAAAGTGCGGTCCCTCAGCAGCGACATGAACTGCCTGCGGTCCCTGCTGAGCCGCTGCTGGCTGCCGCCCCTGCTGCTGCCGGCGCTGCTGGGCCCTCGCCTCGTAGCCGCCGCATCCCCGCAGCCCCTGCACTGTGCGCCGTGCACGCAGGAGAAGCTGGCCCTCTGCCCGCCCGTCGAGCCCGGCTGCCCGGAGACGGCTCGGCAGCCCGGCTGCGGCTGTTGCCAGACCTGCGCCCTCGGGCCGGGCCAGTCGTGCGGGGTCTACACGACTCGCTGTCGCCACGGTCTCCGCTGCCGCATCCCGTCGGGGGTGACCCGGCCGCTCTCTGCTCTCATCCAGGGCCAAGGAAAGTGTCTGCCAGCCAGCGAAGCTGGAGGGACGCGCTCAGCTGAGCCGGCAGGTAGGGACCGATCGCGACCGCGCTCCGTGCGGGTGGGCTGGGAACTGACGGGTCTGCTGCGGGAACAGGGAAACGGGAGGTTGGGAGGATGGACAAAGTTATGCACGCGTTTGAAACATAGGAAATGCAGATGGCATTTTCAAGGAGAATGTGCTCAGATGGGTGTGAGGTGAAGCATCCTGTTGCAGATCCAGGAGATGTTCAGAGAAGGCTTTTATGCCCCAGGTGGCAAGTGAAAACCACTGAAGCAATGGCAAGATGCAGACTATTCACAGTAAGGTTTGTGGAACTGTAGGCTGTTTTCCTGTTGTAATAAAACAGTAACTAGAGTAGGTCAAATGTTTTCACGACTTTATCAATGGACACCTCCAAAAGTCTTGAGAGAGAATGAAAATACCTAAGCAAATTTTGTGTTTGGATTCATTTTAAGAATAAAATTTATCTTAAATAGTGCATTATTAATTTGTCTTTGAGCTTAAAGACATATCAAGCATCTTACTTTAAATGCTGACTAAGAACTTCCTCAGTGTTATTTCATTACATTACTATTTATTATCATTTTTTGCCTTCTCTGCAGCTGTGTTCATGTAGTGATGGTAAGGTAACTCATATGAACATATGAAACACAGTTATGTGAAACACAGTAACATATGAAAAGCAGTCATGGTTGAATCAAAATAGTATTTACCATTAGTGGAAGTAAACTGAGATTATACCGTAGTAAAGTGAGTGCTTAAGATTCCATCACTTAGGAAGATATAACAATCTCATTCTTTATTATTATAGATTAATCTTCTTTTTTTTTTTCCCCTGAGCAGCATCAAAAGGGGGGAAAAAAAGGAGGGGTTATTTTTGGTCTCTGTATGATTAATTGCCCTGATACAATAAGTTTATACACGTCAAACATTATGAGTTCTTGCAATTGCTAAAAGCTTCTTTTGCTTTTAGCAAAAGAGCAGAGATTTCACAGTCTCTAACTTAGGTACAGGCATAGGGGCCATGCTCAGGCAAATACAAACAGTTTCTTCCATTCCCTGACTATTCAATTCACTGCAGGCCAAGGTGTGCATCTGCCAACTCCTGTGAATTGCTACCCATTGTTAAATGTGAGGCAAGCTGCAGAACAAACTACAGGATACCATGAATTCAAGTCTGGACCAAATCACCTCCTAAGTAAAAACTGAAACACATACTGATTTAAAAAAAAAAAAGAAAAAAAAAAAAAAAAGAAAAAGAAAAAAAAAAAGAAAAAAAAAAGAAAAAAAAGTTCTCTCAAGACTCTCTGCATCTAGCAAAGCAGCTACAACCTGCTGTGGTCAAGAAAGATTTTTCATTTCTGACAGAGTGTCTGCAGTTCAATCTTTAGGAGTGGAGTGATTCCAAATCATAAAACCACAGAATCCTTAGATTGGAAGGATTAAATTGGACCCATTTATGGGTCACCTAGTCCAATTCCCCTACAATGAACAGGGACATCCACAACTAGATCAGGTTGCTCAGGGCCTGGTCCAGCCTCACCTTGAATGTCTCCAGGGACAGGACTTCCACCACATCTCTGGGCAACCTATTCCAGTGCCTCAACACCCTACTCTAAAAGCCTTTTCCTTATATCCAACCTACATCTACCCTCTTTAAGTTTGGAAGCATTTCTCCATGCCAGAATGTGACTTTACAACAAAAGGTTTAATGTAAGTTATTTCTTCTCCAGCTGAAGTGGATCTGTTGGAGGTATTACATTTTTTCTGGGGATTTTGGGGAGGGGGGGGGGGGGGGGGGTGAGAGTGCGTGAGGTCTTCCTCTGTCTTTTCTTTTTTAACCTTTTTCCTTTGGAGAAATAAGTGTTAAAGGTCACTGTAGATATTCACCTTAATAAAATTCCTTTCCAGATTCCACCGAGCCTGAGGATATACCTTTAGAAAGCTCTGAAATGACACAGGATCAGATGCTGAGCTATCAGTTGATGTTTCCCATAAGCCAGGACAAATCCAACCCTTGGAATTTCATCACTGTATATGAAAACATGAAAGCAAAGAGAACATTTGAACTCAAGAAATGGAAAGAACAGGTGAGTGGGTTTTTTTGCAAGCCTTTCAGAGACCATTTCAGTAGATGCTACTGATTCTGACTATAAAATGAAAGTGTGCATGGAACTCTAATAGCAGTTCTAGCCCCAACATCAAGCGGCTGTTATTTTGGGTAGCTAGCAAACAGACTTCTCTAGAAATGCTTTCCTAAGATGCTTGAGAAACATGCAGAATTGTAGTAACTGTAAAAATAGGTGGGCATCAGATATGTTCTATACAGAGTCCTTGCAGAGGCTGAATCTTGCTCTGATGATTGCATGGTTCCTTAATTTCTGGAAACCCATGCTACAATCTTAGACTTCTTTCTTGTTTTAGTTAGAAAAATAAAAGGCTTTTGTGGTTTGTCTATTGATCGGTGAAATAAAAAGGAGTAATTATGTACAAATATTGATGAAACACCAATACAAAACAAAACATATTTCTGTTCACCAGCAAATAGGTGCACGCGAAAAGACAGAAAGCTCAGCAATTAAAGTACACTTCTATCTTCAATACTGTAAAGCAGCAGTGAGCAGTGGGCACTTGATGGCACCAGAGAACCACATTTAGCGCAGTCCCAGGCAGCGTGCTTAACCATGCGGTGTGGCGTTGAATTATATATATGCACAACAGAATCCCATTTTCGTAATATTCACAAACAGAATGGAAGGAAACAAACGAACAATCAAAAAACTAAAAAATCCCTCTGCATATCCAGAGCAGAAGCACTCATTTAGTTTGCACTACTATATATTGAGGGCTATTGGCTACAATTCTGTCTCCTAAACCTCTACTTTCTGACCCAGAGCAACAGAAAAGCCCACTGATTAGAACAGAACAGTTTATGTGAGGGGAGGTATTGAAAAAGAAGAGGATGAAATTATTTCACTCCCAAGTAAAAATATCTGTTCAGTCAATGCAGTAGTCATAATGCAGTGACTTAAAATAAAAGAAGAAGAAAAAGAAAAAGAAAAAGAAAAAGAAAAAGAAAAAGAAAAAGAAAAGAAAAAGAAAAAGAAAAAGAAAAAGAAAAAGAAAAAGAAAAAGAAAAAGAAAAAGGAAAAGGAAAAGAAAAAGAAAAAGAAAAAGAAAAAGAAAAAGAAAAAGAAAAAGAAAAAGAAAAAGAAAAAGAAAAAAAAAAAGAAGCAAGAAAATAGTGAACGTAGTTAATGATGCAAACAGATCTTCAGTCCCAGTCTGAGGGACTTTGGGTCTGAGTCTCAGAGTCACTGCAGTGCTCTGCACTCTGATCTGGTAACAGCCATGTGTTACACAAAAGATAACATTCAGATGTTTGTTCTCACACTGTCTATATATGTCTTGCACCTATTCTCTGTACATCAACAGAACACAGGACCATGGCAACCCACAAAACATGGCCAGCCTCACGTACACAAGCCTTCTAGCTTGCAGCTCCCCATAATAGGAGATACTGTACTCTCAAAGTAGTAATATGTTTACTCAGTGCAGGTTAAGTTTCCTTGTGTAGCAATTTAAGGACTTTGTCATGTTTCTGAGGACAGAAAATACCTCAAAGAATAAAAACAAAAGCCTAAGTGCAACGCTAGAGTTTTCTGGCCACACTCCTATTGGAACATGTAGGAACTACTTGCAAATCAGTGTTATATGCTGCAGATTATATGACTAATAAATACTTAGAGCTTTTTGCTAGCTTTATATTGATCACTTTTTGTTTGCTTGTAGGGACCTTGTCAAAAGGAGCTCAATAGAGCTCTGTATAAATTGGCAAAGGCTCAGCAGAGAAGTGGAGGGGACATTTACAAATTCTATTTACCCAACTGTAACAAGAATGGATTTTACCACAGCAAACAGGTATGTACTTTTTTCCTGTCTGCTCACAGCAGCATTGCAATTAATCTGGCACTGAGAATTCTTTCACTACCCTCTGCTCCCAAGCTCACAAGTTTGCAGCTGCTGGAAACCGGTTGTGAAAATAGGATACTTAGTAGTGGGAACAGATGGTAGTCCTCTTAAAAGTGAGTGCATGCTCAGCATAGACAAAAATGGAGGCAGAAGTCTCCTTTATTCACAGAACAGGTGTACACAAAGCCTTTCTAAAACATTTTGACCCTGTCTCTTCTCAGGCCAAGTCAAACTCCATGCATCCAGTTTGTTAGCATATTCACAGCCAATGCTAATCCATGATATCCATCATACTGCATGTATTGTTAAGTGCATATGTAATAATCACTATGGAGACAGAAGGATCTCAGCTCTCACATTAAAGAACACTTGCAGTGACAAAACTCTCTGGAGCAAGATTAGCCCTTTGAGATTACATTGAAAAAAATATTGATTTGTACTTCCATTAGATTACTTTATTGATAATGCTTATACCCATTATAATATCTACAGAAGCCACCACAAAGTGCACTGATGGAAATCTGTATAATTAACTAAAGCTTAAATCAAACTGTTGTAGCCATAGGCCATACACAAAAATTTCATAGGTTTGCATAAATCTGTGTCACCAAGACATTGTTTTAGAATGTGACCCCACCGTGTGACTCATTGTCACCTGGGATCTAACCAGGCAAACACAGAAACATGTTCAACTCCCCAGCTAAAGAAAGAATCCCATTTCCCTCTGTGTGTGAAGAGTCAGCCTATCAAGCCATTGCTTTCACCTCTCTACCTTACGTATCCTGCTTTCCGTCAGTTTATCTTACTGGAAAATATGACTATTTTATATTACCACTTAGCAAGGACTGGGCGTATTGTTTGAAGTGTGTAGTTGCTGTTGAAGTAGCTAAGCTCAAATCAAGACTTCCTAACCAAGTGTGTTGGTTAGAGGTTCTGTCAGGGAGGTGTCACTGTATTCAAAATGGGTCCATGTGCTGCACTTCTTGAGCTTTCAGTTCTAGTGCTGTTCAACACCTCTGTTTGCAGTATCCTGTAGTGAATTTTTTGCTGACAATTGCTTATTCTGGGTTTTGATTAACTTTCTTAATAATCCTAGTGTGAAACTTCACTGGATGGAGAGTCGGCTGGGTGCTGGTGTGTCTATCCAAAAAATGGAATAAAAATTCCTGGATCCCCAGAAGTGAAAGGAGACTCTGATTGCCAACAGTACCTCAGATCAGAAGAATAGTACCAGTTACATTCATTTACAACAGGTTCTCTTTGGAGCTTGAACTTATCAGGAACCAAGTTCAGGCAGGAGACATTCCAGGAAGGTAGTTGCAGGCTCACGGGCAGCCCCATAAAATGGCTTTTTTACTGTACTGGCATTACTTAGATGCAAAACTGACAGATACAAGTAACTGCAAGATCAAGTCCTGCAGCCTTGTATGTTATGTTTGTATAATATCAGAAATGCTCTCATATGTAAAGCTGTTGGGTTATTTATTTTGAGTGTGTTTTTGTCTGCATTCTTACTAATTTATATTCTTAAACACTTCATAACTATATGTAAATAGTTAGTATTATTGCCCTTAAATATATGTATGTTATGTTGCAGAAATGATGCTACTTAAAACTTCAAATGACATAAGTCTATTGGGAAAAAAATGGTTTGTAAACTTGCATTTTTGTACTGTGTATTTATAGATGTAAAACGGAATTTTAAAAAATAGCTTTCAGTAGGGAACGTGCTTTGGAACTAATTTAAAACTTGTTTTGTTTATTTATCATGTTGCTTTGGCACCTCTGTTTCAATGTCAAGCTGTTTCTTAAAAAAGAAAGTCTAAACCTTGATTATATGCTGAAGCTCATGATGGGACAGTATTTGTTTCTGTTTTCCACATATATCAGGACATATAGCAAAACAACAGGATATTCTGTGCCACAAATGTAAATTATTCACATGTTGACATTATCATGTTATTTAAGATGAGTTATTAAATAATTTCTTCTACAAAGCTCCAGTGTCTGACTTTTTGCAGTACAGCACAGAGGTGCTAGCCTTCTGAAGCTGGTAACTAAGTTACCTGGGAGACCAACTTCCACCTCTACAATTTCCTTTGAGGTAGATGTAAAGAGCAATAATGTCTATCCTGAGCTCTCCAGAGTAAACAATCCCAGTTCTCTCATCTGCACCTCATAAGACTTTTGTTCCAGATCCTTCATCCATTTTGTTTCTCATCCTTTGGACACTCTCCAGGACCTCAATGTCTTGTAGCAAGGGGTCTAAAACTAAACACAGTACTTGAGGTTCAGCCTCATTGAGGTTCAGCCTCTTAGTGCTGCTGACCTTGCTACTTCTCGTACAAGCCAGGATGCTGTTGGCATCCTTTGCCACCTCTGCACACTGCTGGCTCATGTCCACTATGAATCCTTTTCTGCCACACAGCTTTTCAGACACTTTGCCTAAGACAGTAGTGTTGCATGGGATTGTTTGACCAAAGTGCAAGACCCAGAGCTTGATCCTAGTCAACCTCATACAACTGGCCTCTGCCCATCCATCTAACTTATCCAGATCGCTCTGTAGAGCCTTCCTACCCTCAAGCAGATCAACACCTCCTCCTAACTTCATGTCAACTTCAAATTTAGTGATGGTGCACTCAATCCCCTCATCCAGATGATCAATAAAGACATTAAACAAGACTGGCTATACCTATCCCTGGACATCACCACTTGTGACTAGTCACCAGCTGGATTTAACTCCATTCACTATCTCTTTTTGGGCCCAGCAATCCCAGCAGTTTTTTATCCAGATAAGAGTATATTTATCTATGCCATGAGCTGCCAGCTTCTCCAGGAGAATGCTGTGGGAGATAGTAACAATGGTGTTATTAAAGACTTTGTCCACAACATTGCCTTCATCCACCAGGCAAGTCACCTGGTCATTGAAGGCGATCAGATTGGTCAAGCATGACCTGCCTTTCATGAACCCCCTGCTGGTTAGGCCTGACACCCCAGTTGTCCCACTCATGCTGTGTGATTGCGCTCAAGACAATTTGCTCTATGACCTTCCCCAATACTGAGGCTTTTAGTTTTCTGGATTCTCCTGACTCTTTATATAATCATAGAATATCCTGATTGGGAAGGGACCTGTAAGGATCAATAAGTCTAACTCACACAGGACTACCCCAATATCAGATCATATGTCTGAGAGCATTGTCCAGATGCTTCTTAAACTCCGGCAAACTCAGTGCCATGACCCACTTCCCTGGGGAGGCTGTTTTGCTGCCTGACCATCCACTCAGTGAAGAGCCTTTTCTGATATCCAACGTGAACCTCCTCTGTTGCAGTTTCAATGTCATTCTATTGCTATTCATCAGAGAGAGGAGGTCAGTGTCTGCCTCCCCCTCCTGAGGAGCTGTAGGTCATGATGAGGTCTCACCTCAGCCTTCTCTTCTCTAGTTGAACAAACAAGGGATTTCAGCCACTCCTCAAATGTCTTCATTCCCCTCTAGAACCTTCACCATCTTTGTAGCATTCCTCTGGATGCTCTTAAATACTTTTATGTATATTTTGTATTGTGGCAGATTAAACCCCAGATTCAATTCTATCTGAGGTTTCTCCATTCTGATTTTCTCACTGCATATCCTAGCAACATCCTTGTTGCTTCACAAGTTGCCTGCCCCTTCTTCCAGAGGTGATAAACTTTCTTTTTTTCCTGAGGTCTCAGTGAAAGCTCCCTGTTCAGCCAGGCCAGTTTTCTTCCACACCAGCTCCCCACAAAGTCATAGTTTTCTTGCTGCACAATGGCTTCTAGGTACTCCTGTCTGTTGCCCATGTTGTGTGCACTGGTGTAGATGTACTTCAGCTGAGCTACTGATCTCACTCTCAACCCTGGGATGCTGCCCCTAGGCTCTTCTCTATGGAGTCTGTTTTTATCCCCTTTCCCTTTCAAACATAGCTGAAAGTCCTCTTAATGAGCCCTGCCATGAATCCTTTTCCCTCCTTGAGACAGATGAATGTTATCTGTTGCCAGCAGGCCCAGTGCTGTATAAGCTGCTCCACGATAAAAATAATAATAATTAAAAAAAAAAATCCATCAATGACAACAGCCACTTAGCCATGTGTTGTTGATCAGGTGGGTTTTCCTGTTCCTATCAGTACTTTTCCCTGCTATTGATATTTTGAAGGGATTGAGGAAAACACTGTGCTCCTGCTCCTTCAGCTAATCACCCAGTGCCCTACAGTCCCTTTTCTTAGCCATTAAAATTCTGTAGCTTCTTCAATGCTGACGTGAACAACCAAAAGCAAGTAATAACTGGAGGGCCAAATCAAACCAGGGAGCTTCTTTGTAATGTCGCTGACCTGGGCACCAGATAGGCAGTAGACTTCATTTTAAGTAGGGTTCAACCAGTATATCAGGCCCTCTGTTTCCCTCAGACAGGAGTATCATACAACCATCACCCTTCTTTTGTTCTTGGTAAAAGCAGTCTTAAGGCATCGGTTGACTGACTCACCCTTGACAACTCCCTGGATGGGTATTAATCAACATCCTCATTTCCCCATCCTTCAAGTTCCAGAACTTCAGACCTATGGTGTAAGGGCAGCTGGAAAGGTGAGGGAGGCTGGAAGGGGGTTCATCTGTCACTCCATGCAGGGTCCCATTTCCATTCAGTCCTCCTTCTGCTTGATGGCAAGAAAGGAGGGAACCCTCCACTAATTGTGGACTGTCTCTCCTGCTGCATTTCCTGCAGAGCTGGCAGGATGTGACTCAGTTAAACTGGTGTGGGAGTTAGGAAGTCCCAGAGGTGGTAACAGGCTGCACCAACTCTCCCTGAGAAAAGGTATAGAGAAGAGAGGAGATTTTTAAAAGCTTAACTGGAAGAAAACTCAGCAAAAAAAAAGGGCGTGTTTATTGAGATGAGCTTTAGATTTGAAATGGGAGAGGGAACTGCTGTGCAGTAACTGCAAAGCTCAAGCATGTAGATCTCTGTTCTGTGTATTACAGTTCTAAGGCATCACAGTGTATTTGTTGAACGTGCTGACTGTATCTACCCACTGGTGTTAGCTGCTCTTATTGGAGTCTAATAAACAAACTTCTTACTGCCCTAGATTTGAAATTATAGATATGCTACTGAGCTGCTTTGTGAAGTGCTTTGAGATCTGTCCAAGAAAAGTATTGCAAAGGCAGTTGGTAGCATTGGCATTATGAATAATTGAAAAACTTCACTGTAATGAATTACAATGAGACCTGGCTAAAGCTTCATTGTAAAACAGCATTCACTGTGTCAAAATGCTTCGTAATCACTTGCATCAAAATAATTTAAAAACAGCAGGTTGTGGCAGAATCCTAGAATGCTTTCATGAAGCTTGCCCACAGCATTGAGCAGTAGTCACATACATTTTCTAAGGGAAAATGGCGAGGAAAGGAGGGGAAATTCTACGTTTCCAGCTGAAGCACACAACTAAAAGCACTGACTGTTCTCACATCATCAGCCTTGCACAGAGGTGATCACTAAGTAGCAGAAATTGGTTCTTTTTGTTAGGATTGATACAGGTAGGAGAAAAGCGTATCAAGTTAATAATTACTAATAGTACAGTCTATTTCCAGTATAGTGAACTCCTAATAATTGCAGGGTGGCAAATTCCCATCCTAGTTGCAAGAAATTACTCCCCATAAAATGGGGAGGGGTGTTAGGGAACTCTTCTTATAATTTTAGCACCAGGAAAAAAAGCTACCTCATACAACATTTGGGTACGACAGACTGATTCCTTAGAAGGTCTTCTTACACCCTAATGAAAACAGCAGGGGATGGGTGCCTCCTTATCTGCAATCTGGCCTTGTGTGACATCTTGCCAGGACTCAGGAGAGATCTCTGATGAACTGCTCTAGGCTGGGCCATCTGACTTAGGCCTGACTCTTCTGCATACTGGGATTAGGACTAATGCAAGGAGGCAAAGAATGCAAATTCTCTCTCCCCTTGGGAGTTCTGCAAGGAGTCTGTCCTATGTTTAGGCCACAGGTGTCGTGCACTGTGATTTCCATTATTGCTATTATCAGTCTCAGTAATAGGATGAAAAAAATATCAAAGATCTGTCCTTTCCTTTTGCTTTTTTTTTTTTTTTTTAATTATTATTTGCCTCACTGTGGGGCTGTTTTTGTCGTTGTTGCTTGTTTGTTTCACTTAGTTTTTTAACATGTATCACCTCACAATCCAGGATAGTACAAGTCCCTAATGTGATGGCAAGCTGATCCTTGTGGGAATAACTGCTCCTCCTGTTATTTTTTTCTGCCTGCCTTCACACCCTCTTCCAGTCCTTCCACCCCACTTGAAATAAATTAATTGGTGGGAAGGAATAAGGTAAGCATCTGTAATGTCTGGTTCATGTTATCTGAGAACACTACCTAGTCTGTGCTTCCTTCTGCCAAAACCCAGCCATATTTGTTGCAGCAGGATTTGTTCCAACCACTCCTCCTCCTGCTGGCCTACTGCCAACTGCAAAATGCTCATAGCAAAGAAATGAGGTCACTGCACTCTGTAAATTTTCTACCCACCTTTTCCCTTAAATCTATTCAAGAATACCTGCCTAGCATTGGTGTCCAGTCATACTGAGCCACTTATGCTCATCACTTTGAGTTAAAATTAATGTTGTTTAGCGCTGGGGGGGAATTACTTGGGGCAAAGATGGGTCCCAGGCTTTTTATTTGAAAACATTTCATTTTTATGGACCAATTACTTCATGCAGTTATTGGGGGCTACATTGAGAAACAGGCAGAGACTCAAAAAGCACAGGAAAATGTGAGTTACGAGTATCTTAACCAACACCTAACTGCATTTGGCACATTTGCTTTTCTTGAAGACTTGTGTGGATGGTGTACAACAAATAACATGATAGCAAATTGAGGGAAGTAGAGGCAAGTGTAGGGTCATATTTCACCACGTATCACCTAGCCACATTTAAGTAATGAGGGGATAGAGAAGGGCAGGATCTGACAGGAACACTGCCAGTTAGTTATGTATTATCAGACAGTACAGCAGTAGCCCAGACACATCAGCACTGGCTATGGAAAACAGCTCTGACGACAGGTCTATCAGCAAACAAGGGCTTTATTTATCTCCCATCATTTCCCCCTCCTCTCCTATGGTGCAAAGTCTACCTGCAGGTATACTAATGCAAAGGCCCTGGGAAAGGGGCAATTTCCAGTGGGATTACTGTGGGAGCAAGCATTGCTTTCTTCTGTATTTTGTTACGGCCTGCATCTTCTGTTTATTGCTGCTTCAACAGCTGAGCCCTCACCATTTGGCTTCAGCAAGGGAGCAGGGAAAGAAGAGCAGTGGCACGTCACTGTCAGCAGGGTAATAGCAGCTATGGAAATATGCAGCAAGATCTCAGGGCTGAACTCCGCATGCGGCACCCCCACAGTAAAGCAGTGATCAGCTTTTCAAGTTCAGACAGTGAAACGGGTGCAAGTTACGTGATGTGTAGCAGATGCAGGAAACACACCTTCACCTTGAATATTCTCCTCATGGTATAACCAGGCAAAAATAGCTCTGTTCTCCAATTGCAGGAAGCTAGGGAAATACACACTCAGCCTGGCTCTCATAACTAAACTCTTCCACTACCCCACCTCTGGAACGTCCTACTGCATGTGGCAGTGGGAAACAGTCCTTCCCAATGACATCTTGTTCAGCTTGATGGAAGTTTTTAGTGGAAATCTCAGCTGCTCTCTGTAGCAATAACTTTACTGCCTTTCTATCACCACTCACGGTGAAATTAGCAATATGACAGAGAAAGGCTCTCAAGGAATTTGGATAGGTCAGCAGAAGTGGAAACTCAGGACGCATACCTCAGGACAAGCATTCTGCAAGGATAAACTGAGATTTGCAGCATTATCCTTTGCTTCTACTAGTACCTGGACTCCTTTTTTTCTGCTACTTCCAGCCTTGAAGTCATTTACGTTTTTAAATATGCATACAGAGTAAAAGCAAAAACAAAGGTGTACGTGTTTCCATAGCCACAAAAGCTGAACTGCAAGAAGTTATAAAACATAAAATGATAGAATTTTAAAACTAAAAGTTCTTCCAGTGAACAACTGATTTTATCAGGAAATTTCACTTCTGGCAGAAAAATATTTAGTATGTTCTCAACTGATGTGTACAACACAAACAAATCCCACATGCTGGAACTCCGAACACCAAGCTAGCACCCGCTGACAGGTTAAATGCCTCCCAGCTGGAATGTACACCAGCCCACTGGACATACAGAAATATTTCTCTTAACATCCTTAAGCAGCATAAGTTTTGTATAAATGCTTATGAAGATGCTACTAGCCATAAAGCTTGCCCTTGGAAAACACAACACCAGTTTTTGGATCTTATTTTCAGAACGCTCAGAAAAAATAAAAAAGAAAAAAAAAGAGCAGACTAGGGGAGGAAGTGTTTTCTACTGTAGGAAGAAAAGCATATTCTTCTGCTATTAACAGATAGGAAGAGTTCCTAACGGCTTAGCAGGAGCACATATAACACAGCTACTCACATAACATTTCATTTTGAATACCAGTATGTGTTGGCATCCATGAAAATTGCTCAGCACTTTTCATACTTTATAATTTATACTGCTAATATGTAAAATCTCTGCAGAGCCATCCCAGGTTACACAGTTTTAGAGTGACTACAGATACCAAAAAATGATTTCCCAAAAGATTTATAAAACCGTTACTTAAATTTAGGGTTTAGTTCAATAAAGAATTATGCTGTGTTAAGGTTTCTATGGAATTCAGTCATAAAAAGTCCAGACTGTACTAAAAACTAATTAATTCTGTGGTTTTGGTACTCATTGAAGCCTCCTTTTCCCTGTGCACAAATAGCTAATGATATTCCCTGAAGAGTGTGCATGCCAGAAAGTTGAACAGGGATATTCTGAGTTCAAGACTACTGCACAGCAGATCTACTGAAAAAGGGAACTTTATTAAATAGTTCAAAAGATAATAGAGCTGCCTGCAATCAACTTTAAACTTGCACTTACGCCAATTAGAGGGTTTATGAACTATTTATTACTCTGGTTAAAACAAATATTTTCCACATCAATACATGCCACATATTGGACCCATGCAGCATCTAGAAATGAAATATGCTCAAAAAGGACCAAAAAAGAAAAAAGCCAGATTTGCAGTACACACATCAATCTTTTGTTGCGCACCTTCCTGCACAAATATTTAAGGTGTCAATAATGCTGTTAGAAGGATCTTTATGAGACTTCACAGTGGACTGCACAAGATTCTTGAAAGAGCTCCTTAAAAAGAAAGAAAAATGTTGTAAAACGTTTACTTGAAGAAAAACAAACAAAGCAACAACAACAACAAAAAAAAAACACATGCACCTGAGCCAAAGGCAGCAAAGGCACCAAAATAGCAGGTATTTTTCCAGTACTTACATTCCATTTCTGTGACCAAAAAAATTCCTGCACTTACTGCAGGAATGTTTCTAACTTGTGCATGCAGGAAGAGATCTTCCTCTGAACTGATAGTGACCCATACATTTGCTCCATGTTGTCCACAGTTTACATAGCCCATAAATAATCTTGCTTGAATTGCAGCCTGACTCCCACAGCCATGACAAGAACCTCTGAATGATGTGCAACTTGTCTGCTGAACTGAACCTTTGTTTTCATAGAAATAGGACTACTCATAATTAATTAATTAATTAATTAAAAAAAAAAAATTCAAACTACCATTGATCTTCTTTACCCTGTAGGGATACAAGGAAATAAAGTTAATATTTAACAACAAGAATGCCAGCTGCCAGGAACATGAACAAAACAGTAAGCGTCCAGTACTAGTGCAAGCAATCATACTCTTAAGGAATACTTACAGGCAATTTCTGAATGGTGTAGCTTGAAATCACAGGCAAGAAATACGAGAGAGGTTGTTTTCCTTTCTCAGAGGGCTCATGAGGTACAGATGGGAAAAAAAAAAAAAAAAAAAAAAAAAAGAACTACTAATAACTCGTTTTTATGAATCCAGCACTTACCATCTATTACATGACCAAACACTGTTAAATATAACTTTACTCTCCATGTGTATGTATTTGAAATGAACTGGTTTACAACTCAAAAGAAAAGAAAAAAAAAGAAATAAGGAGAAGAGCTCATCATTTATTCATTTGTTTAGCCAACAAATCTTCGCAGGCATTATATTTGCAGTAGCAGTAAAACTATTGCAATAAATCTTCAACTCGCAAAGCTCAATGTAACCATCCACCAATAAGCCTGTATAAGCCTGGCCTAAGCATAACTTCACACGCCCTATATTCTTACTGTTAAGTTTGAAATTTAAGTTTTAACAATGATGAGAATCCATTTCATTAGATATAGATTAGGAATATGCAAAGAATTCAAACAGGGTAGCTAATACACGTCCAGGTAAAATTTTAAACATTTGGTTTGAAGCGATCGCTATCTTGACCCTTCAAGTTGTGTATCCAGATCTTTCCACATCAGATTTTCAAGACATTTGCCAGTGCTGGCATGAAAAAAGGACTGCTGCAACTTTCAGGGTGGGAGAGGAGCAGGCTCTTTGACCTCACGGTCTCCCATCCATCAGCAAAACCACTGGCTGCAATAGTTGGAAAGGCACACGAGAGTACTGCTCTCATTCTCCAAACTCCCAACCCAAAAGGAAATTGCAATGATGATGTAATTGTGTTTTTTTGTTTTTTAATTATGTTGACATCAAACATTTATAGTGACACATACAAGAATATATTATATATTTATATAAATATATATGATATTTATATAAAATATATAAATAAATACATATACAAAGTATGGCATTACTTTCCAGAGAGCTGGTACACTTCACAGGCCACCTTTCCTTACCAGGTTTCACTGTCATACAGTTTGTTTTTTTCCCCCCATAAATTTCAATAAACCATCGGCCAAAACAAAACAAAACTGCCAAAGACCTTTTTTTTTTTTTTTTTTTTTTTTTTTTTTTAAACATAAAAGCATCACCTATTAGAATAAAACCAAAACACCTATCTTCCATTTAAAAGGACATATAATGTCATGGCAGGTGGTTTGGATATTTAAACTGTGCTTCTCACTCTATGCTTAAATACAGGCAAATAATTTCTATCAAAGTCAAAGGAAAAAACTATTATGTTTAGTACAAACAGAGCACACAGGTCTCAACAGCCAAGTACACAGTCCCCACATCTGCACTGTTTTAAACATAAAACATAAGTTCCTCATGGTGAATGTGTGCTTTGTTAGAGTATATTAAGACAACACAGAGTAGACACAGTTTTTAAAAGTAAGTCAGCAAACAGAAAGGCTGGTACTGTAATGGCATCTTTTTGTCCATAAACATTTTATACTAACATGAGGAGACCTGAAGGAAACAGACAAAACATAAGCCTTGTTGCAAAAACTGAAGCTAAGGACGGATGAAGAATGAATGCTTTACAGAGAGCTTCAGTGCAACTGTTAATTTTTCCAGTGGCATAATTCAGCGATGGGTACATCAGAAATACCAATAAAATAATAAACAAAATTTAGCAGATTTTCATGGTATTTGTACCTACTTCAGATAATGAAACAATTCCTTCTGGAAACACTTCCTTTACTCCACAAGTCCATTTCTACTATCTAGAATAGGTCAGTGTGTATGCACATGGAACTATACACATTTGTAAATCACCCCGTGTTCTTACCTTCTCTTTGCATTCAGTATACACTAGAATTATTGTCTAGTTTGGTATTTATATTTAAATATAAGTTCATTTTAAAACAATTATATTAAATACAGACTAACAGAATATTCATAATACACTTTACAGAAAAAAATAGCCATGTCTTTATTTTAGAAATATGTCTCTTAAAAAGTTCTTTGACATTTTTTATAAAACATTTTACCCGTGAAGATAAGTCAGACCTGTAAAAAAAAGAAATCCCTACCCTTTAAATCCTCGGGTGTTACTTTCCATTGTCATAGTTGCTTTATTAATTTTTACAAGTTTTCAATCTACGAATTCTTTCAAATTTAAACCAGAATCTCTCAGGATCAAATTGGCCACAAGCCATTTTTTAAAAGGTCAGTGGAAATTCCCTGAATCAATTCTGAAGTGCCTTGTGTTTTTCTTTCTCTCTTGGTGTCAATAGTGCAGGTTTTCATAGGAATTCAGAGCTCCCTACACATTCTATAGAAAGCTCAACATGTATCAGTGGCCAGGTACAGCTGCAGAACCCACAGAAGTCTGGATCCCCCCAGCCACCACAGGAGACAGACAGGAAGCAGAGACCATAACTCCTTGCAAAATGCAGTACTTCCCTCCAAGGTCTCTGCTAGGTCCAGCTGTCACACACAGATGCCAGAAGAGCTTGGCATTCAGCCCTCACTTGCTTTCCAAGTTATAGCAGTGGACATCTCCTTTTCCCTTGCCATCATATCCAGGAAGCGGTTGTCCATATTTATCCACACACCAGCAATAACCTCTTTTTCGGCCTTTGGATGGACGACACTGAAATAGAACGTAGCACCTAATTAACATTTTTTATTTTATTCTGCTCTTGTTGTTATGACAAGCAGGAATCTTGTTTGATAGTTGCATTGCTATATTCTAGCCATATATAGAATCAAATAGAAGATTTGCTAGAAGACGTTTCTAGAATCAAATTGAAGATTAACACCACTACAAAGTATAGCAGGACAATATGTAATGTAATACAAAATGGTTTATGGGTGGAGTACCCAATTATGAATAATAAAACTACTCCAAGAATTACCAGAAAACAGCAGAATGAACTACTCCCTGTTATATTAAGCAACACAGTTGTTGCCTGCTGAATTTCAAAACTACTTACAACCATGCAGGTGGCTGACTTGGAACCCATCTTTGGAAAAGAAAGTCAAGAAGTTTGTTCTACACTAAAAGCACAAGTCTGGCAAAGACTACTCTTGCAGCAACAAATACCCTTGGTTTGCATCTGTTTTCTGAAGGAATATCAATACCGTCATTTATATTATAGTAACAGATACGCAATCCTTCTGAAACTGAGCTCTTATTTCAACAACTGCTAAGTGATCTAGAACTTGAATTAGTCTACAACCTACATCACTGTCAGAAATCAGTTGCATAGTAGCATTTGTTAACAAACTGGCCGACCTGAAACTAGCATAAATAAACACAATGCTGAACTTCTTCAGAAAAAGTAATTTGATAAAAGCAGATAAAGTCCACCCCATACTAACACTCTTCTCAAGAAATCAAGAATGGTAAGAGGTAGACTAAAGAAGGTGACATTACAGATTACACTTGGTGAGTAACCCTGGATACAGCCTAAAGGAAACTCTGCAAGGTCTTCATCCTTTCAAAAAGCATCTGCCTACTGGGCACAGAGTCTCCAACTGTCAACCTCTTTGCTAAGACAGAACCTTCACCTGCATCCAACGCAGTTGCTTAGATTTGATGATAGAGGATTCACTGCAAACGCTAACAGAGAAGGACATTTAGTCAGGACAGAAGGAATTCTGACTCCAGCAGAAACGGTAACAAACGCACCTGTTTTTTCGAAGGCTGGGGTTTAATCTGCTGTACCATTGTGTGAAAATGAACGGACCAGACAGAATACTGTAAAGGCTATCATACAGGCAAAGTAAATGCTACACCTGAGATCAGAACAATTCAAGTATTTCAGAAGTCTATTCCGGGTATCAACTGTAGATTTATTATAGCAGAAAGTTTACCTGGCCTGTAACACTTCTGCACTGTTGGCTCCTCAGAGTTTCATACACACCCTGCTCTCCTATGTCAGTGATCCACAAAGCTACTGTGTTTCCCAGGCATGGGCACATAAGGAAACTGCAAGTAAATGTTGTGCATCATGTGCTGCCCACAGCATCTGACACTTTAAAGCCTAGTTTAGGACTTCAGGTGAAAAAGTGGTATGTCAGAAAGTACGCACATGGGCTACTCCTGGGGACGGCCTGTACCAGCAGATAGGCCCTTGAGCCAAGTAGTTTCTGGCAGCAAAGATTAGCACAGACAGCACTTGCTATGAAGTTGCAAAAGACAGATCACACATTAGACCAAACCTCTGAACATTCCTCCTTGGCAGGAACCCAATTTTTCACCTGGGTTTACTTTGAAGTAAATTAAATAACATTAATCATCACTGTAACTGAAAGTTATTCTTACATATATACCTTAAGCTACATTTCTTTGTTTTGTTTTTAAAGGAGAGTGAAAAAGTTCAAGCCTGTTGAGAAAACAACTACATGAAAAATTTGCTGAACTGCATGATTAGCTTTTACTTGCTTTTAGTCACCTTTTTTGTTGGCTTCCTGCATCAAGTCTTTAAATATGAAATCAAAGGAAGTTTTAGAATCATACACCGTCTCAAAAGCAGACCATTTGTCCATGTTCTCTAAGATGCCATTCTCAGTGAATGGCCATTCAAAGGTCACTGATGTCAATAGGATTTTTTTTCTTTACTTTTGGTGGTAACTGGACTTGGCTATACCTTAACTGATATTAACATTCAGCACAATCCTTTCTGCTTGGTATCAAGTAATCTGTAAACAACTGTTTTTGCATCGTTTACATTTTACAAATAAGGAAACCAAGGCAGCAATTCTGTAGTTGTTTTTATCAAGAGTGCAGGCATAGATGGAGCCCAATTTAGAGTGCTAATTTCTTGCTGTTGATCTGTTTCTCTGGCAATTAAACTAAACTTCCACTAATAACAGCAACGCAGCCGCTCCCTTTTAGAAGTATTATGTGAAGTATACTACACAACTCTCAACTGATTCATAGCTTTATGTCACTGTCAAAACAAATGATAAGTTGAAGTTATCTCACATTGTTGGGGGGTCCGGATTGCTTTTTACAGCTGCATACTCAATTTGTAGAATTAACAACAGCAACTTGAAAATGAAAACCACACACTGAGTGAGATTCATAGTTGAAATAACACTGTGAGGAAAAAATAAGGACCTTCAGCAGTCCCATGACTTTATACTATTTGCTCAACAATACTGTCAAAAGAAAAGCATTTCAGATTCCAATGCAATGTTTACCAAGAAAGCTTGCTAGCATTCCCCACTGAAATGGTACACAATTTGTATGAAGTAAGCATACATTTTGTACTCCACATACATTTCTCAGCTCTGCCTTCTGCATGACTTCAGAAGTTTAAAAAAGCTGGAAAACTGCCCAAGCAGTGGAGTCAATAGTTACTTCCAATAGCAGCACCAGCTGCCAGCTTCATGCCACCTGCCTCCCCGCTCTCCACAAAGACATACCACAGAAGCAGTAGTGGGGCACACCAGAACATATGGTATCCCAGTGGAATCCTGATCAGCCCAGAGGCCTCCGTAGAGATACAACTGTGGTCTCCTGAAACAGCACAGACAGCCTTGACTTACACCTCAGGCTGTGCTGGCACCTGGCAAGACCAGCTCTGCTTTCCAGCTCGCATTTAGGTGAATATCTCTATCTGGTACACAAATATGGGACAATAATTCTAGTATCAAAGCAGAAACGTACCCATGTTAACCTAATCTACGTAGACACAGCTAGATACCATACTTGAATAGTGCAGGCTTACATGTGTGATTTATTAAGATATTAAATATGCTTGATTTTTTTAAAAAAAAGTTTATATATAAAACAAGGTCTAGAATAATTTTTGTTACATGACAGATTAAATAAGACCCTTGAAATTATTGATAATTACTTCCTATGGTTATTCCTGAAAAGTCCATCCCTACACATCAACAAATGTCAAGAAAAGTAATTGCTTTCAACTTGACTGCAAGAGCAAGTGACCAGGAAAGAAAAATTACCAACATAAATTATGATAATAAAATTTCATTCAGGAGGCATTTTTTAACAGATTTCTACCACCTCATCACACACACACACATATACGAATACCCTAAGCAGTAGTTTCATCAGTCATTTCTAGAATTAAAAATGCTCAATCCACACTCCTTTTGTGATGGATTTACTGTCTATTTCCTAACAAACTATTCTAAATTTTGTTGTTGGAACAAAATATAAAGTGAATTGCTGACTGAATGCTGCTAATAGTAGCAATGTAAAAAAAATTAACAAAATAGTCTAGTGTTCGCTTAATCAGGTTAGATATCTGCTTGTGGTTCCCAAAGACATCATGCCTAAGTTTTGAGGCTCCATAAAGAAAAAACTGCTGTACTGTTTTGGAGAGAGTGAATTCAGTGTGGCCAGAACTCACTTCTTACTCCATCTGATGTTTCTTTCCTAGGAGTTAACTTATCAAGGGTACCTAAAATACATTATTATTCTTTTACATTTTGTTCATGAGAGAAGCAGTCTGCTCCTGTCAGCACTAGTTGTGAAGGCCTATGCCAGTGGTTGATTGCAATTCTTTTAGAGTAGGAACATTCAAACTGTGTTATACGTATTTACTCACACTGGCCCCATTTGCAGACATTTCTTACAAGATTCTGTGCTCTCAAACTACCATGCAACTACAGAGATTTGTACAGATTGGCACAGCCAGTGTATGAAAGTACCCCTTCAAGATTTCTATTTGTTGACCTCGGCTGTTGCAAGCACCTTTTCTAAACCTATGTGGCACCCCAGATAGCATGGAGACTACACACAGCACAGAAGTCTCTTTGCTCCACACCAACACCTCACCCTAGGTAAATGAACTTCTAGGATAAAAGACTAGAAAAGTGTATTTACATTTTCTTTTTCCATTTCCTCTCCCCTCTCCCGCCCTCCTCCCTCCTTCTAATTCAATTCATTTTCTGCCTCAGTGGCAGAGCCATGACTGAGCACTAAGGCACTTGAGTATGTGCTTCCTGTGGATCTGATCTACTATACGTGCACACCAGAATAAATATGCAAGCCACCACCTTTTGGTGATAGAACTAAAACTATCTCCTGAACGAAGTAAATACCAATCTGTGGTCTTCTGTAATACCCAGAGAAGAATAAGAACTACGATACACTTACATGTCTTCAATGCAGTTAAATGACATGCTGCTCTGAAGTAGCTAAGCATATGCATTTATGGCACAGCAGCAACACAGTTCTATCCTTGCTCCACAGAGAAGCTCACATAGCAGTCCGTGGAATTTCCTGAACAAATGCAGACTGTGAATTGAGCACTGCTATCTGTTAATTTACAGGCAATGAGACATGAACTGACAGTGGGCTCTCAAAACTTCAGAATCATATTCTCCTTGCATGGGAGTTATTTCCACCAGCTCTGGAAAAAGCTTGGGAGTGTGTATAAGCTCAGCAACACACAGCCAAGGTTATACAACACAGTCCATTGTTGGACTAATGGCAGAAGGCAAACTCATCCCTATTTCAAAAAGCCCACCTGACACTGCAAGCTAATTGCAGAGCTTCATGAAACATCTGAAAGCCTAATACTGTTTCTAAGAAAGCTAGAAGACAAACAATGAGAAGATACCACTCCTAAAATGATGTGGTGTGCTCTGAGGTTGGCCTATCACTTCCTGCTTAGAAACTGCGTCAGACATTAACACACTTAGCCACCCTTGGTTAACACAGCTAAAGAGGCTGACTTGTGTAAACACAAATGGGAGAGACAAAATAGTTCACAAAATCTGTAGTTACAACAGAGGTTTGCCGTCAGGAAAATGTTGCATCTTTTGAGACCAGGAAATTCTGGAATTATATCAGGACATAGAGAGACAGGTCACTAACTAAATGGCAGAATTAGATGTGCACACAAAACAAACAGTCTGTTGTGTCTCGCACTTCTGAAAGCTCTTGAATGAGCTGTAAGGGCAGCCCTGGATGGAGAACACTGCTGCAGTACAAATAAAGCATGAATACCTGCAGCTTAGGTCTGCATTTGTGAGAAAGGTTCACAACCTTGAAGTCAAATGTAAATGGAGAACCAAGGAGGACCATCTTTGCTGCACAGCAACTACTAAATGTATCATGATAACATGACCTGGATTTTGGAAGTGATCTGTGTAGCACATAAAGGACACACACATGTCTTTCTCAAATTGCTTTTTGTAATATAACCCAGTGTAGTTCTTCTAGGAACTTTCAAGCAGCTATTTACAATTCAAAGCATTGATCTATTGCAGTCATATGGTGACTGCAACATTTAGCTCCGTGGGTTATTACAGAGCCACTGCTTTTCTGTTTGTTTGTTTTTTGCTTTTTTTTTTTTTTTTTTTTTTAAACTGAAGGGCATTAGTATCTAGGACAACGGTCAACCCATGTGTGATTAGGCAAAAAGTTGCTCAAATTAATCTGCTGTTATGAACAACAGAAAATAAAAACACTATCCCCACTTAACAAGGTTCAACAATATCACATCAGAACCTATAATTTGAATTAAAACAGCTCCTCTGTAAAATGATACATAACACACCTTCCTGGCAAGAGCAGAAGGCTCAGAACAATGCAGAAAAAGTGAAATGTATTTACTGAAACAATCAAGACACTGTACTTACTTGCTTTTTCTTGTAGAATCCCTTCTTGTCACAATTTGGAATATGGAAACCTCTGGGACTCAAGACATTCAGGATCTTCAGGTGGTTTAAAGTGTCTTCCATTTCTCTACGACAGGGACCCTGTCAACGAGCATGTTTTAAAAAACACAGATGAAACTTTATTCCCAAATGCTGTCTTTCACACAAGACTTAAAACCTCAAAGGATTAAGATGTGTTAAACTGAACAAATTCATTAAAACAAAGGAAATGCCAAAAAGCAAATCATTCACAGATAAAAGTTCTGACACTATGCTTTATTCAGGATAAAGCATAGTTACTAATTTCTGATATCCTCTGAACACTGAAGGCCACATAACACGCTCACACACAGTGGCATTTCCAGCTGAAATCACACCCACATATATATGTAAAAGACAGCTTGTATGTCAGTCAGTCATATATAACACAACTTAAGTCAGGAAACAACAGATCTTCATCAAGCAGGAAAAGAAGAACATAAGCAATTGGAAATACAACACTTGGCAAATCTTCCCTAGTGCCACTTGATTTCTGTAATTCTTCTGAATTTAAAGGATTGAATAAAACATACTAAATTGAAAGTAAGTAGTTTGGCATGCTATACATGTGTTTATAAATATACTGCAACTTCGGATAACAACTCCAAATTTCAGCTGAACCAAACGGATGCAATCATGCAAATAAATGTGGTCATACAAATGAATGGTTGCACATGACATTTTCATCGTGTAAGTACGTAACTTTTTGCACTAGCTTATCTGTAAAACAAAGACAATAACATAGTGTAGATTAGCTCTATGGCAGTGAGATAAGAACTTCCAGAATCGTTTCTTAAAACATGTCTCAAACCTCAACCGAAGCCCAAAATAGAGTGTAAAGTGTTACCAGCCCCATTTTGCAGTCAGAAAACTAGGAAAAGAAGAGTTAAAATTTTACTAGGAAAGCAGTCAGCATTAGCAGCAGGAAGAGGATTCAAGAATCACATCCCACATACTCTTTAGCCACACTCCTCCCTGAGCACATTACTGACTTAGTCCACCAACCTGATTCTTCAGTGGAGACCAAGAATTCTTAACACAAATTACATACGTTTAAGTTGCTGTATCAACACAAAGACCCATTGGTGAAGTTATTAATTAGTGAAGTAATGACATTTATATTTTCAAGTAGTAATGTCACAAGTTCACCCATAAGTGCCTTTCGCGTGTCTGAAAATGTATAGACTCCACTGTTCTGCTGCAGTTTAAAACTGTTTTTTTATTGTAACAAAGTCTTCCTTGCTGCTTTCTTTCAGTATCAATCCTCCTAAGTTCTAGACAAGCGATTTAAATTGCTGCTTTTATTGGCAGCAAGCAAAAATATTCAGACACAGTGACTGCAGATCACACACTGAATGATTAGGGATTGAGTTGAGCCTACACAATGAGCAACAGCTTTTTTTTAACCATTACTTTGAAGCAGGCCTCACAAGTCAAAGAAATGAATATCAAAAGCTAGCACATAGACTTAGGTAGAAAGTCATTTACTTGCTGAAGTACCTGACTCAGATGGACCTAGTTCTGGTCCCTGCAGATATGAGTAGCTTTGGTAAGTCACACAGAGACCACCCACCAGCTAAGTAAAACATTTATCCTACATAAAGGTGAATTAGTTAGGGTCCTAGTAGGGTCCTATTTCCTCAAGCATAAAAAAAGCTCACTCTTACTAGAAGAGGTTTACTATTTCAAATTTTTGGGAAGAGGACATACTAAAACCTGGATATATAAGTGCTTTTACTGGATAGTTTGTCATCAGCAACAAAACCAACACAGTTTAAACAGCCCTCCTGTGTTATCTTGGGAGGCCACACTCTTCAGACAAAATGTTCCAAAGGTTTCAAAAATCTCCTGCAGGTGTGAAACTATGTCTGGTTTCAACACAACTGTTTTGTTGAGATGTCAAGGTGTATCAACTCATACTTTTAAGTTGTGTGGCACAGGTTTGAGGATACAAAGCTAGCAGCCAAGAAGTCTTTGAATTCTAATTAACGTGCCTTCAGATTCACAATACTCTGGCTGCCCATTCTCTTTGGGTATATTCCTTACCTCTGTGCCATTATGTGCATGTACTGGCACTAAATGATAACTGCAAGTGGAGGTGGTGTTCAACATGATACGCAGTGAATGCCTGTTCACTCAAAACCCTAATCCAGGCACATCCTACTCACTGCCCAAAAGCTGCACGCAGCTCAGCACTGCTCAGTGCAGCCCACACTCCCTGCTACTGCACCATAATGGCAGCAGCTCTGCCCCATGCAGCCCCAGGACACGAGGAGGGCACGGTGCAGTGCTGACAAATAATATGGCACTACACTTGATTTGCATGGAAATGATGTCAGTCTTCAAAGATTAAAATTTAAAAAGACACTGAATGCAGAAACACACTGCCAAATTCAACGCATATCAAGGAATCGTAGAATGTTTTGGGTTGGAAGGAATCTTTAAAGGATCATCTATTTTCAACCCTCCTGCTATAGGCAGAGAAACCTCCCACTAGTCCAGGTCCTCAAAACCCCATCCAGCCCGGCCTTTAATGCCTCCAGGGTGCCCATAACCTCTCTGGGCAACTGTTCCATGGTCTCACCATCCTCACAGTAAATAATTTCTTCCTACTAGCTAGTCTAAATGTACCCTTTCAGTTTAAAACCTTATCCCTCATTCTGCTGCTACATTTGCTTGTAAAGAGTCCCTGCCCAGCCTTCCTGCAGGCCCCCTGCAGGTACAGGAAGACCACAACGAGGTCCCTGCAGAGCCTTCTCTTCTCCAGGCTGGAACATCCCAGTTTTCTCACCTGTCCCCCTATGGGAGGTCCTCCAGTTATCTGATTATTGAATGCTTCATAAAGAAAAAAAAAGCAGAACTGAAAAAAGTGTCATTTCAGTAAAAGTTTTTTAAAGAAGTTAAAACTCAAATGGACTCCATTATAAAAACTAGTTACATGGTAGCAAATCTGTCTGAGAAGATAAAAAAAAAAAAAAAACCACCCTATTTCGTGATGGTGAGTTTGTTAAGCAATATAGGGATATTATACATACATAAAAACAGATTTTTCTAAAATCAGTTTGTCTTATCAGACAAAGTAGCCAAGTGAACTGAAGAAAAAGGAACTACCTACTGAAAGAAATTTGGAAAGTAAAGCTGCTTTTCAAATTTTATGCTTTGGCAACATAGGAAAGTCCTGATGCTACAGATACAGCTCAACTTGCCATTTTCATTATAGGTACTGAGAGCAAATGTAATGTCACTGAAGAAATAGTTTCTTTGGCGCCACTGGAAGACACAACAAAGTCTCCTGGTTTATATGAAGCAGTAAAAAAAAAAAAAAAAAAAAAAAAAAGTATATTGAAGCCATTTTCCTTGACTTTTGTCAGCACCACTGGTATAGCATCAAATGATGCCCCATGAAGGTTGGTAAAAAAGAGGGGCTTATAAAAATAATTACTGCATTTGATGAACTCTCACTGCATCAGGCATCAAGAAAATTTATGCGCAAAAGATGTAAAGCAGATAGCATCATGCAAATTTTCATCAAACCTGCGAACTTCATAAAGTCTAAGGGACCGAAGCACTGCCATTTCTAGGAGTTCCTTAAAAGTAAGAATGCTGACTATGGGGGGAAGGAGGGGGGAGGGAGGGGGTCATCATTTATTTTTACAAAGGAAGGTGGCTAAGTTGGGGTAAGATGCTAAATGGACTCTGCAAAGTGAAATCGAGTCCTGTAAGGAATCAAAAAGGATATTTGTTCCAGAACGTGAAAACTAAGAATGACTCTCAGATTTAGTATTTTTGGTGGATTTGACTGCTCATTTAAATGAGTCCAACACACATCTTCATGGTGAACAATCACCTTATCTGTACTATATTTCAGACGACAACACTGTTTGAAATGAAACTTAAAATTATGGCAGGCTCAAGCTACGGCAAATAACTTCATGCATTCTGGTACATTGGCTAAACACAATCTGTGAACAGTGAATAACATGCAGCCATGCTTTCAGTTTTTATAAAGGAATTTGAGAATAGGTTTCAAGACTTAAAAAAAAAAAAAAAAAAAGACATTTTTCTGATTTTCCAACTCCATTTTCAGTCAATGTAAATACATTCCATGGGGATATTTGACAGTAATGGATAGAGTTGCAATCAGAGATTCAACTCTTTACCAGATTCTCATAAGCCCTGCCTTAATGGAGAAAAATACCCCTCACTTCACAGTCATGCCTTATTCCTGTCATCACTTTTTGGCAGTATGTACATTAGTGAAAAATTACTGTCAAAAATGAAGCACAGGAAGAGTAATATTGCATCAAAAATCTGATGAACACTTAGAAAATTCACTAGGAATGGCAACCACTGCCATCAAACCAGCCTGATGCACCGGTTTCACAAAAACATGATCAAACACCCTGCTAGTTTGAGGTCTTCGTTGCTCTGTTTTTTGTTTTTTATTTTTATGCTTTTTTAATTAACACATAAGCTTTGTAACTTACATACACAAATTTATTACATACTCTATGTGCAGCCCAAAGCAATTCCTCTTTGCTCAATGCATCCCAGCCAACTCAAAAGGTTGGACAACCATGTCCTTCAAACTACACTAATGCTCCACAGAGTGCAAACAAAACATCACGAGACTGAATATGCAATGTCTTCCTTTTTTCCATTATTACAACCCCCAATAATGCTTTTTGCAACCATATTCATCAAACTGTGACACTATTAAACCTATCTTGAATCCATTGACAGAAACAGGTGGAAACAAGCACTTTCACTAAGAACTTATTTTGTGAAAAACATATTCATATCAATGTAAACACCAGTGCATTAGGCCTCTTTGTCTTCTGAATATAATCTGTTTGGTCAGCTGCTTGTCTGCATTTGCAGACTGAACAGCTGTATTGCAAAACAGTCAGAATGCTTTAGATGAGTACAACAAATATAACCATTTTGGTTACTTTTCTTGTTTACTTTGTTAAAACACAACATGCAGATACAGTCACACAGGTACATGTTCGGAAGTAGGAAAATGTCTTTCCACTTACAGAATTTACTTACATATTCAGTTTCTTGCTTGGATTCCGAAGAGAAATTCAGTGTATCTGTACTCTGTGAATCATACTCCACTTTATAGCGCTGTGTATTTTTGGCTTGTTCTTTTCTGATGATATCTATTCTGATGTGCTGTGGAGGCAAATTTGAATCTGGCACTCTGTGCAAGTTTGGGATGGCCTGATTTTCTAAGCTACTGGTACTCCTGTCTTCTTCTGAATCACCAGAATTTCCTTTGAAAAGAACAAATTCAGTGAAGAAAAAGTTAATTGACTATCAGCTGAGTCTGGAAGGACAACAGACCACTGAAACCATCTACAATTTTAGTTTTTCTTTATAAAAATGTTTGTAACACCAAACAACTCAATATTCTGTAAGCATTAGCATCTCCACTGCTAACTGTAAAGAACTGTGATGAATTTTCTAACTAAAGGCTTCCCTCCTGGCACTACATCATTCCAACACCTGTGCTGGATGCCTCTAAAAAACATGCTGCATTCTTAATCACTTGAGAACTATTTATATTCACTTCACTTCTAACTATTTGCAAACCACTACTGCTGAGGTTTCTCAGTCCTTATTCTTCACTGGTTTCCTTTCCTGGCAGGAGGAAGGTCTGCCACATGCAGACTGCTGCCAGCACTTGGCCCTGAGTCAGAGCTGTTAGCAGCCCAACCAACAAGGGACATGTAGAGCGCTCAAATCATCTACTTCTGATCCAGAGCAGATTTAAACAACGTTAAATATATCTAACTTGGGAAACTTACTAGACAGAGAGCAACTAATGATCTCCCCTGGTAGAATAACAAAAAGAAAATCTTCACTGCAAAGTTTCTACCATGCTGACCATGACAGTACTAGTTAATTATTTTAACGCCATTTTTCCTCTTTGCTTTAGTCCACATACAGTACAGGAGAAAAAGTGTTTCTGATTTTAATAAGAGAGGAATGAAAATATCTCATGATGTACTAAGTATACTTTTAAGGGTCAAGGGCAAGAAAAAAAAAAAGCCATTCATTCTGTAGTGTGATACCAGGATAAACATCTACTTTCAATACAGGCCTCAAAAATACTTTTTCTTGGATGATAGTTTTATCATCCATGGAGCTAGAGGAGAAATGCATTATTCCAGAATACTGCATAAGCTCAGCGTTCCTGTACCTCATAAAGTTATTTGTCTACACTGCATTTCTCTCTTTTAAGGCTCTTGCACTGTAACTGTAAAAGGCTCTATTTCCTCTACAGAATGGATACTTGTCAGCTACGATAAGAAGAAAGAAATCATATTGGGGTTGCACAATAATAAGTGATGCACAAGAAACATCCTGAATACCTATATTAAAATTATACTTGGCTCATTGGAAAACCAGACAAACCAAGAAATCCAGTGCTAATGTATTGTTCAACTGGCAATACCCAAGAATCAGGGAGGAAAACAAGCAGGAGCGATCAGAGTCAACATCTTGGTACTGGGGGTTTTAATGTAGTCACTGACAGCAAAAGACGTAACTGACTGAGAAAATGCAGCTCCTAGAACAAATGGAAAGGAAGTTCAAGTCTTAAATATAAGATTTCCTAGCTAGCAATGGTTAAATCATACTCTCAGCACTATCTGAACTCACTTCTGGCAGTGGAATGTCTCTTTCTTGAAATGAATTTTTTTTCCACATTCTCAGTGAAGTCTGCAGTAAGTGACACAACAATGTTATAAATTCAGATCTTCTACATATAAATATTACGCCCAATAGGTTTTCTACATTCAGATATTAGTTTACCAGCTATATCAAAAATTATATTACTGCACATCAAATAGCCACCAGGCTATCCACACAGTTTCAACAGACCATCATGGTATTTCTTACACTTAAGTTTAGAATAGCCATAATTGCACTTTTTAAACTGTACAGTGTATTCAATTAACTCTATTCTACACGACCTTGTTGCACATCACCTCTACACCCTGCGTAGTGGAAACAAAACTGTTACTCAAGTTACTTCCTTTCTTTCAAAAAGATACTAGAATGTTTGCATATAAGCATTACTAATTATCGCTTTAGTGCTCCAAAATCTGAACTGTAAAAGCAGTAGCCTACTTTAGATGGTGTTAAGAAGTTCCTATAATACACACCAGCCACAGAATTCTAGCAATCACTACTACCGATCTAAGCATAGCACTTAATGCAGGGCCTAGCCATGCATAACAGAGAAGATGTAAGACGTGATCCTGCTCCAGGACAGAGGGTACCACCTCAGAATCATAATTCCCTAGCATTGGATTTATCAATGAAATTGGAACAGCACCCACAACAAGGTGGACACAGTGTGTGATATCATCATACAGGTTCAGCTTCCTTCTTGCACGGAGTTTTCCATCATCATGCCTTGAATGTAAACTGTATGGGATCTACTTCCCACTTCTTAAGGAATCAAAACAAGACGTTTCAGTATGCCAAGAATGCAAAACAGGAATTCAACATTCTGCCTACTTCATATTAAAAAAGGAAGTATTTTCACCAGGCCTCTTTCCCCTTTCCTCTAGGTTGTTGAACTGCCCTGCACTAAACAGCACCAGGTTCCAAGTACTGAGGAGTAGTGACAACCCACTGTTGTCAAATCACGTGAAGAATGAAGAGTCAAAACATTCATGTGACGAAGGCAGCTGCTCCATGCTCCCATGATATTTAGAACTTCAGTAAGCACCTCTGAACTCTTGCTCAAAGCATCACAGTTTGGCAGAGGCACATAAGCAATCATAATAATACATGTCTTACTCTCATAGCAGCCAGTTTTTAACCGAAACACCAGTGCCACTTCCTCAGCTAAGGAAAGGCCAGTCAAAGAGTTCCTGTAACCTAGCAGAAAAACCCTTAGTTTTTAAAAAGGGCAAACAGTGGAAAGACTTCTGACACACTTTTTCTCTTAAATAAATATTAACATGCTTGCTGTTGGTTAGCAAACAGTTTAATGAAATACTTGCAGAGAGGGACTGTGCTTTCTTGATCTGAAACCCAGGTCTTCCTGTCTCTTAAGTTTCTAAATATGCACGTTAACAGAACTTTTTCCAACCGTCTCTTCCTCTTCAAGCCAAACAGAACCTGCTCTGTGAACGTCTCATTTGCAAGAAGCACGGGACAGCTTTGTTTGACCAAAGACTTATTTGCAATTCAGAGAAAAGCAGCGTCCTCTCACCGCTATGAGAATGCTCCGTTCTTAATAACGGCCTCCATGGCTCAGGGAAATACTTCACTACATTCTTGTTCTCTTTTCTACATTATTTTATTCCCAGGCTTAGCGTTCCCCCGAGTTCGCCAAGCTGCAGGAGTCAGCCCACACTCTGCAGTGTTTTCGCACCCTCTTTCCAGGAACACCAGTGACAAATCACAAGGATTTCAGCTCTGTAGGAAGGTCCTTCATCCTGATAGCCTCACACAGCCAGGCGGGCAGCGCGTACCTCCTTCCTTCCCCTTACACTTAAGAAGAGCAACTTCGCTTCTTTTTTGAAGAGCTACTTAAAAGCTAAGAAAACAAGTAACTTCGGGACAAAAACCCAAACGGCTGGTGCCACGCCGGCCCGGCCACCGAGAACCGCTGAAGCAGCAGACGGCACCGGCCTCGCCTTCCCCCGCCGCCCGACCCTTCTCGTGTACGTGCCTGACTTTCGAACTTAAAAAAGAACCATGGCGAACCAATCGAGACGCCGCAGACGCACGCACGCAGCCTCGGCGTTCTTCCTCGCCCCCGCCCGGAGCAGCAGCCCCTTACCTGCAGCGTGCGGTGCCGGCGGCAGGAAGGCCCGCAGCTCGTCGCCCGCCGTGCCGTTGGTGCACAGACCGCGGCCCTCCAGCAGAGCCTGCAGCGGCCGCGCCTCCTCTCGCCGCGGCCGGCAGTAGAGGCCGGCGCCGCAGCGCTCAGTGTAGATACCGCAGGGCTGCCCCAGGCGCAGGGCGCAGGTGAGGCAGCAGCCGCATCCCGGCTCCCGCACTCGCTCGGCGCAGTCGGGCCGCAGCGGCTTGCACTGCTGCAGCGCCCGCGAGTCGCAGGGCTCGCAGCGGACCACCGGCGCCGGCAGCGCCCGCCGGCCCGCCAGAGCCAGCGCCGCCGCGGCCACCGCCCACAGCACGCCGGGCCGCGACACCATGGCAACCGGCGGAGGGGACCGGCGGAAGGCGTCCCCGCGCGGCTCCGGCCGAGGGGGAGACCGGGGCTCGAGGAGCTCCGGGCCGCCCCTCCTCGCCCGGAGCGCCGCGCCGACCGAAGGCGGGCCCTGCCGCCTCGGAGAGCGGAGGGGCGCGCTATCGCGCTCACAGCCCGCGCCGCCTGGAAGAGCCGCGGGGCGGCGAGGCCCCGGCCTCCCGTAGTGCGAGCGGCACGGCGACTCGGCGAGGGTGGAAGGCTGCGCCCGGGGCGCGCGCGCGCCGACCCGTTCTCTCTTCAGCCGCCGGCCCTTAGCGATAAAATAACTTGTTGGGAACAAAGGCAACTTTTCCCGCCCCCCTGCAGAGCGCCTCAACCACTGGGCTTGACGCTAGCTTTTTTTTGCCATACGCACAAGAAAAAAAAAAAAAAAAAAAGTCTTGTAAAACCAAAAAGAGGGGAAAAAAAAAAAAAAAAAAAAAACAAACAACCTTTAAAAAGCAAGCCCAGACGATCTGAAGAGAATTCGGTCTAAAAATGCTCGAGAAAACAAGGAACGCAAAAGAGCAGGCATGTGAGGAGAAAAATTGATGAAGGGGGAGGGGAAAAAAAAAAAAAAAAAAAAAAAGAAGAAATCTCTTTTTATTCCTTCAGCCACCTCGCCTTCCCGACCCTACACCCATCTGCCCTCGCATGCCGCCCGGACCTGCCTATATAGCGCGGTTCCCCCGCCCGCCCCGCGCCATGAATTACCAGCGGCACCAGGCGGCACGGAGCGCTGCTGCTCGCTAAATGCAGGTTTCGGACATGGAGCTGGGGGCGGGGAAGGTGGTTGTGGCCATGCGTGGGGTTTACGGGTTCTTCGAGATCGGCTTAAGGGTACGGCCCTGGGAAGAAGGGCATTTCGTCTGCCTTTTCTTTTAAGAACGGGTGTTCTGCGTGCCCGTGTGTCAGCTTGGCACCAGTACAGCACGACACATGAGCAGATCTCATGGAGAGTGCCCTTTTTTGGACTCCTGAGTACACAATCTTGCCTGCTTTGCCCCGGAAAGCAGAGAGGCATATCTTTTCTCTTACACGTGCATACATTCAGATCCTGGATGAACCATGGGACTGGCTTACAGTTCACATGACAGTTGCATTTGCTGAGAAAATAGGGCGAAATGCACACACGCACAGACACACGCACACAGATGTTACATCTCAGACATGTATGCTCTCTGGCTCTGGCAAAGGACTCAGTACATGTGGTGCTCCAGCCCCGTGGATACTCCTCCCCTATCTTTCTAAAACATTCTCTGAACTCTTAAACCTTTTCCACTGCCCAAGAGAAAACACTTTCCATTACAACATCCTCACAGATCTGGGGAAAAATAATAACATCTAAACCCAATTTTGCACAGCGCATGTGTTTGCGTTTTTCTTGTAGCCAGTGCAAATCCCACCCTCTCTCTGCTTGGCTTACTTTGCCCTCTTTTTCTTGGCTTAATTTCAAAGGAGAAAATCAGAACTGACGAAGCCAGAATTTGTGATCATTACAAATACGTTATCACCACAGTGCTCCTGAGACCTGTTGCAAAAGGAGATGGTGAGGTAAACATGTGTATGGTCTTTCTGACATAAAAGTCTGCTCATCATACAAAGTAAACAGAATATTGCTGACAAGATACTGGCTCATACAAATATTTTCTACCAGGGAAATGATATGAGCCCAAAATTGCTCTGTTTTCAACCCTTTTGTCATTAACACTGAAGTTCAGAAATGTGGAGTATGTATTGTATCATTCAAGGTACTGTCCTGTCAATCTCAAAAACTGTTCTCTTTTAAAAATCAGATACTTATAGATCATTAAAATAAAATCTTCAGGTTGCTTTCTCCATTCTTTTTTCAGACAATGCCTCCAGATACCTTCTTGAAAGAGACATTTTACCTTGCAAGGATTTTTTTTTTTTAATTGATTTTGCATTTAAGAAGTATGATGCAAGAGTTAAGAAAAACTTTTTTTCCTTGGGAATTGAAATAAAAGTAGTTCCGGAAAAAAAACAGACACTCTTATTACACAGATAGGTGACTGCACCAATGGTATTCAACCATCTTTTGTCATCTTACTCATTTTGTTCACTGACCAAAAGAGGTCGCGAGTTGTCCAGGGTTGAATTAGACTAAACCCATCCACAAGGAGGAGGGTGAGGGGTTTGAAAAATACTGCATTTTCTTTCTGCTTCCTTCCTTCCTTGCTTCCTTCCTTCCCTCCCTCCCTTTCCTCCTTTCCTCCTTCCCTTCTTCCCTCCTTCCTTCCTTCCTTCTTCCTTCCTTTCATTCTTTCTTTCCTTTTTTTCCCCCCCCGTTGGAAAGTATTGCCAAAAATCTTATTTTGTATTTAAACACTATTATTAGGTGATGAATACTGAAAAATCTTTAGGATGATCTTTTGTGTTTAAGAAAAACTCAGATTAAGTCTATAAGAAAGAGACATTCATTTCTACTCTGGTAGGTAACATACAGGGGTGGCAATATATGCTGGATTTCTCAGTTTTTTCCTGCTTTTTGGTAGAATAGAATCATAGAATCATAGAATCACTCAGGTTGGAAAAGACTTCAAGATAATTGAGTCCAACCACAACCTAACCATACTGTCATAACTCTAGAAACCCACAGCTAAATTGTGTCCCTGAGCACCACATCCAGATGATTTTTAAACACATTCAGGGATGGTGACTCAACCACCTCTCTGGTGGTGACAGGTGACAGGGTGAGGGACCCTTACAATAGTCTACACTGAGAATTTGCTGTGATGAGAACAGATAAATCTGAAGTCACTTCAGAGAAAGACTGGGCCAGGTTTTCTAAGCTAGGCAACCTCTATATTAATCCGTAGACTTGATCCTGAAGATATTTATTATAGGAATAATCTGTTGCCATTCTATGACTCCACCTCCTAAAGAGCAGTAAATTTATATACAGCTACAATCAACTGTTGATTGTTCAAAGGAACACAGTCTTAAATAATCAGAACAATTTTATCCTCTATTCTTATCTTTAATAACAGCTTCTTTAGCACTCTATGCCACTGAAATCAAACTCCTTGTATCTGATAAAATTTCTGAAAAGATGATAAATTTCGCAGTAATGATGATAGTAAAAGACTAGTAATGCTGGCAGAATTGAAACAGCGCTAAAATGGGATAAGGCACCAATAACAACATGGATAAATGTATGTAGATATAAAAATATGCAATTGTATTAAAAACTCACTAAGAAATTGTGGATCATACAGTCATAGTCACTTTAATATGCATGATCAAAGTAAGAAACTCAATGTAAGACTTTTAAAAACAATTCTTTAATTCTCCTTAGAGATAAGCAAAAAGTGAAAATAAGTCTAACCTGTACTGGGCAGTTTTGCTTTAATAATTTAACCAGAGGCCCAACGCTGTCTTTGAATAAAGAAAGATGAATAGTAGCCATCAGTTGTTTGTTGGTTTTTTTGTTGTTGTTGCTGTTTTGTTTTGTTTTGTTTTTTTCCCCAGAGAACTGAACAAACTACCAGCTCAAAAATCTGGAAACCATTAAACATATAAATAATCCCACCCTCCTTTGGGATGTTAAAACTATTAAAAACAATGAATAATAATCTGAACTAAGTTATCTGCTGTCCTATGCTGTGGGCTCTGCAAGATATGGAAATAACAGATGATGTAAAACCACAAAGTTCTTAGAGGAAATCTGCATTTGGAATTAATTTGCTAAACTGAATTTTACAGTTTCAAGAGAAACAGCATCATGATTTTCATCACATATTAAAACTGTAGAGAAAGATGAAGGCAATATTTTATGTCTTCTGGGCACACTATTATTTCCATATTGGTGCAATTCCTTTTATGATACACTGCAAAATTGTTTGCTGTGATAATTGTGCACAGTTTAATTTATGGTATCTAAATAACATACATCTTTTCACAGCAAAAATCAGATCCCATAATTACAGTTTGTTCAGTACCATAGCTCAGTATAGAATAGAGGCTTATAGTACTCAAGCAAATGGAAGCTGGTTTAAACTTTGTGTATAATTTAATTCATTTTGTTAAAGAACAAAGACAAACTAAAACATCAGAAAGTGAATAATCCTTGGACTACTTGCAGTGGAAAATGCTGTTAACACTGAGTTGAAATATAACAGAAACAGTTGAGCACAGGAGTTACTCTTCATCAGGGCACACAACAGGAGCAGTTAAATTTCCTCATGTATGCAACTGTTGAAGCAACAGAGAGCCACTATCAAGAACACGGGCCTCATGTATGGATGGTCTGATGATCCGCTGTGTGGGTGGAGAGATTTCACTGGGAGTTGGACATTGCTGCAGTATGGTTATACATGCACTTAGAAGAGAAACAAACAGCCCGAGCATCGCAGGAACAACTAGAAAGTGCCAAAGACAGCTTGGGGGAATCAGAGACATGCATGGGTGTAGTGTGACGATGAAAAGATGAAAACTCTCAAAAATTATCTTTTCTGCTTCTTTTCAGGACTAAACATAAACCGCCAGAATAATAAAAGATATCACCCCGCAGACCTTGTTAATAAGAGTCAGCAGCCATAAAAAAAAAAACAGCAATCTCTAACCAAGAAATCCAGCCTGTCTTTTATACCAAGCCATGTTGAGAGAAACAGGAAGAATACAGAGATGCCATTCACAATTATAGGTAGAATAGTTAATTATAAATTTTGGTAGTTTATTCCTTATGTTAAATTTTTATGAAATCAACCACCTGAAAGCATCACTGCTTAAACATTCATGCGATGGGGGTCAGACTTGTCAAGGCAAGACTTAAACCATGCTTTTCCGTTCTCTACTTAACCGGTGGAAATGGATAATTTTGAGCCCATTGTGGCAAACCAAAATTTCTACTTGTTTGCTGTGGTACAGTAGAAATGCTAAGTCACATCCTGAAGCAGTGATGGAGCACCTGGTGGGAAGGCAGGGCCAACCTAGAAGAACTCAGGTGTAAGAAATGCACCTGAGTGACTGGAAGTGGTGGAGCCAGGATCCACCCCTTCCCAGACCTTATTTAAGGGTTGGTAGTGGAGGTGAGGGTGTTTCTTGCTGGAGATCCCTGCCTACCTGAGCCCTTCCACAGGTAAGCACTTTTTTTTTTTTTTTTTTTTTTCTCCATTTCTACAGCTGCTACGCTTGGGCTTTTTCTCATTTGCTGTAGCTCAAGACTTTGCCACCCTGCTATTATTGTAGTACTTCCCATCCCATTATAGCATTACATGTGCATATGTGATCTGAAATTCTAGCAGAGCCATGAATTGCATACAAATCAGTAGTTTTAGAGTAGCCGTTGACAGAAATATATCTTGCAAATTCAAGCAACTGGAAAATGTATGACTAAGTTACATAAAGTTCCTCTACTTTGAGCTGATCAAATAAGGTCCAGTCTTAAACAGTCTTAAATGTCTGAATTGCATAAACTTATCAGTAGCTGGTAAAAAAAGTGAGTTGCCTAGACTCTCTTAAATGATAATACCACTTTTTTGATGAATTTTAGCTCTGGCAATGTCAACTAGACCTTGAAGATGACTGTGAGAAGAACTTCTGGACAGAATGAGAATTGTAAGTTTTTAAAGAGTAAAATACTTAGAATTCTGTCCACATGTGCAGATGAAATCAGTTGGTATCCTTCCTCTATATTATGCTTGAAACTATTACCCTGCAAATAATAAATAGTGGCATGCCTGTATTTACTTATTATGACAGGTTATTTGTGGTCAATGTAGTGAGAATGAAAGTTTCCTTTGTCTGTGGATTATTTTTATAGAATATGAAAGATTTTATTTTACATATATTTTACCTATAAAATGACCACAAGCCTTATCAGAAAAGGCAATTCACTTCTTAGGCAGAGTTTATATGTCACTCTGTTGTAATGTTTGTAAGAATTTGGACCATTATGTCTTTCATTTTGAAATTACATAATCTTAAGTATTTTGACAGTGGTCTGTCACGATTTCCGTATTAACAAAAGGCAGACTTAAAAGTAGAACATTTCATTTACTATAATCTTATCATTCTAGTTGCATTGTGTTGTAATAGTAATATCATTATTTCTATAAAAATAAAAGAAAATTTTGAAACAGTTTGACAGACTGGTTGTGTTGATAGACATATCAACAATATACCAATGTATGACAAAAGATATTCCTTTCTGTGGGGATTCTATGGCAAGAAATATCTTGGATGGAAGGAGGTCAAAGAGGTTGCTCAGGATACAGTATATTCTGATTTAGAGTCCTCCAATGCAGATTCTGAGTACAAGTGAATGATGACTGAGAAAGATAGTGTAAAACACTCAATTCTCCTATAGCAATGTCTAGTTATTTATTTCTATAGAGTAGTTTGTCATCATCTCAGAAGCAGAGATGCAACTGTTCATGCTGCGAAACAAATAAGTGAAATGTTGCTTGTCTCAACAAGGAGATATGCAGTGTGTTCTGCAGTCACTACTGGCAGCACAGCTGCAAGGGACACAAACTGTGGTGCTTGGATTGCTGGAGTAGGAGCTTTGTAAACAGGCTTTGCTGCTATAGGAACTACAATTTTAAATGTACATATACATAAATACATACACGTATAAATGGGAAAAAGTTCTCGTATGAGCATAATTACACCAGAACTCTCCATGTTATTTGAATTGACAAAAGCTGCCTTTTGTCAAGCATGGCTGTGAACCAGAGTAGAGGTTCTCCTTTTAAAAAAAACAACAACAACAAAAAAAAAACAACAAAAAAAACCTGTCAGTCACAATGTGTGAAATTCTTCTATTAAACAAAAACACTGTCTTCATATAACAGTGTCATAGGCTGACTTCTGTCTGCAGGATCTTGCTTTGACAGATACAAAGCTACATTATTTGATGGCAGTGTGGATCCATCTGGGAGATGGACTGTTGGTCAGCAAGGTTGAGATCTTGGTTAAGAAACTTGGATGTAGTGAGAAGTTGACTGGCATCTCTGTTGACATACCATAACACTGAACAGACGCTGAATGCATAGAGTGAATCTTTTCTCACTCTTGATGTGATCTCATGAAAGACAAAGCTGTTTTGTAGAGCAGAGCTGCTGTCATATGTTTGCTCCATGATAGCAGGTTCCCAGTTTCCTATGTAGTTCTTCCTGCATCACATAAGCACAGGTGCTCTGGTGATCCCTCTCTTTTGGGAGGACAGCAGTGTCCACCAACACTCTCAAGGCAAACCGTGCTGGCTGGTGTGCATGTGCTCCTGGGAGCACCACCAGGAGGGAGGGAGGCATGATGGGTGTGTGTTCCCCAGCTCTGGTCACTCAGCTCACCTACTGGTTCAGACTGAGCTGGTGCATGTGCACTATAGCCAGTGATGGTCTCATTTCACTACTTAACAGGAAGAGCTTATTACAGGTCCTTAAAAAAGAGTGAATTTACCTCTTGTGTGAAGTGAAGATTCCTGGAACATTTCTAATGCTTGTGTTCTTTCGAAACTAAATATCCTATGCCTGCCCCTAAGCCCACAGAGTTTCTTAGCACACTTGTGACACAAAAGGTGATGCTTGTCTGCTTGTTGGCACGTGTGCTTTTTTAGGTAGAACAAGTTGAGAGGCATTCTCTGGTCTCAACTCTAACTAGCATGACAAGAGTTACATCTGCACTGCTAAGCTCTCCTAACCCTTAAGACAGAGCAGCCTCTTCAAAAGCAGCCCAGTATATCTCTGTCAGATCACCAAGAGACCCTGGAGCCTTACTGGGATTGTTGTTTCAGGAAATAGCCCTGGTGAATGACTACTTTCCTGTTCCAGACAGGAGAGACAGTAGTGCTTTGAGTTCTAGCTCTTCAGATGGCCCAGGATTTGTTTGAGACTATAACAATTAGCTTGTATCACAGCTTTTACTTACAATTAGCAGTATCACAGGGCATGACAAAGTTTGTTCTTGTGAACTGTCTGTTTAGTTTGTAAGTCTGCGTTTATACTTCTAGTCTTCTGCATGCAAAAGGTTATGTGGGGTCAAGGGTAGATCAGACAAATATTTGGAAGATTAGTCTGCTGAGACCTTCTAAACAGCCAAACCACGTCAGCTACAGAAAATCCTCTGAACTAAAACCATACAGAGGTTAGAAGACCAATCAGGAGGTGTGTCCTGTTCTTACTAATTGACAGACCTGTGATCCATAGCACTAAGGGCATTTCCTTGTTCCTGGAAGTCACAGAGCTGCAACAGAATCTAGCTCAGTTGTCCAAGACTTTATGCTATGCAAAGGTGATCATGGATTGGCTGTCTCTTTTCCTTCTTACTGAGGACTTACCACAAAGTGACTGGAGAGTAATGTTGCTGTTACAGCTTCAGTAGTGGATTCAGAAGGAAATGAACAGACAACTTTGTACTCAGCTACATGCAGGTGTATGAAACTTGAGCATAATTGAGTATTGTACAGGTTTATTATGAAAAGAGCTTATTATGTCAACATCAGAATGTTTTGCTGGCTTGTAATAATAGCTTTCTTTTTTAATATGCCTAATAAAATAACTTTAAGTTGAAATTAAGGAAAAAACAGAATTAAAGCTTTGGTAGCACTTAGGTAATACTAATATGAAAGTGGAAGGAGAGAGTGGAAGGATGAGTATCCACTTGAAAAATGTTATGTTTTGGCGATTTACTCATGTCAAAATGCTCTTCTTCCAGTCATCTCCCAAAGTAAAATCCAGTAACTTAGACAAACTGGCTATGTATTAAGTACGCTATTTATGCAACTTCTTTGGTACTAGATGGAAGGTTTTACAGATTCCTTCTTGACAAGAAGTGGTAGCACCACCCATGAGTGTGTTCTCTGGCTCTGCACATACACACCTCACCTGAGGCAAGGCCTGCCCCTGGTGGGTACTGCTACATGACTGCACCTCTGCTGGTATTGGCAAGCAGGGTGGCCATGCAGGCAGGTGAAGGAGCATGCTGTGCTGAGTCATGCCGAGCTGAGCCAAGCTGAACTGAGATGCATAGCATCAGTGCACAAGTCTCAGCCTTCCCTCCTGATTCTTGTGAAGCAGCTGGGAGCAGAACTCCCTACTCCGATCAATCCAAGGCTGACTTTGTCTCCCAGGCAACCAGTATGATAGGCTCTTATGTCCCCCTGCTCCAGGCACTGGTGCTCGGCCCACTGAACCAGCCAGCCATGGGGCTAGGTGCTGCTACTGGGCACTCCTAGCACAGGGCATGGAGGCTCTGAGCCCACCTTGTAGGTGTTGCTATGGCAGCCGTGAGGACAGCCAGTCACCGTGGGTCCAGTCAGATGTGATCTGGCACAGAAGGTGATGGGAATCTGGAATTCTGAAGTGGACCTGTGGATACTAGCTGTTCTGAGTGTTGTCAATGCAGTAGTTCAGTTGTGTCCATTTCCACAATTTCAATTTGCCAGTAAGTCCAGGTCTGCCACCTCTGAGGAAATTAATAATTAATTTTTTACAGAGGAAGCCAGCCAACACACAACATGTCAGTTTATTTTATTCCACCTCGCAGTCTTAACAAGAAATGAACATGTTATACACATATAAGCCACAATCTAGTCCACAAATACAGTAAAAAGAGTATATAATAGACTTGGACAGTGGATTCTGTTTCTGTACCTCATTATCATTTCTTTAATTGCTGTTGCAACGGCTGAGATTAGAAGTATGACACATTTACGATGGAGAAAAACCATTGCTCTTTTCGTTAAAATCTCTTTGAAGTAAGAATTGCCTGATTCACTTAGCATCTTCATTCTGAAAATTATTGTCTGGTTCAAGTATTAGTTGGAAGATCATAGAATGGCCTGGGTTGAAAAGGACCACACATTCATCTGGTTCCAACCCCCAGCTGCGTGCAGGGTTGCCAACCAGCAGACCAGGCTGCCCAGAGCCACATCCAGCCTGGCCTTGAATGCCTTCAGGGATGGGGCATCCACAGCCTCCTTGGGCAACCTGTTCCAGTGCCTCACCACCCTCTGGCTGAAAAACTTTCTCATAACATCTAACTTAAACCTCCTTTGTCTTAATTTAAAAGTATTCCCTCTTGTCCTATCACTATCCACCCTCACAAACAGCCATTCCCCCTCCTGTTTCTATGCTCCCTTCAAGTACTGGAAGGCCCACACAATGAGGTGTCTCCAGAGCCTTCTCTTCTCCAAGCTAAACAAGCCCAGTTCCCTCAACCTTTCTTCATAGGAGTGGTGCTTCAGCCCTCTGATAATCGTAGTGGCCTTCCTATGGACTCATTCCAAGAGCTTTGTGTCTTTCTTGTGCAGGGGACCCTGGGCCTGGATTCAAAAATTTAGATAGCTCTCACAGGAGCTGGGTAGAGGGGGACAATCACCTCTCTCTTCCTGCTGGACACCCCTTTTTTAATGCAGCCCAGAACACAGTTGGCCTTCTGGGCTGCAAGTGCACACTGCTGCCTCATGGCCAGCTTCTCGTCCACCAGGACCTCCCAAGTCTTCTGCTCTCAAGATCTTCCCTAGTTTTTATAAGTACCTGGGATGCATCAGATCCTCGAGTATAGAGATATCAGTTCTTTTCATAGGTATGAGTTCTTTGCCTCAGTCTTTGCTGGCAGTCAGGATTGTAATATTTCTCACGTCCTTGAGCCCTGCAGCCCTAAACCTCTAGGTGGGAACTGGGGGAGTAAATCCCTCCTAACTACAAGGGCAGAGCAAGTCTGAGACTGCCTCATGAGACTGAAAGTGCACAAGTCTATGGGGCCGGATGGCGTGCATCCCAGGGTTCTGAAGGAGCTGGCTGAGGTGGTTGTCAAGCCGCTCTCCATCGTATTTGAAAAGTCATGGCTGTCAGGTGAGGTCTCGGATGACTGGAGGAAGGGTCACGTCACTCCCATTTACAAGAAAGGGAGTAAGGAGGACCTCGGGAACTACAGGCCAGTGAGTCTCACCTCTGTGCCTGGGAAGATCATGGAGCAGATCCTTCTGGATGACATGCTTGACCACATGAGGAATGAGCGTGTGATCCGAGACAGCCAGCACAGCTTCACCAGTGGAAGGTCACGCTTAACCAATTTGGTGGCCTTCTATGATGGAGTGATGGCATTGGTGGGAAAGGGGAAGGTGACCAATGCCATTTACCTGGACTTGAGCAAAGCCTTTGACATGGTCCTCCACCATATGCTTGTCTACAAATTGGAAGGATGTGGATTTCATGGGTGGACCACCGAATGGATAAGGAATTGGTTAAAAGGGCTCAGACAGATGGTGGTGATTAATGGTTCTATGTCCAGGTGGAGGTGTAAATGAGCAGTGTCCCCCAGGGGTCTGTCTTAGGACCAGTGCTCTTCATCAAATCTTCATCAATGACGTTGATGATTGACATCGAATCAAGTGCACCCTCAGCAAGTTTGCTGATGACACCAAGCTCAATGGTGCAGTTGACACAGTGGAAGGAAGGGATGCCATTCAGAGGGACCTCAACAGGCTTGAAAAGTGGGCCTGGGTGAACCTAATGAGGTTCAACACGGCAAAGTGCGAGGTTTTGCACTTAGGTCAGAGGAATCCCAGGCATGTATACAGACTGGAAGGAGCAGTCCTTGAGAGCAGCCATGCAGAGAAGAACCCGAGGGTCCTGATGGATGAAAAACTTAACATGAGCCTGAAGTGTGCTCACGCAGCTCTTTCAACTCAGAAAGCAATTGAAGCAAATGGGCTCCATCAGAAGAGGTGTGGCCAGCAGGGACAAGGAGGTGATTGTCCCTCTCTACCCTGCTATTGTGAGGCCCCATCTGGAGTACTGTGTCCAAGTCTGGAGCCAAGAAAGAGAGCTGTTGGAGAGGGTCCACAGGAGAGCCACAAAGGTAGTCAGGAAGCTGGAGCATCTCCCCTGGCTGAGGGAGCTGGGCTTGTTCAGCCTGGAGGAAAAAAGGCTGCAGGCTGACCTCATTGCAGCCTTTCAGTACCTAAAGGGAGCTTACAAACAGGAGGGGAATCAACTCTTTGAAAGGATAGATAATGGCAGGACAAAGGGAAATGGTTTTAAGTTGAGGAAGAGAAGATTTAGGTTGGATGTTGGGGGAAATTCTTTACAGAAAGAGTAGTGAGGTGCTGGAACAGCTGCCCAGAGAGGCTGTGAATGCCCCATCCATCCCTGGAGGTCTTCAGGGTCAGGTTGGATGGGGCCCTGGGCAGCCTGGTCTAATATTAAATGGGGAGGTTTATGACCCAGCATGTGGCAGGCAGTTGGAGATTCATGATCCTTGAGCTCCCTTCCAACCCAGGCAGTTCTGTGATCAGAAGAGCTATCCCTTGGGGCAACAATTTGGCAGTGTGGCCTTTCAGAGTATGTTTGGGGCACACGTATCAACAAAGTGGAAACAGTTTGCAGTGGTTCAAAAATTACCTGTTACCAGAAAATTGTCCCAGCATCCACATTCTGACTTTGGACTCTTCATATGCAGTGATCTAATCACTGTCTTCATGCTTTCCACTTTGTCAGAAGGGATGAAGTGTCCTATGTTGCACTTACCTGCACAAACACCCCTTACAGGAAGGTTCTCTCCACCTACGGGAAGGGAAACACCTATTGGAAACATGGCAAATTAACTATATTGGCACTTTCCGTAAACCTGAAGTAAGCAGTACATTCTGGTAGGTGTGGAAGTAGCCTCTGGCCTGTTACAGGCTGAGCAATGGGGAAAAACACTGTTAAGGCCTTGATGAAATTTAGTGTTCTCCCAAAACCCAATTCAATACAGTCAGGCAATGGCTCCCATTTTACTGCAGTAGTACAAAAATGAGCCAAAGAGGAAGGTGTTTGGTGGGTTTTTCATCCCTCTGTTACGCTCAGGCTAATGGTATGGAACATACCAACATAATGGAACAGTCCAATGGCCTCCTGAATAAATTTTTGAAACTGGAAAATCCTGACTGGTCCGCTCACCTCTCTGATGCTGTTAAGAGTAAGAGATCACTGGGGAATCAATAGTTGTCAATGAGTTAACGCTTTCTGTCCCAAAGCCTCATCACTAAATTGTGAACTGAATGATTCCACCTGCTGTTTGAAGATTGATGACAACGGTAATGTTGTAAAACAGATCACCCCGGGTATATGTAAACAAACCCATGTTACCCAAGTTTTCCCAGACTTGGAAAGGCTTGGACTCTGATTTCTTTTCTTGACTTCCAGGTAATCTATGGCCGAGACACATTTTGTTCTAACTGTTGTGTGCTACTGCAGCATTTATACCTGTACCTTGCTTGATCCTACGCTTTGTTCAGCTCATTCAACATGTGATATTCTCTATGCATCTTGTAACTTCCTCTACCGATGGACAAGCCCAGCAAGTCAGAGCAATGGTTGTAATCAAACCTTATGTAATTGTGTAGGATAGTACATTCTGGGGGCAAGCTTTTATGGGTATTGCTTCTTTGATGTGGATAAGCCTGCTCTGGACTATTGCACCTATGTCATGAGCATGCCATTACTAAGGGCAACCCAAGAAGAACCAGGCAGTATATGAGGATGGACTCTGCAAAATCTAGGTGTGTGTCTTTTCCACTGTTGTGTTTTTCTTCTGCCAGTGATCGACTGAGGGAGAGCGAAAGAGTGAACCCGTACCTCTCCCTCCGTGACTCCCACCACGGACTGGATTCATGGAATATTGTGATGCTGCAGTAGTAACTATCTCTGCATTCCTATAGTAAGCCCTTCCTTTTATTTTCTAAATGAAAAAAAAAAAAAATGCAATTCCTGCTGTTCTGATCTTTCTTTGATTCTTTGTTTCTCTGTTTTTCTCTCTTTCTTTCTCTCTTTTTTCCTTTCCTCCTTTCCATCTCCTTTTTTCTTCATTTCTTTCCTTCTTTTTTTCTTTCCTTTCTTCTTTTTGATTTTCCTTCTTTTTTGTCTCATCTTGTCAGGTTATGAGAGGATATCATTGTGATACTAAATAATAATAATAGCACTAATAAATAATATCTACAACTCTATTCAATCCCCTCTCTTCTCCTTTTAATAATGTATTTGGTGGTCCAGAATCAACTCATTTTCTTCATCAACAATACTCTCCTCAAAGAAAGCAGTAAAGTTTAATTTCCAGAACACAGCAATTTCTATCTATACTCAACCAGAAGCTAAAATTATTATATGTTTAAATAATAACATAGCAAAAAAATGGATTTTTTTTCTCTTTAGTCTTTAATGAATCGTCTCCAGTTTGATTTAGTAGCATCCCCACTTCCTCCCATCCCAAGGGAAAAGCAACAGGGCTTGACATTTCTTTTGTTATTAAAATATTGTCTAATGTAGCTGGCCCAAAAATTTTACCTTATTCTAGCGCTAGTACTTCATGTAGTAGATTCAAGTTTTGCTAACAATTTAATTGTGCTGATAGCTTCACAATATACTGGTCCAATTAACCTTGAATAATGTGTTTTGGTATAGCTAAGCATGTCTTATTTAACCATCCTTAATCGATATTTACGAGAGATGATGGGTAAGCAATATTACTTTGGAATAGAAAAGGCAAGAAGTATTTAATGAGCTTTCCTTGGCAACATAAAAATGTAATTACTTTTTTATATTGATAAATGAGATTTATTCTCTCTGTTCAGGGTAGCACACTATTTACTATTTCACTTGCTATTTATCCATATCCTTTACCCTGTAATTTAAAGGGAGCATCATAACATCTGATTTTCAATGTCATTTTTGGAGCAAGAATCTTATTGCTCAACATTTCCTGTCATTACTAGGGAAACTAGTTCTTGGCACTAAGTACCATACAAACATAAGAGCTTTCCTGTTTTCTCTGCTGTGCTCATTGACCAGTAACATTCCCAAGATTTGCGTACAATACTCTGCATTTTAAGAGGAAGCAACAAACGTCTTATTGAAGCATGTACTCAGAGTACGTAACAATATCTGTATGCTGACAGCTCCATTTCCTTAGCAGTAAAGCTCTCCCAATATTCCCAAAGTTTAATTATATGAATTTGTTGTTGAAATATTAAAGAAGAAAACTGAGAAGAATATGCAGATGTTCAATGTCGACATGTACTACAGTTTCTGAGGTACTGGGATAGTTGTATGGAAAATTAGGACTAAGTGGTGAAGTTCGGATGCAGACAAATATCTCAAAACTCCTACTGTTACCTTCTTTGTAAACAGAGATTCAGAATACTGAAGGAGGAACATTCCTGAAGGATTATCAAGATTTAATGTAACAGCATAGTATTATTTGTTTTCAGTTATAGCTGTTCTTAAAAAAAATATCCCACAATCCCATATGAATTTTTCATGACATCTTGCTAAAAATTTACAACCTTGCCAAGTTGAAGTGGATATCTTAATACAAAAAATAATTGAGGTTGCACAGGTAACATGAACTTGGATTTTTCTAGAATTTGTAGTGTCCGCACACATCATCTAAATGCTTCAATTTTTACTTGTAAGTTTTAGGACCTTATGTATCAGTAATAGATAGTGAAACCTAAAATATTCAGCCATGAAGGACTGCTTAAATTACCCACCCAGACACATTATCTAGTGATGATGGACTTTTTCTGGTCTTTTTTTTTTTTCCCTCACAGACACTTCGCAGCTTGGATGGAGTCTCATTGGATTTTCTCCAGCTTAAAAGAAGCAGGATGAGGCACGGGGAATTTTTCTAGAGAAAAGATCAATTTGGGCTATATGTTGCATTAAAAGAAGAGGCTTTTAAGGGCTCCCATTCAGTGTGGCTAGAAGCTAACTTGGCCAGCTGCCAGGAGTTGTGCTCACTATGCAAGTATCAAAAAGGAAATCAGGATTTAAAACAAAAAAAAATTGTATTCTCACCTCTTGGCCCAACCTGGGTATCAGATCAAAAAGGAGGAGAATCAATATCAGCTTTATATCTGTTAGATACTCAGTGTCACATGGAATGAAAGGGTTCTCAAATAAGAAATAAAAACAGAGCAGACTAAATAGAAAGGCTAAATAGTTAGCAGGTCTTTGTAAATATAATATAAGAGACTGCATCCAAGAGGATCAAATTAGTGTGCTATGCACAGTTTAACATCATCGCCAACTGTTACGATACATTCTTGTGATATACGCTGTTTTTTAAACCTAATTTCTTGAACTCATCCTATTGTGTGAGAATATCAGCTTCTGTTTAAAAACAAGTGCGTTTTGTCATTGTAGCTAAAGAGTAAATGAAAAATATGACATTGAGAAGGTCTACACGGAATAAAAAGGAGGCAAATTAAAGTCAGTATTTTTTAAACGAAATCTCTGTGGTTATGAGGAAAGAAGCTGACTCACTACTTTTCTGTACCTGTTCTGCCACAATGCATTGCACATTTTCAAATACAGTACACAGGGTGAAAAGCTTGAAGGCTTTTTCTATTTCTGCAAGGATTCATCAGAAAACTTTTATTTCTTTCATTTTCACAAAAAATGAAGAAGCGGAAGTATGAGTTTGTTACTTCTCTTTAACCCATTTTCTTCTAGTCCTAGTGGGTTTTAGTTGGAAATACAGGTTTGATTTATGGTTAATATTATACCACTAGAAAGAATTTACATGTCTTTTTAAAACTCATGGCTGAAATACATGCCTGTAGAGTTGGCATACAAAAAAGCTTCTGAATCGCTTGCACAGGACCCAGTGCTGGTGGGTATCCTAAGGAAAATGTTCCAAAGGAAAGCAGTGGTAGAATCATCCTGTGTTTCATGCTATTCAAAACACTCACAGATGTATTTCTAAGTCATATTTGAAGAGGCAGTTGTCAGGAAGGCACTGATGAAAAAAAAAAACAACACAGAAAACATACTACATAGTATAAGGTGAAGTAAATGAGAGAGGCTTGCCATGGCAGAATTTCGGGTCACAGTGCTTCCTCCACTTATGCCAGTGGAAAAGCTTTCCTTGTTACAATAAGGCAATATGAAGCAGGTGGTGCATTTTTCATCTTACGATAGGAGCGGTACACAGAAGCTGTTTCAGAATCGGTATTTCCAGTAATCCATCCTCACTTTATTGAGACCACATCAGTGCTTCTGTTTTTCTTAAGTTCAGCAGTTTCTAAATATAACAATGATCATTAATAGCAACGGTGCTTATCAGAGAGATCGGCAATATTGAGAGAGTTACTGGATTTTGGTTTTGCATCAATATTAAAGGTCCAAGTCTAGAAAGAGGAGTTGGAGACAAGCTGCTGTTCTTTTTATACTAGCTCTTGTAATCCATCAGTTATCCAGTTAAGAAACTGCAATAAAATATGTACTTTATGTATTGCCATTGAACACATGCCAGTTAATGTGGGATGTCTGAGAAATAGTTGTAAGGAGCACATAGAAGAAATCAAGGGACCAAAATGTTGAACTTTAATAATACTTTGAGATCAGAACTGCCTTTGGTCTTACACCACATACTAGATATTTGTTTTGAAAATTTGTCACATTTTCAGTTTAGTGACTAAGTGAACATTAACTTTCCTTAGGGTAGCAGATAAACTTGAACATCCCAAGTGCATGGAGTTATTTCAGTTCCCAGTATATTGCAGTTATATTGCAGTTTCAAGGGTAGGTTTTGAAGGGTTGTTAGAGATAGGTGCTTGAGCACCCTACATGAGAATCCAGAATCCTGTCTGCTCTGTTGCATGTGTAGAATTTGACATCCCAGAATGTGATCTAAAAAATTACTAAGAGACTGCTATGAGCAACGAGCACTTGGAGACACTGATGTTTAGCCAATAAGAAATACTGAAGACAGAATTGGAAAGGTAGCAGATGATCCCAGCCTGTGGTAGTGAAGACACAGCATTTGAGGTTATCATGTCTCACCTGGGAAGAAAGAATCTCAAGTTGTGGTCCTAGGTATATTTTCTATCTTGTATAGGACTTCTCTGGTGGAGTGATGGAAACCTCCAAACCAAATCACTGTGGTTTGCCAAGTATTTCCTGCAGTTCTTCCTCCAGTGGCAAAGAGGACAGATGGTGGCATTGCCCCAAAGAGGCGGCCCAGCATGCAATTATTAGGGCCTGAGCCACCTCTGTCTTAGGATTATGGGCCAGATCTTTCACCCATTCCTGAATAGGCAGTGTTGTTTTCACTATTACCTCTGTTGTCTGTTATTGGTTCTACCACCTGTAATGGAGAATAGGTAACCAATAACTGCTTCTCAATCATATTGTATCTCTCTTCTGCTCCATGCCATGTCTGAGACCAAAAGCTGGTTGGGATCCAAACAGATCCCAGTGCTGCCACAATCCCCAAAGTCTTCCTGAGTCACATATATATCTAGTTTGGTCGGGAGAGTGGGATCAAATATACTAAGCACCTGTGCTTGCTTAACAGCTGTCTTTGCCTTTTGAAAAGCATCCTATTCTGTTCATCCTCAATCCCGCAAGTGGCCTTTCTAAACTAATTGTTATAGAGGTCTTAAAATCTACACAAGGTAGGGTATGAAGTTCTCTAATATCCCAGTATGCCCCGAAATTCTTGTAATTGTTCTGTGGTGGTTGGTACTAGAAATGCTTGAATTTTATCAGTGATATAGTTAGACAAGACTTTAGTCTTACCTGACCAAATAACTCCTAAGAATTTTACTGTCAGTCCAGCCCCTTGGACTTTCTGTGGATTGGTCACCCATCCTTTCTCCTGAAGGTAAGATGACAATTAGCCTACCACTTTCTCCAGTGCTTCCAAAGAGGAAGAGGTTAGCATTAAATCATCAGTATAATAATATAATCTATATCATTATGTTTATCCCATTCTGTCAAATCATGCACCATTAAATTGTGGCAGAAGGTTGGAAAACACATATCCCCTTGTAACAGAACCTGAAAGGTCTACTGCCTACCTCCCATGCAAAAGTAAATTGATCCTGCAATTCCTCAGCAATTGGGATGCTGAAGAACACATTGGCTGTCTCCAGAACACAATGGTAGGTCTCCAACTCCCTGCTCAACATGTCCGGGAGGCTGGCAGTACTGGGTCCTGTGCCAAAAATCTTGTAATAGTCCAAGGCACACAGAAGAATACAAGACGGCCCATTCTTATTACAAGATTTAATTCAGGTCTCTTATCTTCTTCCATAATAAATTCTGGTTACTCATTGTATGCAGTTCTGTTTCCCGAGCTTTCTGATCTGCAACTGAAAGGTTACCCTGTTTGCAGAGGAAGTTTGCCCTGAGACATGGTTGTCCATGGGCCACATATAAAATACATAATAAGCTTAATGTATGTAGGTAACAATTTATTTTACATATTTTTTCTTCTTATTAAAACATTAAAAAAAGCAGCAAAAGCATAAAACCAGTGGAATGTTTGATCTTGTTTTTGTGAAACTAATGCATCAGGTCAGTTGCCATTCCTAGAGAGAACCATGACAAGAGTTCTCAAGGTGATCATCAGAGATTTTTGATGCAATATTACTCTTCCTGTGCTTCATTTTTGACAATAATTTTTCACTAATGTACGTACTGCCAAAAAGTGATGACAGGAATAAGGCATGACTGTGAAGTGAGGGGTATTTTTCTCCAGTAAGGCAGGGCTTATGAGAATCTGGTAAAGAGTTGAATCTCTGATTGCAACTCTATCCATTACTGTCAAATATCCCCATGGAATGTATTTACATTGACTGAAAATGGAGTTGGAAAATCAGAAAAAAAATCTTTTTTTTTTTTTTTTTTTTAAGTCTTGAAACCTATTCTCAAATTCCTTTATAAAAACTGAAAGCATGGCTGCATGTTATTCACTGTTCACAGATTGTGTTTAGCCAATGTACCAGAATGCATGAAGTTATTTGCCGTAGCTTGAGCCTGCCATAGTTTAAGTTTCATTTCAAACAGTGTTGTCGTCTGAAATATAGTACAGATAAGGTGATTGTTCACCATGAAGATGTGTGTTGGACTCATTTAAATGAGCAGTCAAATCCACCAAAAATACTAAATCTGAGAGTCATTCTTAGTTTTCACGTTCTGGAACAAATATCCTTTTTGATTCCTTACAGGACTCGATTTCACTTTGCAGAGTCCATTTAGCATCTTACCCCAACTTAGCCACCTTCCTTTGTAAAAATAAATGATGACCCCCTCCCTCCCCCCTCCTTCCCCCCATAGTCAGCATTCTTACTTTTAAGGAACTCCTAGAAATGGCAGTGCTTCGGTCCCTTAGACTTTATGAAGTTCACAGGTTTGATGGCAGTTTGCATGGGGCACCATCACTATCTATACCAGATACAATGACAAAAGTTAAATGAAATGGCTTTAAAGTATTTTTTACTGCTTCACACAAATCAGGAGATTCAAATAAAGACTCTTTGTTGTGTCTTTCAGTGGCACCAAAGAAGTTGTTTCTTCAGCAACATTATGTTTGTTATCAGTACCTGTAATGAAAATGGCAAGTTGAGCCGTATCTATAGCATCAATACTTTCCTAGGTTGCCAAAGCTTAAAATTTGAAATTAGCAGTTATACCCTACAAATCAGTTCATGTGGCTATAGTCTGGTGGAACAAACTGACTTTAGAAAAGTCCTTTTTTTTTTTTTTTTGTAATCAGGACATGTTATGTCTGTTGTACTTTCCATACATTGCTAAACAAACTCCCCATCAGGAAATGGTTTTGATTTTTTTGCAGCCAGATTTGCTATCATGTAACTGCCTTTTATAACAGAGTCCGTTTAAGTTTTAACTTTTTAAAAACTATTTTATTGAGGTGACTGACTTCTTGCAGTTCTGCTATTTTGCCTTCATGAAGCATTCCCTGATATGCAGAAACAAGCTGTCAAATATGTTTCATATAATGTTGCAGTATCTGAGGCACCAACTCAAATGTGAACAATCTGAATCATTTATTACAGGTTCTAGCATCCTTTATATACATTCACAAGTTTTCTCTTTTAACTTTCCCACCCACCTTTACATGTCAACAAAACATTCCACAAACACTCCTTATCTGTGCATGCAGGCACTTATCCAGCCAGGGTCGTGAGTCATTCCAAACCATGTGCTCTTCCTACAGTCGAGTCATTATCAAACAGCCATGATGAAGCTAGCTTGACTTTGTTTTTCTGTTTTGGGGGAGTCCTTGGTTCTCAGCCTTGCTTTCTGATGCCACTTATCTTTCTCCACAGCTTCTGTTCTGAACAGCCTTTCTTGTATTCCCACATAATGTCTTTTCAAATTGTAATCTTTGAAAACTGACACAGTTTCCTTGCAAATTAAACATAGTGCTGTATTATATGTCAGCACTACTCTGCATTCTCTCCATGTCCTGGGGCTGGGCTGCTCAGTGGGGCAGCCACCATGATGCTATGGCAGCAGTGTTACCATAAAGCAGTCGATCAAAAACTCTGTTAGACTCAAGTTGGATGTTAGAAACCAGGCATTTTTTAGCATCAGCACTGGATGTGTGAGGGATATTCTTCTATCACATTTTGTGCCTTGCACAAAAAGATCTTCAGTTTATATACATTCAGAGGCCTTTCAGGAGGTACATACATATTCAACAGAAAGTCTCATGGAACCTTCCTTATCTACTCAAATACAAAGACACAGACCTTTCATGTTGTCTAAACAAACTTTAAGGATACCCATGAGGGGACTGTCACGGTTCTGGCCCAGTTTGGTCTGGTTCTGTGACTAATGGACTGGAGGATCCCATGGACCAGAAGAGAGAGAGGAGGGGTAAGGAAATGATAGGGAGATGGGCCTAAAAACAAAAGACCAGCAACAAGATAAGGGAGAAAAGCTAATTTACTAAATATAACATCAGAAAGCAAGATGACACAATATAATACAATATAATTGGAATTGAAGCTTATAAATCAAATAAATGAAACAGGGAGTGTCCAAAACCCAAAGGCCTTACTGTGATGCTGAAGTAATACTGAATAATAGGATCCACTGTATTATCCTTTCCATAAAAAAACATTCGTCACTTGTGTCTGGTCTCTGGCACCATCTCAGATGCCCAAAGATCCCACTGATACCCAACTCTGCTCTGGATTGCAGATGTCCTGGAACTGCAGTGATATATCCTCAGCACTTTTGGTGATGGGTTGTATGGTTGGGAATTCTCTAATGAATTCTCAGCAAACAAATAGAGCTGAAAATTGAGCTCCTGTTTCTCCAGTCACATTTTAGTGGACTCTTCAACTGCAGAACATTTCATCTTTCACTAGTGAGAATCATTTAACTACAACTGCCATCTGGATTTCTGATCCAGATAAACTTCGTAGCTATACTATGAAAAAGAATTACTGTGCTGAAACACACAAGTAACAGAGGAATAATCCTTGACATTAAAGAGAAGATTTACACCTGAGATACTTGGTGTTTTTTTTAAGCACAGCACAAGTGTGTTGTGTTATTTCAGGGTCCAGTAGGTTTGAGTAGGTACACAGTTTATTTTCCCCTCCTTTTAGTGAAGTGCAGCTGAGAAAAATGTCAATATCCAAAGATAGACAGATAGACATGCACTTGGCTTTAGCCATAGAGAAAGCATTTTGTTAAGTAAATAGAAATCCCAAGTTTAAAATGACCTTTTTTCCGCTTCCCCTCCATAACAGAAGGTGTTTTAGAAAGCTGTTAGGTTACACTTGGAGTTTACATTATCATTTTAGGTACTTGCTTTCTTGGAAGCCTGAAAAATACTATACATCAAGTTATATTGTGGTAAACTGCTGTACTCTTCAAATGACAACAGTACCTGCCTTCTGTTTTCAATCAGCTTTCCACATTGAAGTCTACTGCCAAATTTCATATGGAATAGATACACAGTATAGCAAAAAAAAAATTTTGTAAATCTGAATCTCAGTAATATGTTAGTGATTAAATTGTTTATCAGTGTATTTTTTCTTAAGGAGCTCGTAATTAATTTAAGACCAAAATGCGTGAGCAAGTCACTTAACTGTTCTGTGCTTCACCTTTTGGGGGCTGAAGTGCTTACCTACAAACAAATAGACACTGAATTTGTCAAGTGCTTAAATACCAAAAGAATGAATTACGCTTGAGTTACACTTAACTTGCCCACTTCAGGGGCAAAGTTTGGAAAATTTTTAGTTGAAATTTAAAAAATATATTACCGTGGTTTTCTGAGATAAAAATACATTTGAGATACCTGAATGTTTTGTATATGTATTTCAAGGTAAAATTTGGACAGTACAATTTCAAAGAAATTTTTGAAAAAGTGTTAAAGAAATTGTTCCCCACTTGAAAGTGCTGACAACTTCTAAATAGTAACCTTTTTATTTTTAATCAATTGAAACTTGACATTTTTGAAAATGGGAGGAATTAAATAGCATGGACTAATATAAAATTTAAGAATTTAGTCTTTTTCCATCTACAACAGGACCTCAAACTTTTTTTTGGTCAGTTACCAAATCACCTTCTTACCTCACATATCTTCACATTTCTTAAAGGGGAATCTGCCCCATTATCTTCCCAAGAACAGGGTAAGGCTCCCTGGTCTGTAGTTCCCTAGGTCTTCCTTTCTCCATTTCTATGAAATCAGAATAATGATTCCCTTCCTCCCTTCATCAGTATTTTACCTGAAAGCCACATCATTTCAGATATTATGGAGAGTGGCTTGGCAACCACATCAGTCAGTTCTTTCAGAATCCTGGGATGCAATTTTCTTTTATGCATTCAGTATCATGAGACATTCTTGGACTTCCTCTGATAGTGAGAAGGATTTTGCTCTCCCGGCCCCCACTTATAGGTTCAGGGCTGTAGTTTCAGGGATGTGAGAGACACAAGCCTGGCTTTCAGTAAAGACTGAGGCAAAGATCTCACTGATTACCCCAGCCATTTATGTTTGTAGCCAGTTTTATTTTCCCATTCTCAGGTGGTGTTTGTGTGTTGCTTTTTTTTTTTTAATTTTCAGATTAGCATTGCAAAAAATAATCTTTTCAGGATTTCAGCAAAGCAAAGCAAAGTATGAAGCAGTCCTACCCCTTCAAGCAAATGAACTGTAAGGCAGCATGGGTTTTTGTTTTTTTTTTTAGTATCTTGCACTGGGAGACAGTGAGTCCTCACAAACAAATCTAGATTAAGTTTTAAAATTAAGACTATTTTACTGCTATTTGCAATAGGAATCCTTCATATAGTTGTGTATGAAGTATTTCCAACCTTAGTGTAATCTTCCTCCTCCTCTTCCTTTTGATGTCATTTTAAAATCAAAATCCAGCCACAAGAGATTTTGGAATCAAGTTCTGCTTTACTTGGCACTAAGGGGATTTATGTAAGGTGTTATGGACAATGCTGGGCATCATGAAGGTCACTGACATTTTCCTTTGATGCATTAAGTGGTACACAGCCCATCAAGTCACAAAGTAAAGGGGTAAGATTTTTTTGCTCCATCATGTTTAGTTTCTGGACAGAAGAAGAGCACTGAGAATGGTTGGTTTACCACAGAGATTTGGCTGGATGATTACTTTAAATAAATCATACAATCAGTTCATTTACTGAGGCATACTGTTAACTCATGTTTAGAAGGGAAGTTAGGAAAAAAATTTACATTTACTGAGGCATACAGACAGTTCATTTACTGAGGCTTACTGTTAACTCATGTTTAGAAGGGAAGTTAGGAAAAAAATGCTTTGTTGTTACTTCAGGCCAGAATCTCCTAAAAATATTATTTTTGAGTGTATTACACAAAGCAAAACAAATGTTAAGAAATCCAGTAAAATTTCCTAAAATCAGCTTCAGACATTAGCCTGACAAAGAATCCAGAATGGTGATCAGAATTATATTTTAACAAAGCTTATTTCAACAAATTGCAGTACATCAGCAATAAACACATACATTAGTTGTGAAGCACTGGTCTACGTATGGTTTTTCTCTCTGGCAAGCTTTCAGATCCATGAGTTACAGTAGAACCGACTTTGGAGAGCTTACTCATTAGTAGCAGAAACAAGAAAACACATTGACTCCTTAGAAGCTATGTGAGAGATTTTCAAACAGCAGAGCCTGAAGTTAGTGCTATGTACGTTATTGAGGTCTTCTGGGTTGTAAAGGAAAAATAATCATAACCAAGCTGCAACATCATTTAGAAGCCAGTATGATTTTGAATACATTTTGTTGCTATTTCCTCTACCATATTCCCGAAAAAATAACACAGTTAATAAAAACATAATGTGTATGCAAATGAAAAAGGAATGATGGAATTTCGAAGTCCCTCACTAGCAATTAATATTTATACGGCATTTCAAAATTAGATTAAAATAAATAAATAAATAAATAAATAAGGAAAAAAAGAGAGAAACAATTTGATCTTAGTTGTTTTTTTTCCTCTGCTCTTCTGAATAAAACATATATCAGAATCATCTGACACATTAGATACCTGGCAGGACACAACTTTCACTTCTTAAAAGGCAAGGAAATTTATAGTTTCAGTTCAGAAGATGCTGCCATTCCACTCAGTGTGTGCAAATACCAGTGAGTCACAGTTCAAGTTACAGGTAAGGCTGTAATCTTCTGCTATAACTAAGATGTATAATTCAGACTAGATAGACATACCAGGACAAGCCTTCCATTAGCTAGGTTGAGAAATACCAGTAAATGTGCAACAACACTGGCATCAAGCATCAAAATTCTGCTTATAGTTAAGTAGGAAGAAAAGTTTGTGTGATATTATACACATATTATAGCTAGTGAGTTCCACACCTGCTCAAATCAACCTGTACACCTGGCAGTCATTTATACTACATACTACAGTATATGTGTTGTAAAAACATTCAAAACTGAATTCTTATTTTTTAGACATTTAAGCGTAATTTTGTGTTAAGCTGTTGTACAGGTAAGAATACTGCAAACTCTGCAATTTTCTTTTCCCAAAAGGAGAACATTTTGGAACATGAGATTTCATACATTCGAATAATACAAAGTAATAACTCATAGGAGAAGACTTGAAGCTCATGATGAAGAATCATTGTGTTTATTTATATTAAACTCATCTCAGTGTAAGCCTCAGATTTTTCCTCACAAATATCAGCATGCTATGGTATGTGATCTTGACATCCTAGCTGTCTACTTTCTACCATTACTACTACACACGTTACTCTTTCTTGACTTTTTCCAGAAATCCATTGGAGTATTATAAGAAAAGCTTCATCAAAATTTTAGCATTATTTTCCTTTCTTCTCATTAATGAAAACTCTCTTCTCTTTTGACCTTACTTTGATAATTCCATGTGTCCAGCTGTGTATTTGGGCACATGTTAGTGGGTATCTAAACTCACTGGGAAATCTTTTTTTTTTTTTAACTTTATTTTATGCATTCCAGATATTAAGAATTTGATTTTATCTTCCTAATTGTCAATTTGTTTGCACCTATTTTGCATAGATCTTTTTTCCCCTCTGCTCTTGGGAGTTTTGTTTTATTTTCATAACTAAATAAATAAATAGATAAATAATAACCAAAAATCAAAAATTAAAATAAATAAATAATAATTAAAAAAAAAACAACCAAAAAACAACCAACAGTTTATCCTCACATCAGTGATTTGGGTCAGGATTGTTAAACATGACTTGTATGTTCTGTATTGTCTTAACATATTGGTACTTAGCTTGGAACATTTACAAGGGGGATTTCATGAACAGAAGAATGTCAATTACCTTTTTCTAAACAAACTGTTCTATTTAAGAAAGCTGAGATTAGATATCCAAACTGGAGATATTCGTAAGCCCCCCTTCTCTTCTCCTGAATTATGATGATGAATTAAATAATTTTCTTTCTTTTGAAATGATACATAATAAACTATTCAGAACATAGATTCCACGAAGCATAATGTTAAGCAGATGGAGATAACATAGGAATATCTGAAAAGAATCCTAGAACAGATATAGCCAAACCAGTTCTTTGCAGTTTGAAATATATCTTCAGCATGCTTGCATTAATGGTGCCCCTGAAAAGGCATTAGAGATGCTGTTGGAAGTAAAATGTTTCTTGACACCTTGCACAGAAAGTAAGATTACAAATATAATTAAGTTTCAATAGATTCTATGTTTATTTAGGCACTATCTGTGATATGCTATGGGTGATTTGTCTTATTGGTAGTAAACAATCCTCCACATATAATACATTTCCACTTTTGTCAAAAACAATGCAAAATATTTTCTTTTTTAACTGAAGTTAATTGGGCAGTGTAACAGATCTGCCAGCGTGTATTTTGTTTTGTTCTCTCAAAACCTTTACTTACAGTGCTGTTCAGATTCAAATTCACCAAAATTCTACTGTTTTTTTCTTTAAAATACTGGAGAGAATATCCAATAGTTTCACTTGGAAACTGTATGAAAAATACTTAGAGTAGCCTTATACTAAGCAACTTAGAATTGATTAAAAATAGGTGACTGAAATTATTTCTCAGTGTAAAAAAAAAAAAGCTTTCAGTTTTTCCTTCCTCTCTGCAGGATTTCATGTTGGAAAAACAGAAATGCAAAATGATTTTTTTCAAAAGTAAGACAATAGAATTCTAAAATATACACTGATATATCTGGAATCAGAATAATAAAAAGAAATCTGTAATTCGAATTAATTATATTTTAATTAGAAAAGCAAAGTGCCGTCATCACTATTTCTGCTGTAATGTAGATCATGCTGAACAACTATGTTCTGTAAGGTAACTGGCTTATTTTGGCTATTTATTAATTATATTGGATGTATCAAAAGTAGAAAGCTCTATTCTCAGATTGTGTAAATATGCAGTATTTCACTCAAATCAGCAGTTCAGTACTAATTTACATCAGCTAGGAACTTACTCCCACAGTAACTAAGTATGCATAATTTTTGGAGCAAGCTTTCCATTTAAAAATCATTGGTATATTTTTACCATATATTCCTTTCCAATATGAATAGAGAAAAACAAAATAATCTTTAAGCATATCTCTATTACAAATAGTACAGCTGAAACTTTTATCGTGATATACTGGGGAGAAAAAAAAAAGAAAAGAAAAGAAAAAAGAGAAAAAAACCACCCACAATAACAGTTTTATGTTGGAAAATTCACCAGCTGATGAAAGATACTTAGTGTAGCCTTATAGTAAGCATGAATGTAAGAATTCAAATGCTTATTTTTGGCAAAGTAATCGCAGCAAACACAGCATGTTCAGGAATAACTCAATACAGTTAAAATTTTAACATAATAGTTAAAATAAGTATCAACAAACCAGAGTAATTTGTATGACTGTAGGATGTTTTTCCCTTCCCCACTGCTGGCTTTGAAGAACAGACTGATTGACTGCAAAGGAACTTTACAGAGAAGGACTCAGAGGTGTTGTGGTGGACATCAGTTGTAACATAAATAAGCAATATGTTGTTGCAGCAATGAAAGCTAACTATGCACATCAAGATGAGTGTAGTCACCAGGTGAAGCGAAGTGATTATTCGCCTTTATTCAGTACCAGGCTCAACTGGAATGCACTGCCCAGTTTAAAACCCTCAGATGGATGAAATTTCCTGAAAAACTGGAGCAGGTTCAACAAGATGGTCAGAGCCTGTAAAGCATGACGTATGAGAAAAGACTGAGGGATCTAGATTTGCTTTTAAGAAAAGACTGCGAAAGAGGTATCTAGTTGGTATGTTTTCAGTTACCCAGGCAGATGTTACCTCTCAGAACAATAGAGACAGAATCTACTCAGATATGCCCAGAAGAAGGACATAGACAAAGGACAAAGACAACAGATATAAATTGCAGCAAGGAATCCTGATACGACACAAGGAAACAAAAATCACTGTGACTGATTAAGCAGAAGAGAACCTACCCAGAGATGCTGTGGAATTGCCACCATTACAAGTTTCCAACGCTCATCTATAGAACACCTTAGGCAAGCTGATACAACTTTGCATAGGGTTTGCTTTGAGTAGGACACTGGACTAAGTGAGTAGTTTCCTTCCAACCTAAGTTATCCCTATCTACAGAAATGAACAAATTCCCTTCTGACTTTCATTAGTAAAAACAAAATATGAAGAGCTTGATAAGCCTCAACCAGTAAGCAAGCATATTTCATCTGTATCACAGCTTTCGTGACTAATCAACTGTTTGTTAAATTGTCACCAACTTTGCATTTCCCATTTTAGCGTGCATTTAACACCGATGAAGCAATCTTATGTCTCAAACAGAGGAAGGATCAGATCTTGAATTGATTTAACCTTAATGCTCGCAATGCCTCAAGCTGAGACTCGCAAGGCTAAGCAATCTTTTTCTTCATTTTAAAACTTACTTCAACATATTTGCATCCTTAATACGTGCAGGAAGATTGTATCATGAATCACTCCCAGATGAATCATTTTTTCTTGATAACTTTTCGATTTCTTTACCATTTACCATCAAGGTGTTTCTTTAGTGATTTGCAGTATTTAAAAGAAATTTGTAGAATTGAGAATTTGTAGTATTTAAAAGAAAGAAATCTCTAAATGATGAGCAATATCATATAATGTCTATCCACAGGCCTGTCTTGCAAAGGGCGCTTCAGAGAGGCTTCAAAGATATTGAAATATGCTGAGTACTGTTACAGAACTGGGGCATTAAACTGTCAGACCATGATTCCATTCCTGCTACTTTTAAATGGAGATGAATTTCTTTGTTGCATCCAGAATCCTGTGTGCTACTTGACAAATAATTTACTTCTTAATTTAGTTTCTTATCCTCTGCAAAGACACTGAAGTGATAAGTTCTACATACTATAATAAGCATGTACAGCTGTCACAAAATCTGTATGAGGTACTGAATTCAAACTGTCTGAATTTTTTTTTTACTATACTTGCAAATGTACCCACATTAATGTTTTCATTTGGATCAGGAGTATTTCTCTGGCTTTTTTTCTTTTTTTTTTTTTTCGCAATATAAAACAGTCTTACAGTACACAAATTTAATTTCTTTGGATGAAACTAATCTAGTAGGGACAACCCAAAAGCTTAGCCATGTGCTCCAGCTACTAAAGGATGCTGAATCCCTGGGACCAACCTGAAGCTGGTCTGAATTATGACTGTCAAAACTCTCAAAAGAGAGTAAGTATTGTGGAAGGGGAGGAAAAAAGGGGAAGGGAAGGAAGAAAAGAAAGGGATGGGAGTTGAAGAGGGAAAAGAGAAAATAGAAGAGGAATACACAATAGAAAGTAAGTGAAGGGAAGGAAAGGGGGAGAGGAGAGGAAGGGAGAGAGGATGAATGGAAGGGAGGAAGTTCACCTTCAGTGACAATAAATATGTTAGAATAAACAACATTTATAACAGAAAAATAGTTCTAACCTTGTAACTTCTTATGTGTGGCAAATTCCCAGACTACTCTTCCCTTCATTCATACCCACAGCTCTTCAGAGAAAAAAATTCCTCACCTCTTTAAGAAGACAGAATTCTTGTCTTCCTCAGAACTGTGTCAGCAGGGTAAACGAGAATATTTTGATCACAGCAGCACATTTCAAAATTTATTTTAAAAGTCCTGCAGTTTAAAATCATAGATTTCTACCTCAGTTCTGCGTTATTTCACACTGTAAAATCTGTAGTATCTGTGTCATGTGACCTCTTTTCCTCTCTTCCATGCACTACAACCACAGGTTGAGATGCATGGTTTACCATGAGGCACTAAAAAATTCAACTTTTGCTTTTGGGAAATATGATATATGATGGATTTCTTCTCTCTTCTCTGCACAAAAGGACATACAACAGCTAAACCGTGTAATTATCTATCATAGTGATCAAATAGTTTTAACAAAATACCTAAGGCAGAATCTACGGACGGGAAAACAACTCTCAGAAAAGACCCTAGATGAAGACGTTTCAGGATAGAGAATATATGTTTTCCTATTAGAAAATCATCTGAACTGAATTCTTGCCATCAAACTTAAACTAAATATATATTCAAACATTTAAACAGTGTACATTCTTTACTGTGAAATATTCAAAGATGGTCCAGTACGTTCTACACCTTCAGAACAAACTCATAAAATGATAAAAGCAAAAGAATAACAGGAAAATTTGCACATGGACTGAAAATGCAATACAAAAATGTCACAGAATCACAAAATTGTAGGGTTTGGAATTGACCACAGGATGTCATTAGACTGCTTTATTTAGTATAAGCATGTCTGACAATATACATGACCTCACAGTACTGCACAGAAATTAGCACAGAAATCTCCTAGAAGCTTCAGGGCACAAACTCTACACGCAAAAATAATTGCTACCCTGTCAAAACCTGACTCAATGACTGCACACTCCTACTATCAGATCAAGCAATAACCTGGAGACAGAACAGTGTAGTAAATACAGTGCTATCCTGAGTCAACTTCAGAAAACAGCTTAACTGACTTAGTTTAATCTTGTGATACATTAATCATTTTCTAAAATGCAAGCTCTTAAAAATTGCAGCACACCTAGACTAACCTGCTTTCAACATATTGATGGAAACAGATTAAGTGCAGCAGAAGCATCTACACGCTGTGCTGTTAATTTAAGCCAAGAGAAGAAGAGTGCTTTTAAATAGCAGTGTGAAAATCACATTGATCGTTCTTTGTGGTGTAAATCTTCATAACAAGATTTCCTGTTGAAGTACATACTGGAAACATTTGTTATGTCTTTATTACACTTGTGCAGTGTCCCAGCACTTGCATAGTGAAGACATATGTGCACAGTTAGATTCATACTATGTTAGGAGATGAAATGGCAGGTTGGTAATACTGGGGCTACTGATTAGATTTAAAATGATTAAAACTGTAGGAAAGAAAACAACAACAGAAAACATTCCTATCTTCACTTTACTAGTATTCAGCCTTGAGATTAATTGCAAAGATGCCAAGAAATCTGGATTGGTATGGCTTGATTTAAAACAACTTAGTATCAACTACTGTTTATCCTATGCTAGAATGCATAGTAGATATTAAGAAAAGATCAGAGAGTAGTAAAAATGGAAGCTAATGCACAGGTACTTATCTTCAGAAAAACATCTGAGATGGCTGAAATAGCAACCTACTTTATGATCCTTGTGAGAAACCAAAGTTCTCTGTGGTACTCAGTTTATGACAGAAGCTTTGAAAACACTGAGAAACCATTTGTGGATCTTTAATCACTGTATGGATTTACCACTTGACATAGCAGGCAGTGTCTGAGAAAAACCTTTACTGACTTGCAGTGAACTCTAGAGCAACCAAACAGGATACAGACAAGACCAGAACAGTATCTGCTGTAGTCTTCAAAAATTGGTAATCAAATATTATGCTACAATAGGCAGAGTTAAAATAGGTCATTATCATAGCCGGGGGGAAAAGAGAGATGTAATCAGTTGAATTCATGTTTGATTAAAAAGTAAACACTTCTGAGACCAAAACTTCTTACTAAAAACAGGTTTACTTCTATAGAAAAACTAAAAAAAAACATGTATTTTGAGCTAGGTGACAGTGGAAAATTTTTGTCAAGTTAAATTGATAAGTGTTTCCAAAGCCTTTTAAGAAAAAACAGTCTTGATCCCTTAAGCCTAGTAAACATGCAGGTAGTCTTTGTGTATGTGCATTGCCAATAGAACTCGACATACTATGCTGTACTTCTACCAAATGAATATTCAAGCCATTTCAAATTGCCTTGTGTAATATTCATACACTATCAAGAGGACTTTCTCATGATCAGCACATATTTCTCCTATTTTTACCTTGTTTACTGCACACTCCTTTACAGTGATTACAAGGACTACTTCTGAGACTGAAAATTTCCACTTTACAGGAAAATGGATGTGAAAGCTAAAGTAATAACAGCGATTTCTACAGCTTCTACCTCCATTTCACATTTCTGTAGGCAGCGAAATCAACAGTCATTGCCTAGGTGTTAAAGTTACACACTTAATTGAATAATTCTACCCACCTAATGGTTTACATTTGTAGTAATGAAGTCATTGACATTCCAGAATTTAAAAAGTTGTTTGCAATCCATTCTATACAATTTTTTCTTACAAAAATAGAAAAAAGTATCCATTAAATATCTATGTTGTAATTTTTTAAAATTTGAAGTAAGGGGTAATCTTAAATATTTCTTCAGCTTTGTTTAAACTACGTTTTTTACCATGAAAGTTCTTCAGAATCAGAAGCTGCTAAACTATAAATATGTCTAGTTCAAGGCAATTACAGTAATATCTTAAAATGAGGAAGGTGAAGTGTAAATATTAAAGATTTAAATAACAATTGTCATAGTTGACAATATTATTTTCAGAGATCTCAAATTACCTCCATAAAATAGGCTTTGCATTGTGATGCAAATTGGCCTTAATATTGGACAATAATACCATAAGGCAAAGGTCCAGATTCTCTACAGATCATCCAGGAAGAGCTGGGACCCAGAGAATAGCATACATAACACTGGGTACACAATGCAGAGTCACCTGAACTAACACACAACCTCCATCGAGCACTGCATATATGCAGAGTACATGCATGGAGCAGGTAGATATTTTCTGAAGGACTGTGCCTGCTGAGAGCAGCACACTGTAGAGCAGGGGAGAAGTGTGAGGGAGGAGTGGAGGAGAAGAACAGTTGTGGACTTCATCTTATTTTTATTCTGTCTTATTGAGAAGGAGGAGAGAGAGAATACCTGGGTGGGCACTAAGAAACGAGCTGTCCAGAGTCAACCCATCAAACCTGGAAATAAATCTTTGACAGAAATTTTGAGAAAAGAAAAAGAATATCCCAGAAACTGATGAGCAAAGTTTGCTTGAGTTCCTTCCTTCTTTAAGCAACTTAAGTTTTTCTAGTTCTTACATCTCTTCTGATTTATACAGCAGGCAGTGGTATTGCTTGTTCTTTTAAATCATACATGTTTCATGGAGGTTTACAAGAAACATGTTCAATAATATCATTGTGGATGATTGTTTGGGTTGAGCTGCAGTTCGGTTGCTGGTGTGACAATATGAAATATGAACTACTGACTGCATGGCAGCATGTGTTTGTATGATTATTTACGTGTTGAGGAACTGAGTTAAAAGTCTTAGAAATTAAAAGTAGACTTTTTCTGTCCTAAGAAGCACTTACTTTTCAGGAGTAAACTATTAACCATCTCCACAGTTTAAACATAACACATTCTTCAATACACTGCAACAAAATCAGTGTCACATAAAAGTCCTTCTGGAACTGCTTCTATTGACAGGTACAACTGGTAGTTCACATCTGAATAAGCATTGCACTGTCATTTACATGTCCTACTTAATGAAACATTCAGACTAATGATTTTACCTGATGTGCCTTCAACTTCTCCATTGTATCTTCTGTTCCACAGCCTAGAGAAGGCAAAGAGAAGATGATAACCTCCAAGCAATGTAGTAGAGCAATGTAACCTCCAAGATAAAGTAGTAATGCTATGTGGAGATCTGGAAACCATATTTCATTAAATTAATATAACTAAGATTATGAGAAAAAAAAATAAATTGGTATTTGCATGGGGTTTCTATTACCTAAAATGCAATGTCAAATGCAGTGTCAATGCTTACCCTTGATTATTTCCTGCGTTTGTCTAGAAATGAATTTTCTTATCTTCATATGAAACAAAAGAAGAAATAGCCTTTAAGAAAAAAAGGAATTCTAAGTGACTGTTATGTGAAAGAGTATACTAAAGTGCCAAACATACATAGAAAAACTGGGGAATAAGAGGCAGAGTTTTTTTACTCATTGCAACAACAGAAAGAGAATTTCAGAGTAGAAAAGAGATTCTTAAAGTTTTTTTAAGCAACTTGTTCATCAAATTGTAATTTTACACATGCTTACATGTATGTGTGAGAACCCAGAGTGATAATGATTGTTCAGAACCTAAAAAGCCTCATAAGGCAAACAAACAAAAAAGAAGTGGTTTTCCTTCATTGTTCTGCTTAAGTCACTTGAATAATCATGTAATGCAAAAACCTGCCACTTGCTCTAGTTATTTTTGGAAGATTCTTGTAATTCATACATTATATCATGCATCATTCATTAAAGGCTTCCCTTGAAGGAAAAGGAAAGTATGGCACTGACAAGAGAATATATTAATCGAGTCTGATGAATCACAATACTATGGGCAAAATTCCTTAGTGCTTGTTAGTTCATGTCTGACAAGGCTGTGAGTTCTGGCATTCCTAGGCCATGTTAAGACATTTTCAGCTAGTTGCAACAGTTCAGTACACACCTTGATCTAGGCTTAGTGTGGGTGAGTAAGAATATTTATGTTTTTTTTATGAACTCATTTATAAAGGTCTTTCTGAATCACTGAAGATGAGCTTTTAATCCAGGCAGGGCCTAAGGGAAGTTATCTTTAAAATCTTACTTAGTTTAGTTATGGGATTGAATCAGCAAAAGACATTGAAAGAAAAGTTTGAAGACAATGCTCATCAGCAAGCTGACATGGCAGCCAACCAAAATTCTGCAGCAAATAAGGATGAATGTTAATTTTCTAGAGAGGATAAAAAGCAATTTTTTTCCTGTTCATGTATTAGTTAATATAATAACTGGCTGTTATTTTCAATTATTCTTCATTATATTTACCTCTTGTAACCCAAGACAAACCAAAAGCCCAAGAAAGAAAGGACACACCCACACACTTCAGTGATGGATAAAATAATGGAAGCTATGTCAAAATGTCAGATACAACCTGGTAATACAGCACCAGGATATCAGTACATTGAGAAGAAAGGTTAAATTATCCTCTTATAATGATTGTCCTGATGGAGCTACATTATACTCAGGATTAATAACTTTTCATGGCACTTGGACAATGAAGAACGACCTACTCAAAAGTACTCAAGACTGAACTTGCACTAAGAGGACTGGTCTGTGGCCCACCTGTTTTCTTCCCTGTGACTTTTCCACAGTCCAAACAATTGAGCCTGGGCTATCATACTACTAGTAGATTCTTCCTCTTTAAGATGGCAGCTAAACGTCACAGGGGTTTTCCCTTTCCTGCCTTCCTTTGCTTTTTTTAAATTAATATTACTTTATTATTATTATTACTATTATTTTCTTGCTCCTGAAACTTACATAGGAATTCAGCCACTAACTAAAACAGTGGATTTACTTGCTTCCAAATCTTGCACTACCTAGAATTAATTTATCTGTTAAATGGATGTTTGCAAAATCTCTACTTACTATATAAATCCAAATCTTTTTTAGACTTTATAGAAACTCTTTTTATCTGGTCACTTGTCCCTCTGTTTCAGATGGGAAAAAAAAAAAAAAAAAAAGCTCATGATTAGTTTTATCTGGAGCTCGCTCTCAGTCAAAGAAGTCACTCACCTGCCAACCCTTTCAAGTACTGGTGAAAGTAGTAAAGAGCTAAGCAATTTCATTTGATTACATTGCTTGACAATGTGAAAGGGGAGGAAGAAATAAGGGAAACCAGTCGCTGTGTTTATTTTTCAAAGTGAAAAGAATTCTAAAGAGTTACAGACTGGAAAAAAGGATAACTGCCAGAGTCTCAATGAGCAGAAAAGTGTTTATGTTGGTCATCAGTTCACATTCTGTTTGTTTGGAGGGACTACTTATTATAGGGAATAAAAAGTATTTAAGCAATGCCTTACTGTTAAAAATGATGTGCTTGTTTACATCGCTTTATTGACCTATACTTAAAATGTCTTAAATTACCAAATACTTCTGCAAATCTCAACTATCACAAATAAACACACACTTTATTTGTGTGCGTACACGTGTGTACCAGGTTTAATAGTATTACATTTCCTAGCATATCTATGCTATTATTTGTATAAACATTGCTTTATATCTATCTTGGGGCCTTTTACCTTGTTCCAGGATATGATTTTCAAAAATACAAGAAAGATTACCATGTAATCATCTCTAGTAATTTTTAAGAATGATATACTCAAAAGTGACTGAGACAAGTTAGAAATATACGTAATTAGTATTGTTATTTTATCTGTAATACACAGGTGAAGGCAATTCAGCTGTGTGACCAGAAGGGGTGGTGGACCCTGGCTGCACCTCTTCTAGACCCCAGTAAGGGGCTGACTGCCACTAGGGAAGGACCTCCGATTGGAGATCCCTTCTTTGTGGAGTCTTTCATCACAAGCCTGAATCTTTAAATATGAGTGAGCATTCCTTCTCTGTTTGTTTCTTTCCATTTCTCCATGATTTTCTTTCCAACCATAACAACATTTGAGTCCTGCATTTGGCTGACTAATAAAGGGATTAAAGAGAACATGCTCTAAAATGGAACCTAACTAGTCACTGTTTTCTCGAGTTCAACCCATCAGCCCATTCATTGTCTTATATTCTTGTCTGCTGAACATACTGTCCAGAAGGCTACTATGTCCTATACAGTATTGAAAGCTTTGTTGAAATTCAAAAATATTATATCAACTGCTTCCTTTTAGCAAAATGGGTGGGTAGACTTGCCATAAACGGAGGCTAAGTTTTTTTAAACAGGATTTTAACCCTATGAACCCATGTTGGCTATTGCTAATGGCTACATTGTCTTTCAGGTGTTTTTCAAAAACTCTCAGAATACTCTTCTTCAGAATACTATGTAACTTTGTAAGGCACTTAGTTGCATCTGACAGGCCTGTATTTACCAGGGTCTTCTTTCTTGCCCTTCTTGAATACTGGGACACTGAACAGGCGAAGCTTGGGATACTGAAGAGACAAGGTAGACTCGTGTCAAGCTCACTACTGGACTTCAGTAGAGCAAACTTTGATCTTTTTGAGGATGTGCTCAGTAGAGCAATGCAGGGTGAAGACCTGAAGGGAAGAAGGCACCAAGAACAGCAATGCATCCTAATAAAGTTCATTTACGTCAGTCTTCTTCCCCTACAGCTTGCCTTTCAGGAACAACCTGTTCTTGTGCCTTTAAGACTTCCACTTTGAGGAGCATCCAGGCTTCCTGGACCCTTTTACCCTTAAGGAGTGACTCCCAAGGGACCTTTGCAACAAGCATCCTGAACAAGTCAAAGTCTGCCCCCTGTAAGTTCAAGATAGCAGTTTTGTTAGTCACCCTTCTGACCCCTCCAAGAACAACTCTACAATTTCATGGTTGCTCTGCCCAAGACAGTCCTCAGCCTTCACTTCTCCCACCAGTCTTTCTCTGTTAGTGAAGAGCAGGTCTAGCAGGGCAATACCCCTGGTAGGCTCTTGTACCAGCCGTGTAAGGAAGTTATCTTCTCTGCACTCTAGAAACCTCTTGGGCTGCTTTCTCTGCACTGTATTGTATTTCTAACATATATCAGGGAAGTTGAAGTCTCCCGTGAGAACTAGTGTTGGTGAATGTGCAACTTCTGCAAGCTGCTCATAGAATGCCTCGTCCATCTCTTCATCCTGATGCAGTCTATAACAGACTCCCAGCAAGATGATGCCCCTACAGGCCTTCCCCCAATCCTTACCCATAGACACTCAACTTTATCATTATCAGTGTTCCTAAAATACAAATTCATTTTTATTACAAACACTCAAAGAAGCCTGATTGAATTCTTGCTAAAATCTGAAGTTGATTTCATCAGGAAAAAAACTATTGAAGCTATTGAAAAAAAGCTATTGAAAACCTCAGTTGTAGTCACAAATTGTAGTGGAAATGCTAAGTCACAGCCTAAAACAGTGATTGACACCTGGCAGGAGCTCAGATGTGTGTAATGCACCTGAGTAACCAGAATGGGTGGAGTCAGGATCCATCCCTTCTCAGACCTCATTTAAGGGTTGGCAGTGCAGGTGAGGGTATCTCTCTGAAGGTCCTTGCATACTTGAGGCCTTTGGAAGGTAAGCAGCATCTTTTCCTTATTTCTCTGCTTCCTGCTGTTGTCTTTGAGTGAATACATGCTTGCTGAAGCCTGAGATCTTGCTACTCTGCTATCTCTGCTGTGCTTCCCAACACTAGTTAAATATAATTTTATCCTGTACCAACAAGTGCTAATGGTAGTTTGCCTATAGATAGTAGAACAGGCTCACAGAGAACAGAAGCAGGCTTTTAGTTGTTTTGTAACAAGAGGAACAGAAAAATATCTGAAGATCTATGAGCAAATAGTCTGTTATTCTGGTCTCAGTGGGGGACAATACCCTTGCTGCCAGCAATCCAGCCAAAGTCTCACATTAAAAGCCAGCCTCATACGTAAGCAGTTAGAAAAATACTTGCGTGGTTGATGCTACCACAATTTCATCCTGAAAGTCCTGTTCTCTTAATGAGCTTTATTTATTCTATAATGTGTGTAAGGAAAATGTAAGTAAATGAGTGACTCCAGACATAAGGATACAAATGCAAATCATCTAATGAGTCAAGAATTTTGATAAAGCTCAAATTTTAGCAGGCATATGACTGGAGGGGGGGGGAACCCACACATTTCTAGAATGTCTTCTCAGGAAACTTTGGAAGTGTCTACATGGCATGTATAGTGAAAGTGTGAGAGACTTTGAGCAAGTCAGTCTAGGTTCAAAAAATGAATGCTGTTACATCACTTAATATAATGCCCTGTTTTTACAGTCTTCTCTCCTGAGAAGGCAGGGTTCCAGACTAAGAGGCTTTGAAGCTTCTTTTTTTTTTTTTATGTAATGCTACCTGACTTGCATACAGATTAGATGTCTGTGCTGAGAACTGTGTCCTTTATTACAAAAGAAAAATACAACTGTTTCTAAGCAGGAAACATTACACAATATGGCTCTAGTGAGATAAATAGAAAAATGTCTCCTCAAATATTCCTGAAGGAAGAGAAATTTCCCTATTGCTTCTACCAAATATTTCATAAAGACTTTCATGTTGTTTAAGTGTGGTAAAAACTGTTTTACAGAATTAGTGCATACTTTGCTCAAAATTTTCTCTGTGTTTCTCAGATTTATGTTATACTGGCACTTGGGCATTAATTTTATCTGATTCTGAAGTATATTTTGGGGATCTGCCTCTGTCACAGATATAATGCTAGCATGAATAGCATAAGTGCAAGTTCTATCAAGAAAAATATTATAGAACAAGAAAAATGGACTTTAAGGAAGAAATACTATGTAAATATAAATGTCTAACTTGCTAGGGTAAACAGTGAAATATTGGTAGCTTCCATTATATACCATTCATATGCACTGTTCATTCAAACTATACTTCAAACTGCTAAGATTTCTCATCTATTACAATACTGTATCCAAATCAGATGAGCAATTGTGTTTAAAATAAAATATTCAAGTTGGCACTGAGATCTACGATAGAATTAGTTTCTATTGAGTATGGGTTAATGTGAATGTTGCATAGCAGCTGGAAGTACAGCAGAGAATATTGCATTTCTCACTAGTTTTGTTTTTCCTTTAAAAATACAAATTCTCAGCCTCTGCGAGGGGAAGTCTTGTGCCCTAAACACACATTCTTCAGTCTTTGCAAGTCTGAAGATTAACCACAGGATCTCTCCTGCTCATTCTTTAAACAGCTGGGATTCTATCCTGAAATTCAGCATCCCGACTTTGTTCTTCACCATGCCTACTTATCTTGAGATCATGAACGCAAACAGGACTTGGTCATTACAACCCAGCCTTGTAAATTTAAAATAGTGTTGGTTTTTTTTCCCCACTCTTAGTTACAATCAAAGAAAAGCCACAGTCCATCATAACTGTCAAAGATAAAATGTAAAATCTCTTTAAATTCCATACAAGTGAATAGAACTATACACACCGGCTGGAGACCTTGCTCAAGTACACTGCTATTCAGCTAAGAATAGCCAGCTTCTGTCCTTAGCCTCTGTTATAAGGTCATCTCAAAGGAAGGTAATAAGTTTCTTTTTATATAAATGCATGCTTAAATGGGGGGAGGGGGAGGGGAGAAGGGGAGGAAAGAAGTTTTTTTTTTTTTTTTCTTTTTTTTTTCCTGAAAAGTATTTCAGTAAGAGAACAATGAAAATGAGAGTTCAATTACAGAATAATTTTTTTTTTTTTTTTCACACTAAAAATTAGAAAGCATAAGCAAAAAAGCTACCAGTTTATCAGCAAAGATGTTTTGGCTGTGCAGAAATTCAACATTGGGTGTTGGCAGCTAAGTAAGTTTCCATTCTCACCAATTTAAAAAGTTGTTGGGAAAATAGGATCAAAGAATCCTTGGAACTGGGAGGGACCTTTGAAGGTCACCTAGTCCAAGTCCCCAAACAGGAACATACACAGCTAGATCAGATTGCCCAGAGCCTGATCATCTTGCCTTAACAGTCTCCAGGGATGGGGCATTTACAGTATCTCTGGGCAGCCTGTACTAGTACCTCACGACCCACACTCTAAAAGACTTTTTCCTTATATCTATCCTTAATCTACCCTCTTTAAGTTTGAAACCATTCCCCTTGTTACTTCACAACAGTCTGCTAATGAGTCTGACATCTTCCTTCCTGTAGCTTCCCTTTAGATATTGAAAGGCCCTACTAGGTTACCTCACAGTCTTCTTTTCTCCAGGCTGAAAAGCCCCAGTTCTTTCACTCTGTCATTATAGGAGAGGTGTTTTGTCCCTTCGATCATTTTTGTGTCCCTCCTCTGGAAGCACTCCAACAAGCAGGTCTATGTCTCTCCTGTACTGAGGACTCTACGTCTGGACACAGTACTCCAGGTGAGACCTTATCAGCACAGAGTAAAGGGGCAGGATCTCCTCCCTCAATCTGCTGGCCATGCTTCTTTTGGTGCAGCCCAGGCTTTGGATGGGTTTCAGGGCTGTGAGAGCACTGTTAGCTCATCCAGCTTCCCATCCACTTGCACCCCTAGGTCTTCTTCGGCAGGACTGTGCTCAACCCTTTCATCCCCCAGCTTGCATTGGTAAAGGGCGTTGCCTTGACCCAGGTGCAAGACTTTGCACTTGTATTTGTTGAACCTCATGAAATTCACCTGGTCTCATTACTCAAGCCAGTCTAGGTCCATCTGGATGGCATCCTGCCCCTCTGGTGCGTGAACTGCACCTCTCAGCTTGGTGTCATGTCACTGATGAAGATATTAAAGAGTGTCAGTCCCAGCACTGACCATTCATCACCAATCTCAATCTGGACATTAATCTACTGACCACCACTCTCTGGACTCAACTCTGCAGCCATTTTTTTCATCTACTGAACAGTTTACCCATCAAGTTAATGTCTTTGCAATTTGAAGAGAAGGACATTCTGGAGTACTCTGTCAAAGGCACTGTAGTCTGAAGTCCAGAAGGCCACTGAGTTGCTAAAACAGGACTTGTCCTGTTCTCCCATATCACCTCCCTGTCTTCTGCTTCCAGGAGGATCTGCTCAATTCACTTCCTCAGCACAGAAGTGAGACTGACAGGTCACACAAACTAACAGGTGTAGATAAGTTTCCATAACCGGTGAAGCTAAATAGATCAGGATACTCAGACAGGAAAAGAAATAGTGGAGAGAAGTTGTGTAGAGGTCAATAAAATAACAGATGTGTTATTTTACAATGTGAGAGTTAGAATAAATCTCTACTTCCCCAAGTAGCTTACAAAAAAACTGAATACAAAAAAAGTAGGCTTTATCTGTAGAACTTAATGTGAACTTAGTGGAAATCAAAAGTAAGAGGGAGAATCAAAAGGAAAGAATAAAATCAGATACTTGATTCAGGTCCCGAAGAATGTAGAAAAGAATAAGAAATTATGTATGTATAGTTGATGGTCAGATTTTCATGGCATCTTTTTCCTCCACTTCCAAAAAACCCCACAAGATCAATTTGAACTATATTTCTTCTACTCAGTTTATTTGTGGTAATTTCTAATATAGGAGTCCCAATACTCTATCTCAGCCGAAGCCTGGACAACAGCTGATAGTCTCTTCATTTGATTAGTTAACATTAGATCTCATGAGTTGTAGAGTGGGGGAAAAAAAAAATAAATCAAATTAGTGGATGTAAAGAGAAGCATACAGTTTTAATTTCTAAGATCAGCTGCAGTGAAATACTTTATGGAAGGAAACCTGTCAAGTACTTCAACATCCTAGTCAAAACAGACCTAATAAGATCAGGTTGCCCAGGTCCAGTCAAGATGTGAACTGGGTTTGGAGACCCTATATTCTCTCTGGATAATCTGTGCAGGATCCAACCACTCTCATGAGTTTGGTTTTTTTTCTAATATCTTGTCAAAATTTCTGATGTTCCAACACAGGTGGAAAACCATCTACAGGCCTGTCAGCCTGAACTCAGTATCAGGGAAGGCATGGAGCAGATGGTCTTGAGAGCAATCACACAGCATGTGCAGGACAACTAGGTGATCAGGCCTAGCCAGCATGGGATCATGAAAGGCAGGTCCTGCTTGACCAACTTGATCTACTTCTATGATAGAGTGACCCACCTAGTAAATGATGGAAAGACAGTAGATGCAGTTGATATAGACTTTAGTAAACCCTTTGACTCTGTCTCCTGCAGCATCCTCCTGCAGGAGCTGGCATCCCATGGCTTGGACAGGTATATCCTCTGCTTTGTAAAATCTGGCTGGATGGCCAAGATAGTAGAGTTGTAGTGAATGGACTTAAATCTAGATGGCAACCAGTGACAACTGTTACTTCCCAGGGGTCAATAATGGGGCCAGCCTTGTGTAATGTATTCTTGTCCAACGTGGTAGGTTTTGAGGGAGGTGAATCTTTTTCTTTCTCTTGAGTTGAGCCTCCCTTAGTCAGAAGGAGTCGTTACTGTGATGGAGTCATCCAAGACTCAGAGGAGTAATACACATCGATTTGAGATGTGTAAGAGCTTTCCTAAGAACAAATAATACTCTATTTAAAGGTAAAACTGGCTATTTGCTAATTACAATTAATAACCATTACAAAAAAGACAATGGTAGGCACTGGCTATTACAAAGAATAAAAGAAGGTAAAGCAATAAGATAGAAAATGGGAGGAGAAAGGTAGATATACGAGCAAAGTGGCTCACCATTCCTCAATCCAGCAATGTCTTGGTGTGAGTTGCTGATTTTCTGTAGTGGTGGGTTGGTCAGTTGACAATTCCTAATGATGACAGTACAAATTCTTACTTATAGATCAAAGTGGTCAAGCTTAAGCTTTTGGAGTGACGGCTTCTGACTTTGGAATCTCAGCAGTGACTCCTTTGTTCCTGCCTTCCAGGCCTTGTGAATTTAAGGCAGTAGGTTAGAGGAAGCAGAGAGACTCCAGCTTGTATCTTGCCTTCAAAGGCATCATCTCCCATTCTCCTGTACCAAGCTGATTTAATTTGCTCCCAGGCCAAGTCTTCAGCCAATAAACACTTCTGGGCCCTCCTATTTAAAGGCAAACAACTCTAAAGAAACACTTTAAAGTGTAAAACTGTCTACAAAGTGATGTTGATTACCTCATGTTGGTTTGAAACTCTGTGCCAGCCTCAGACAAATGTCTTTACTGATGATCTGGACAAGGGAATTGAGTGCACCATCGGTAAGTTTGTTGATGATGCCAAGTTGGGAGGAAGTGTCTGTCTTCCTGAGGGTGAGAAGGCCCTACAGAGGAATCTGGACAAACTGGATTGATGGGCAGAGGTCAACTGTATGAGGTTTCACAAGGCTAAGTCTGACATTTTGGTCACAGCAACCTAGTGCATCACTACAGGCTTGGGGCGGATTGACAGGAAAGCTGTAGGGAGGAAAAAGACCTGGAGTGTTAGTCAACAGCCATCTGAAGGTGAGCCAGCACTGCACCCAGGTGGCTAAGGAGGCCAACAGCATCCTGGTTTTATCAGAAATAGCTTAGTCAGTAGGCCTAGGGAAGTGATCATCCCTCTCTACTCAGCACTGGTGAGGTTGCGCCTGGAGTAATGCATTTGGTTTTGAGTCTCTCACTAAAAGAAAGACCTCAGGGCTTTGGAATGTGCCCAAAGGGCAGTGAAGCTGGTGAATGGTCTGAAGTGCAAGTCTAATGAGAAGCTGCTGAAGGAAGTGAGGCTGAGGCCTGAGAAACTGTGTGGGAACAGAATTAGGACAGCTGTCTTAAACTGGTCAAAGGGCTATTTTATACCATATGACATCACGCTAAAAGAGAGTTTTGAAGGGGTTGGGAGTTCATCTGTCTCTCTTCTGCATGCCTGGGGGCTAGTTGGGCATCTGCTAGGGGGTGGTGAGCAATTGCTTGTGCATCTGTGTAGTCATAACTGCTATTCTTCTCCTTTTTTTCAATCTTATTAAATAGCTTTTATCTCAAACCATGAGTTCTACTTTTTTTTCCCCCCAGTTTTCTCCACCTTTCCAATGATATGCAGGGAAGTGAGTGAATGAATATGTGGTGCTTAGCCACCTGCTGGGTTAAACTACATCAGCTCTGTTTTCGCAATTCAAATCCTGAAGGAAACAGAGAAGCTCAGCTACTGCTCAGGGCAGCATAAAATCACTTTATATAAAAGATATGAAAATCTTATTTTATTGAAAATCCCCATTTAAAAATAATGGCAGACAAAGCATAGCTGATTTAAACAGCAGCTCTTGAAGAAGCTGTATAACCTATCGTATACCTGCAAATAAACTCTAGCAAGCTAGTGAACTCTATCAGTGATAGACATTCGGATATTTGTCAAAAGTTGGCTCCAGAGATTGAAGTTAAAATGTCCATAGAAATGATGGCATCACCATTGTGACAGGCTTTAAATGGAGCAACAAAAGGAGCTATTATGTTTCCTATAGCTCAGCAGGTGTGTAGCAGTACAAATGGCATTCTCAGAGGAATTCCCTTACATGAAATTTAATCAAACTCAGAATGAGTGTTGAGTCTACTATTTCACTGCCTGAGAAATGAAAAGTGAATGAATGCTCATTCAATTTATTTTGCGAATGATCTGAAAGAAAAATAATTTTGAAAATCTACCAATTACTAATATTAGTTCATCTCAATTTCATTGTCACTTTTCTTTTTTCTCCTGCTTGATTTGTGTCTTATACGTTTATCCTTCAGCAAAGTTCTGAAGCCCAATTAATTTGAAAATATTTAAATCTAAATGCTTGTGTATTTTGTTTTATTTTACTGTAGCCAACTTTAAAAACAGAAAATTCAGAGAAGATTGCACAGATCCAAAGCCAAAATCCCAGCTATATATTTACCAGATACCTCATATCCTGACATTGTCAGAATTTGTTTGTCAGTCTTAATTTCACAACAAGTTAAAGTATAACTAACTATTGAAAACAATTAGAGTGATTGTTTAGTAAAAACAGTAGTTATGCAAGTTTCCCTTTTCTTGCTCTCTAATGGAGAGAAAGAAAAGGAAATGCATCACAAAACTTGTATGCCCTATCAGCTTACTCTTTACAAAGCTTTGATTCATGTTGGTGTTTATCAGTACAGTTCCTATCCTGGAATCTCCTGCCTTGACCGTGAGACATTTCACAGTCACATTTCACACTGCATGTGTGATGAGGATGATTCATAATTCTGTAATCCCACAGTATCTAATCCAAACAAAGTGTGTCCCTGTATCTGTTCGTGATTCTCAGCAGGTCAAGATACGCAGGATACATTTCCTGTAAGCGTCTATTGAAGTGTTCTTCCTTTCTATACAAGTGGAAGTATAAAGCATATTTTAGCTCCCACAACCTAAAACAAAGACTGGATATTAGTCATCATGCAAATAGGCTCTAGTTTCTTTCTTTCTTTTTTTTTTTTTTCCCAAGTCCTGTGTCACTAGAATAACTGAGTCCTCTCAATTCCCAGAAATGTGGTAAAAATTAGGCTGGAAGGAGGAGATAGATGAAAGAGTGAGGAAAAAGTAAAAACAGACTAAATAGCTATGACTAATAAAATAAGCAGAAAGAGGAATAACTGATATATATTTTGTTTTAGTACATAATGAAAATGTGGTGGTGTTAGAACAGCTTGTTAATTCTGCACATCTAAAGTGTGATGGCAAATTCATGAAACAGTCCTGGATTAGATTCAGTATTACTGGAAATTTTGAAAATGATGTGGTGAAATTATACTAGCAGTAGCATATCATACCAAAAATCCAAACCATCACATAATGAAAAAATGTTTCCTTGTTTGAAACACACACACAAAAAAAAAACCTCATCAAATGTACATGGAAAAATTTAAGTGCTATATGAATTGAGCATCATAGAATCTTTTAGTTTTACACTGAATAACAGTATTGTTATTACAGATAAACACAGCACACAGCCACGTATTTAAGAGAGTATGCCCAAACCAAAGAGAATTGCAAACAAGTCTCAGAGCAAATGAGCCTAACTGAGACCCTGTGTTTGTTAGTAAATCTCTGTGGTAAGTTCTGGTATCTATCTGTTTTCAGTTTTGTGCCCTCATGGCAAGAAACACATGGAGACTCTGGAACATGCCCAGAGAAGGGCAACAAAGTTGGTGAAGGGTCAGGAATACAAGTATTACGAGGAGCAGCTCAAGAAAGTGGGATTGTTTAGTGCAGAGAAGAAGAGGCCCAGGTGAGACCTTATCAGTGGCTACAACTACCTGAAGTGTTGCAGTGAGGTAGAGGTCTGCCTCTTTTTCCAGGTAGCTAGCAGTAGGATGGGAGGGAATGGCTTTAAGTTGTGCCAGGGGAGGTTCAGGTTGGATATTAGAAAAATTTCTCAGAAAGAGTGGTAAGGTACTGGAACAGGCTTCCCAGGAAAGTGGTGGCTAACCATTCCTGGATGCTGAAGAAAATGATGCGTGTGGTACTAAGGAATATGGTTTAGTGAGCATCATTGGTGGTAGGTGGACAGCTGGGCTAGATGATCTTAGATGTTTTTTTCAGTCCTAATGATTTTATTGTTCTGTGATTCTAATTAGTCATTTTTCTTCCTGTTTCACTAACTTGAATTACTCTGGAACCTGAAAATATATTACAGATGAATCTAAAAGTGTTATGTTTTTCTTGGATACATTTTTGAATGTGAACTAGAAAAGATGTTCTTATTGCTCTATTTCTCTTAGATCAGAATGTGTTTATTTTTTAGTGCCAAGGTCATCTACAAAATAATTAAACAAAACTGTTTACAAAAACCTTCCTCCAGGTTCACTATAAACTCATTCCAGACATTTCCAAGATTTGACTGTTACCTTCTTCCAGTATGGTATCTTTCTTACAATTTTATTTCCTCACATACTCAATGATGGCTTTGTATGTGGCACTTAATGCTAATAGCATTACAAAACACAAGAGTGAAGTCTAATTCTGACCTAGAGGTGTTTAAACACTTTAAATAAAAGAATTTTGCTCTCAATGAATATAGTGGTTTGTAACTGGTGAAGTTGTGCTGTAATTTTTCTTATTTTCCATGTTTCTAATTACTGTCCCATTCAAAACTCTCATAATTGTTCTGAAAATTTAGTCCTATTGAATTTAGACAAATGTTGCTGTATTTTCTGGCTCAAGATGTGAAGCTGCTGAAGCAGGTCTACAAAGATGATTGGAGGGCTAGAGTACCTCTTCCACCAAGAAAGGCTGAGGAAGCTGGGCTTGTTCAATCTGTAAAAAAGAAGGCTTTGGAGAGATCTCACTGAAGTCTTTCAGTAGTTAAAGGGATTTTGTTAAAAAGAT